>NC_059177.1:29109312-29416312 GCF_019923935.1 Bubalus bubalis | reverse complement strand
CCCCTTTCCTTCCCATCATACTTTCTGCTATCCTCCCTGCTTCCCTTGCAACACTGCCTCATAAATCATTCAACTCCTCACCTCTGGGTCTGTTTCCGGAGAATTCAATGGCTCGACTGTGCCTCAATCACCTCTACACCACTCCTGCCTCTTCAATACTTCAGATTTGTTGAATGAATAAAGACCAGTGCCTCATTTATAATCTTAGAGCTCAGGGCCAAGATTTAAGGAGTGCAATGGTTAGGAAAGAAGCTATTTCAGCAATATTCTCTAGAAGTCTTGATGACTGAGACCTCTGAAGATGTGCTGGAGTTGGTTCAAACCAGCTTGTATGAGCCAATTGTTAAACATCCAGGAATTTTGTAAATTGATTGTTAAACTCTTGGTAACTTCAAATTGACCATGGTGAGAGTATTTACAGCACAAAAATTGGCACATGCTACAAATTAAGGCTAGTCTCCCTGCCTCCATCCCTCCTCATCCCACTCCCTAAACTCCATCCTGTAGAAACAGTTTCCCACCACAGTACTGGGAAAAAACATTTCAAGGTCCAAAAAAAGACCTGTATAGCAAAAAAAAAAAAAAAAATATATATATATATATATATAGAGAGAGAGAGAGAGAGAGAGTAGTAGTGAAGTGGTTAAGAATAAGGGTTCTAAAGTCAGAGCAATCTGGGTTCAACTGTACTGACATTTATTGAGTCTATGATGTAAGCCAAGTTAATTTCTATGTCTGTATTTCCATATCTCTAAAACAAATGATGTTATCAATTTGTCTCTTGACATAAGTACTTAGCTCAGTTTCTGACATATAGAAATAACTCAATGAAGATAGTTAATGTTAAGTTAGAAGGACCAAGAAATACAGGAAGTGTTAGAATGTGGTCTTGCAGCCTACCATCATGGTATCAACATGCCAGCAAACTGCACTTCAGTGGATTATTCTTTGGGTGTCAGCTGGGCTCTATCAGGTCACCTTGACCCAAAGCTGTGGCTCTTAGTAAACTCAAGATTGAGCACTGGTCTCAGTTTCATGTGTCTCACATAAAAACCTGGTGCCAGATGTTGGCTTCTTCTACAGAGAGCCCAAAGAGGGAATGAGCCCTGACAGTTGGCCTCTGTGGCTCTCTTCAAGAAAAGACAACCATTCAAGGCAGATTTGTTAGTGGGGAGCTGTACCCAGATAGAGCTTTCCAGCTAGCACATTGGTAAAGAATCTGCCTGTCAATGCAGGTAATGCCATATATGGTTTAAATCCCTGGGTCAGGAAGATCTCCTGGAGTAGGAAATGGCAACCTACTCCAGTATTCTTGCCTGGAAAATTCCATGGACAGAGGAATCTGGCAGCCTACAGTCCATGGGATCCCAAAGAGTTAGACATGACTGAGCCTGCATGCATGCGTATGTGCCCAGATAGCAGAAATCACATTGTCTCTGAGACTAAGACCCATGCACCGGGTGCATTAAGGTAACACAAAATCATCCCATCAGATCTGGCAGTTATTTAAACATGCAATACATATCCTGAGTCAAATGCAAAGGGTTATATAAAACTCCAGCAATTCCAGGATGGTGAGCTGGAGCTGGCAGTGCCCTACCTGTGTCTCTTTGGAACCAGCTTTCCCATACCTGATGGCTGCCTACCACTGCCACCTGCAGCTGGGGCCAGAGCAATAATAAAAGAGTCATTGATTAAGCTCTTCCTCTTCATTAGATACTGTGAGAAAAGGCAGCGGCACATTCAGTGGCCACAACAACACTATGTGGTAAGTACTGTCATATTTCATTTTATGGATGAGGAAACTGAAGCTCAGAGGGGTTAAGTCATCCGTCTAAAGACAAACAGCACTGGAACGTGGTGCAGGCAAGGACTGGAACTCAGAGCCTCCATTCCTAACCCATGGCTAACAACATGCCAGGCAGTGAAGAAAGACGAAGATCTATAGATCAAATTCACCCACTCCTACCCTCCATGGGCCACAGAGTCATCATCAGTTATTCTGAGGAAGAGCATTTCTCTGATTCGTTGTGTTCAAGACGGTGCTGATACTCATTGTGGAATATTAAAACTCTGTCTCCTCCTTTCTCTAAGCTTCTGCTTTTGAGGCACGCCCATGCATTCATTCATACTTCCCTGGCAGCTCAGCTGGTAAAGAATCCAACTGCAATGCAGGAGATTCTGGTTCGATTCCTGGGTTGGGACAATGCCCTGGAGAAGGGATAAGCTACCCACTCCAGTATTCTGGCCTGGAGAATTACATGGGGTAATTACAGTAGAAGTCCATGGGGTCACAAAGAGTTGGACACAACTAAGCAACTTTCACTTTTACACATTCATTACAGGTATAGACAGAGGGAAATGGAACCCACTACGAACAAGACAATGAAAACTCTCCTCTGCTAGTTGCCAGGGACCCAAAAAACAAGTCATTGCACTTTTATTTTCCATGGAAGAAAACTAAAGGTCGTGTGCAACTGTCAGTCTGAACATTGGCTGTGAAATTAATACTTTGGCCAAATGTCTCAGTCAAAACGGAAACATTATTTTGTTCTCACCGCTGTGGGCCAACATCTCCCAAAGAAAATACTGCTTAGGATCCATGGAGTTTTCAAATGAAAACAAAGTTCATTCAGTCCGCTAGTTCATACACTTTCCCAAGTGACTTCAGTCTCCCTGCCACTGCCCTGAAAATACCTCTCAGAACTTGCCCTGCTGTGCCTTCCATGGGTATCAGCGGTTAGCACACTGACCTACGTAAACTGAGTCCTTTATGCCTGATGAATTAAGAAGTCCACTTGCAAAGGCGCTGGTTGCACAGGCTCTCAACATACAGACTCCTGGAGGAGCTGGGATCCGAGAGCTCTTGGCACTGGCCCAGCTGTCAGGAAGAGAGGCATCGAGATGGCTTGGATTCAACAAGCTGGCTTTGATGACTTAGCTTTCAGCTCTGGGCTCTCAGTCCACCAAGCAGAGCCCAGCCAGGTCAGCCCAACCCCAGATTGTCACCCCAGAGGACTGTGAAAGAGCATGTGCAGTTAACTACCCACTGAGGACCAGGCATGGAAGACAGAAGTCTTGGTTGCTAGGGCTTTTTTTGTGGGTCTGCTTTGGAACCAGTTCTTCTGGCCTCCAAGTTATTGGGGTTCCTCAGGAAACTGCACTGGTCCCAGGCCTTGGAGTCTTCATATACATTCCTCCCCTGTTAGCTTTTCTGCTTAGGGGTGAGTAAGCAGGAGAGATAGGAGAAGACAGAGCAGGTGAGACTTCCCCCTGCATGTTGAGTTTCTGGGGCTCCAACATCAGTGTTAGTGGCTGGGATGGGCCAAGGAAGGCAGGAACAAGAGGTTGAAGTGCTGAGAGACCCCAGGGCATCTCCCCAGCTTTCTACCTCCAATGGCCAGAATACAACAGGGCCCAGATTAAGATGAGGGGAATGAGGCCAAGTTGTGCAAATGCAAGGTCAGCTCTCCATTTTATTGAAAATTTTGATACTTTGTTCATTAAGAACTGTTTGCATTAATTTTGATACTTTAAAAATATTGCATGTAAATATTTATTTTGATTACTAAGTTTTTGTTGCTCCTATAGAATCTGTGCACAAAGCAAGTGTCTTTGCCTTAGCCTAGTTCCAGCCTTGCCTTCCCTCCCCTATGTGTGACATATTCACATACATAGAATAATCGAGCCGCTGAGTCTAACCCTACTTGATGCTCTGTAAACTGTTTTTGTTTACTCGACAATATGTAGCTGAGTGTTTCTAAGTCAATGATCATAGTTCTACCTTATCCTTTGCATGAAATCATATGTTATAAATGTTTATCACTTTTTTGTAGGTCTAGCAGCCTCTGCCAGGGCTTCACCCATGTCCCTAACATTTCCATGGGCTCCAGCCAAATGCCACTACTGACTGACACATACATCGCTGGGTTGGAAGCCTGGTTCCAGAACTGCAGAATGCTACACGGCCTATGAATGATGCAGGTGCAAATGTCAGAGAATTAACATCTGCCAATGACTGGGGAAGTGGGTATATCAATCCCCCAGCTCCTTCACCCAGTAGATGGGGCAACTCTAAGGAATGCAAGCCACCCTGGGTTTCAGAGCTTTCCCTGTGGAAATAAGCTCCATTGGTACTCAGCTTAACAACACATTTTCTCTATTGGCTGCCTGCTCTTGTCTGTACCACTTCACCATCCCCTTCCAGGGTTATACACACCCTACACACACATACAGATCTCAAAAATAATTATGCTCAAATCTTTGTCTGTGAATCTGCTTCTGCAAAAATGGACATTCAGATTATTTCCAATATTTCATTATTTACATATTCGTCACCTTTATAGGTTCTAGCATATTAATATGCTCTTTTTGGGGCCCAGGATCAAAACTAAACAAGGATAAAAGAAGTAGGCTTTTGGTAAAGTAGAGAATGAAGAGGCTCAATTAGCATGATAGTATCTCAGGGTGATGTCATATGAAGTTATTTTCACTATGGGCTGTGGCATCACAAATGTTGAGATACACTGTGCTTGCCTACCAGACTGTGCATTAACTTCTGTAATTCCAGTGAATGGCACATAGTAGATTATCAATAAATATTTGTTGCATGAATAAAGGAAAGAGCAATTGATTAGTGTTTTGAATCTCTGCCAAGCTGAGTATGCTGCTGCTGCTGCTAAGTCACTTCAGTCGTGTCTGACTCTATGTGACCCCATAGACTGGACTATGCAGCCCACCAGGCTCCCCCGTCCCTGAGATTCTCCAGGCAAGAACACTGGAGTGGGTTGCCATTTCCTTCTCCAAGCTGAGTATAAGAGACTATAAAACTTTCCTGAGACACTGAGCATCTGTGCCTCAAGATTCTCTAACTCTACAGTCAAGACAGAGGACAGTATAATCCTAAAGTTAGCAAGGTGAACTGGGAGCTGTTCTGGAGACCCAAAATGCAACTCCTGGCTTATGAACACATAATCCCTTTCCCCCATCCCTACCCAGACTATAATCCCAACAGAGGTTGAAATTTTGACATTGGCCTTGAGTGACTGCCCACATAATAACCCATCTGATCCCTCCTAAGATATTCACTCTCTTTCCTTTGTTCTTCCCCACACTGAAGATTCCTGTTACACCATGGAGAATAGGCTCTCCTACTCCAGGATCTCCAGCCCTCCTGGGAGCTTGCATCCCAAGAGCCAGCAGGTCCTTTGGGAGGAGCCAAGATGGTGGTCAGCCTTCCGCTGTCCTGTTGAAAGTTTTGTATGCTCAACTTGGTTGCTTTTCTCTTCATTTGTCAGGATGTTTACTGTCACATCTGTCTACCCTTAAATCTTTGCCTACAAGGACTCCACCCTGGAAAGAAGAGTCTGACCTGGCCTCCTACTAAACCACCATCATAGACCATGCACAAAGAATAGCCCTTTTACCTGGAATCCCCAGGGGCTGATGAGGAAGGACAAGACTTATGTCACATGAAGTCTCATTCCCAGCAGCCTAGCTCCTCTCTGTTACCCAAAAGGCATCTTTTGAGCTTCCCATCAATCATCCACACATCTTCACTACGTCACCTTGTATGACAACCATATAGAAGTAGTAGGCACACAATAGACCAACCTAAGCGGGACAGTAGACGATAGAAGAACTTCCTATATAACACTTTGATGGCCTCCTGCATCTAGAAATGCTAGAAGCCAAGTCCAACTGCTCAAACACACTTAAGGTCTCTGCTTAAGTCCTTGTTGCTCACATTCCATTGACTAAAGCAAGTCACAAGGCCAGGGCTCAAGTCAATAGGAAGTATCCTCGTACCTAACAGGACAGAGAGCTGCTGAGCAAACATTTGTTCAACTGTAACACAATCTAGCACACTACCCCTCCAGCCTCATCTTGAGCTCTCTACCCCTGATTTCCTTCAGTCAGCATGTATCATGATATCTCCAACTTCAGGGCCTTTGCACATGATGTTCTTCTGCCTGGAAGCTTCTTTTTCCTTCCCAATCCTCTACTAATCCTTATGATTCTCCAGATTTAGGTTTCCTTCTTACTTCCTCAGAGAAACCTGCACTAATCCCTGGGGCCAGGTTGGTATCCCTAGTCAAGTCTGCCTTCTGTATCAGGCACTACCCTTAGTCACTGTCCCAATCAAAACCACGGCATTACTAACACTCTAACAGAGTTCCCCATCCCCATGTTTTTGGTCTTACTTTCTTCCCTCTGCCTGTGATCTCCCCCTGCCTTATCTTTATCCATCTGGCTTGTCTTGCAATTCACAGCCCAGCCTAAACCTCACTGAGCACCAATTTAAAGTAGTTCATTACATGCAGCAGAACACTTACAACTGACAATTTTTTAAGTCATTCCATTGTTATATTCACATGTATGCTCCAAGGCACATGGTGTAGAACACACTTTGGGGTTACTCCAACAGTTGGGCAAGGGAGCTGGGGCATTTATCCACCACCTTCCACCAGGCATTGGCTACTGGGGACTTAGGGAGGGGAGTAGCGATGATATCCTGTAACTTCTGGAATGTCCTATCCTAGGGGCTAAGCTAGCCTGAGCAGCCAGAGAAAGCCCCAGGTGATGATGGCTGAAGGAAACCACTTGGTCACCTGAGACAGATGTAAGCAGGGCACCAGCAAGGTCTGTGACAGACTCACTGGATGAATGAACTGAAATCCAGGTTGGGGTGCTGACAGAGTCCAGGAGAGGGATGGTGAGGGAAAGGGGAAAAAGAGAGAACAAATGCCAATATGCACTTTCATGGCCAAGTCTGAAGCAGCTTGCAAGTCTTAGGAAGGAAGGTCCTTCCTGATAGCCATCATTTAGCCAGAGGTCAGTCTGGAGTACAGGTTCAAGGCCAGTAAGTAGTTGTTTGGCAATGTGCTAGTCATTTCTCAAAGGTAATAGCCAAAGCAGAAACAGAGCTTTGCTGCCTTTAAAAAAGGCTTAGAGCATTCTGGAAAGAGATCCACAGTTAACAGTGGGAGAACAGGAGAAGAGGAAGTGGTTGTAAAGTCTGGAGGGGAGCCAGGAATCCTGCATCCTTTTTCCCAAGCCCTTGAAGATTTGCAGACATGTCTGGGCAAGTCCCTTCTGCCCCAGGTAGCCCCCTGTTGAATTCCAGGTTGAGGATAATCCAGACCTTTTATTCATCCTAGGGTGTTGTTGGGGGCTGTTCTATCACCTCTTAACACCTACAACCAAGAAAGAAAAGAAACAAAGAAAACTCAAAGCATCCAGCCTTTCTGACTCATGAGCAGCTCAGACCAAGGCTGGTGGCTGAATTGATTTATCAGTAAGTGACCTGCTCTGGTCCTGCCCTAGGGGGCCAGTGATGATTGGAAGCTGGGTTGTGGGGGATGGTTGTGTTCCATCTTCCTGCTGTCTTCAACCAGTCAGTAGGCTAAATCCAGACTGACACTCCTAACACTGCTTTACCCCAGGCACTGCCTTGTCAGTTGAGGGTGCTGGAGGCCCTCTTCCCCATCAAACCATGTAGCAGTGTAGTTAAGGACCCAGGCTCCAGGGCCAGATGGCCTGGGGTCAGATCCTGCCTGTGCCATTGGATGGGTACCCCTCAACCAGTCCCAATTCCCCTGTGCTCCCTTCAGTGACTCTCTCCCTGTACTGAGGTGGACCTGATGTCCACCTCCTTCATCCCTGTCTTGGTGAGGACATAGCAAGCCATTCCATTCATAGAGACAAAGCTGTCCTCTCCATTGAAGTCCCTTCCCAACGAATTTCCTAAATTTTGACTATTAGCAATTTTTCTTTTAGGCACAACTTTAGAACCCTCCCCTCTTTGTATCAAGTCAATTTGATCAGGAACACCTGCTTAGAATTCTTGGGAGAGTGGGTGGAGCTAACAAAATACCTGTCTTTAAGCCCCACCCACATGATGTCCCACCTTTGCTTCTCCCAAAAACCTTATGGGGTAAGCTATATGAATGAATCCCTTTCACAACAGGTAAAACTGAAGCTCAGGTTAAAAGGAAAAGACCGAAAAGATGTATTTAAATAATAACAGAGCTTGTCTTCAATCCTGCAGCCTGTACCCTTGTCACAGATTCACAAAATAGTACATGTAATACAATGCCATTTATGAAGTTCAAGAATAGGTATAACTAATATATGGCAATAGACATTAGAATGGTACTTTCTTTGGGGGTGATGACTAAAAAGAGGCATTAGAGAACTTTCTGGAATGATGGAGATGTTCCCTATCTTGATCTGGGTGGTGGTTGCATAGATGTACAGGGACATAACAACTCATCATGCTCACTTAAAATGTATGTAACTTCCTGTATGTAAAAAAAACTTAGAAAAATTAAAAGTTAAAAAGCAGGTGAACCGTGGACTCCAGTAGACACAGGCCCTAGTTAATTGTTCATTAACCTTTATCAATTCTCCTAACTTCTTAAGACCTCAGTTTCTTCAGCTCAAAATGGGACTCATACAATCCACTTCTTTAGTATTGCTGCCAAGCAGTTAGCACAGAGTCTGACATAGAGGAAGACCTGAAAAAAATGAGCTGTGTCATTCTAGTACCCCTCCCTCAATCCTTGGCAAACTCAGGATGACCCCACAAACCAGTACATGTCAGTTCTATGCCACCTCTATTAGGCTTACTGCAAGAGTGCGATTTGGAACATGCTTATTAATGCTATGGGCATGACCTCCCACTGCTGTGCTTTTAACACATTGCTTTTATTTGATCTAATTGCAGCCACACTGTGGTTCATCACAAAATTTTATGGCAAGCTTAAAGAAGCCAATGAGTCCCTCCTATGTGTTGGGCAGCATGGCTGCCAGTGCCTGTCAGGCCTCCCAGAGATGGAGTTTGCTGAAAAAAAAAATCCTTCTATTCTGCAACTTTTTCTCTTGAGAACAGTCTTGGAAATGCTGTTGCCAAACACTTGCAATCCATCATTAATTCATCAAAAAAATCACAGCTTTTGGGGAAGTGTCATTACAAAACAGACTTCTTTCTATCCCTCTCCTTTCTTTGCTTTTGATCCCTGAAGTTTTTGTTGAAGCAAAAGGCTATTTGTCATCCCTGGATCCACAGTATGGAGTTTACTGCCCCCATCTCTGCTCGGCTGAGTTCCCATTTTCCTTTAGGTTTATAGCTCCCTTGATGACATCATGGTCCAATTCCGGAACTTTTCAGTTATGTCTGGTTACCAGAACAGTTCATTCCAAGGTATAATATTTAGTATTTTTGTTCAACATTTTAAAAATTGAGTAAGTGTATTGAAGTATAAAAGACATACAGAAAAGTACACAGATCACAACTGTACAGCTCAATGAATTTGCATACAATGAGCACATCTGTGTTAACTCTATTCAGATCAAGAAATGAAACAAGACCAAAATCTTAGAAACCTTTCTGTGTCCCTTTGCTATAATTCACTACTCTACACCCAATAGCCACTATCTTAACTTCTGGAACCATAGCTTTATTTTGCTGCTTTTGGAATTTCACATGAATGGAATCCAATAGTGTATATATATTCATGCATCTCACTTTACCCACTCAACATTTTGTTTTTATTGCTGTGTGTTGTTATAGTTTGTTCACTCTCATTACCATATAGTATTCCACTGAAGGTTCTACCACATTTAATTTTTCTACTCTTCTCATTCTTCATTTTAAAAATTTACCCTGAAGCACAACCCAGAGATTAAACGCAGGCCAGTACTGTGGCCCCCAGCTGCCTAAAGTTGGGAATGCATGGGATCTTCTTTTAAGACCATCTCAATTGCATTTACAATAGCATTAAAAGATACTCAGGAATAAATTTCATCAAGGAGGTGAAAAATCTCTACACTACAAGTTATAAAAAACTTAAGAAAGCAATTGAAGGTGACTCAAATAAATGGAATGATATCTCTGTTCAAGGAATGGAAGAATTAGTATTTCTAAAATATCCATACTACCCCAAGCCATCTGTAGATTTAATACAATCCTTATGAGATTCCAATGATTTCTTTCATAAAATAGAAAAAACAATCTTGAAGTTTGTATGGAACCACAACAGACTAGGAATAGCCAAAGAAATCCTAAGAACAAAGCTAGAGTCATTACATGTCCTGGTTTTTAACTATATTGCAAAGCTATTATAATCAAAAGAGTATGGTACTGGCATAAAAATAGACATGTAGATCAATGGAACAGAATCAAGAGCCCAAACATAATCTTGTGTATTTATGGACAATTAGCATTTGACAAGGAAACCAAGAAAAAACAGTGGAGAAAAAGCCGTCTCTTCATTCCCAGCATAAATTCAGGGAAAATCAAATATTCACATGCAAAAGAGTGACACTAAATCCCTTAGAGCACTCACAAAAATTATCTTAAAATGAATTAAAGATTTAAAAGTAAAACCCAAAACTGTAAAACTCCTAAAATAAAGCATAGGAAAAAAAGCTTCCTGACATGGGTCTTGTCAATGATTTTTTTGGATATGACACCTAAAGCACAAGCAACGAAAAATAAACAAGTGAGGGGCTTCCCTGGTGGCTCAGTGGTAAAGAATCCTTCTGCTAATGCAGGAGGCATGGGTGGGATTCTGATGTGGGAGGATCCCACATGCCCTGGAGCAACTAAACCCATGCGCCACAACTACTGAACCTGTGCCCTAGAGCCCGGGAGCAGCAACTACTGAAGCCCAGGCACCCTAGAGCGTGCGCTCTGCAACAAGAGAAGCCACCACAATGCGAACCCTGGGCCCCACAACTAGAGAGTAGCCCCCCGCCCCACAACAACTACAGAAAAGCCCACGTGCAGCAGTGAAGACCACGAACAGGCAAAAATAAATAAATAAAATTAATTACATAAATAGACAAACAAGTAGGGGGCACATCAAACTAAACACTGCTGCACAGCAAAAGAAACCACCAACAAAATGAAATGGCAGTCTATACAATGGGAGAAAATACTTGCTAATCACAGATGTAACAAACAGTTATTACACAAAATAGATAAAGAACTCTAACAACTCAACAGCAAAAATATAAGTAATCCAACTTAAAAATGGAAATATAGATGAACCTTGAGGGCACTGAGAAATAAGTCAGACAGAGAGAGACGAATACACTGTGATCTCATTTACATGTGAAATCTAAATATATATAATTGAATCACTTTGCTGTACAACTAACACAATACTTTAAAAAACAAAAACACACAGAAGAACAAAAACAAAAACTTCAATATAAAAAAATACTTATAAGAAACAGAGATCAAATTTATGGTTTCTAACATCAGGAGGTGGGGAATCAGGCTGGAAGAACTGAGTGAAAGTAGTCAAACTTACAGTTATAAGATAAATAAGTCCTGGGGATATAATACACATCATGTCTATAGCTAACAGTACTATAGCTAAAATATATAAAATTTTGTATATTTGAAAATTGCTGAAAGAGTCCATCTTAAAAGTTGCCAACACAAGCCAAAAAAAAAAAATGTAACTATGTGAAAGGATGGATGTTAACAGCTTATTGTGCTGATCATTTTCACAGTACAAGCATAACAAATCCTTGTATTGTATATTTGACTTATGTTTTACATCAATTGTATCTCAATAACACTGGAAAGAATAGCAAGAGACGACATCATCCCCACCCTCTTAGGGGCTTCTTCAGGGTTGAAGCCTGAGAGAGGGAGGGAGGAGGCAGTGGTCTCCTTACCTGAATGTCTACATGTTATTGCTGGCGAAGTATCCCCGGCATCGCTGGTTCCCAGTGGCTCCAGTGATGCTGATCACCTCTGTTCCCACAGTGACCACCACAAAGGTGACTGTGTTGAGCTTTCCCCTGTTCCCCTCCAATGAGAGTGACTTCTCCCAGAAGAGTAGCTATGTCTCTTTCTGGCACCAACAGCAATTCAAAGTGACAATGACTTTTCCATGTTGGACATCCAGTTGTGTGAGCCAGTGGCCTCCTGGACAAGTCCTACAGCTCCTTCTCAGACTCTGACCTCCATGCTTTTCCATGCAGAGCTGCAAGAAGAGGTGGTGTCTTCACCTTCCAACTGCAGTGAAGAACGGAGCTTGTCCTGGAGCTGCCCCATCTCTGTCCAACCACTGAACACCGTGGCCCCTTCAAGCCCTGCTGTCAGGGGCAGTCTCTAGACTGGAAGCAGGCACAAGGCTCCTGGCTCAAGTTCACTCCGAAATTTCTCAGCACTCTTCTGTCCAGTGGCTCCATCAGGGGTGCCTATTAGCTTTCACAGTTCAGCAAACAAGCTCTGCTCCTTGGAGGCTTTGCTAATGATCACAAATGGGAGAAGAGAAGAAGCCCTCACTGTTACTATTTTAGTACACACAATTGCCAGTTGCTGGCACCCGAATCCCTTTGCCTGCAGGTTTTCTGTGACTACTGGAGCCCACTTGCCCAAGCCTGCAGTAGGCTGAAATTGACAAGGAATAACACTCCAGGATCAGCTCCTTAATCAATGGCTGTCCAGAGCTGGGGAATAAATACCCAGCCTCTTATCTGGAATCTCTGAGGGCATGTTTTCTACTGATATTTCACTATAAAGACACCCTTTAAGGGGCTGCCTTCCCTTCCCCTCCTCCCTGTTCCACCCCCCATCCAGGGTTTCCTGGAGTTCCCTACAAATAAACTACTTGCAATAACAGTCTTGTTTTCAAGGCGGGGCGGTGGTTTGCTGCTTCAAGGCAAACTCAAGCTAAGACGACCCAGGATTCTCCTGCAATCCCCCTTACTTGGCTTCAGAGTGGGAAAGAAAGGTCCGGAAGTCTTCCTAGTGAGGATGGAATAGCTTTTAAAGAAGGAGAAGGAGGAAGAGGGGAAAAAAGTGAGCTTCCCCCACTTACAGTCTTTTGTTACTTCTTTCCTAGGCTGGTCCTAATGTCCAGTCTTTTAGGCTTCTCTAAGCCACCAAGGATTCACATTCTCATTTTTCTTCATCTTCCACCAGGGACCACTCAGTGGAGCTTAGAATATCCTTGCTTCCCCTTCCCAGTCCTGGATGGCTGGCTGCCTCCTGAAAACAGAACAATTCTTGGCACCCCTAGCAAAGTAAGGGCCTACAAATCGTTCCACTAATGGTCTCCACTGGGATTTCAGAGACAGACTTCCATTGTAAGATTTCTGGGTCAGAAAATTCTGCCAAACTCCCAAATATCCCTCCTGTTGTAAAGCGGGAGAGACCACGATTCTAAATACTCAGGTTTCAAGTTCATATCTGCCTCTACCAGGTCCTCTTGGAAACAGTGAGGTTCACTGATTTGGCACAATTTCAACATGATTTGATTTGCAGGTGGCTGGGGCTACAGCAGGGGTCCCCAGCCTCCAGGCCATGGACCAGTACCTCCTGTCAAATCAGCAGCATTAGGTTAGAAATAAAGTGCACAGTAAATGTAATGCACTTGAGTCGTCCCCAAACCATCCCCCCTCCCCCGCCCCCTCAGTCCATGGAAAGATTGTCTTTCACGAAAATGGTCCCTGGTACAAAAAAGGTTGTGGTTTGCTAGGGGTACAGCATTAGGCAGAACCCTCCTCTGCATTCTTGAGAAGGGGTCTGAGGTTGGGCATCAAGGATCCCTGAATACTGCTGGCAAAACTGCCTATGTATTTGTTCACCTGCATTATTCTCAGTAGGTTCATAGCTTCCCAAAACTTCTCAAAGTGGCCTAGGACCCTGTATGTTCATTACTCCCTGTTGGAAGGAGAGTTGATTAGGCAAAAAATTAGTATTTTTTCTGGCTTCTGGTGTTTCTAGACCAGCTCTACACAGAAGATATCTGTAACCCAATTATGTCCAACTGACCTTATGGCTGGGTTCTACACCATCAGTTCAGTTCAGTTCAGTCACTCAGTCGTGTCTGACTCTTTATGACCCCATGGACCACAGCACACCAGGCCTCCCTGTCCAACACCAACTCCCGGAGTTTACCCAAACTCATGTCCATTGAGTTGGTGGTGCCATCCTACCATCTCATCCTTTGTCATCCCCTTCTCTTCCTGCCTTCAGCATCAGGGTCTGCCTTTCCCAGCATCAGGCTCTTTTCAAATGGGTCAGCTCTTTGCATCATGTGGCCAAAGTATTGGAGTTTCAGCTTCAACATCAGTCCTTCCACTGAACACCCAGGACTGATCTCCTTTAGGATGGACTGGTTGGATCTCCTTGAAGTCCAAGGGACTCTCAAGAGTCTTCTCCAACACCACAGTTCAAAAGCATCAATTCTTCAGTGCTTAGCTTTCTTTATAGTCCAACTCTCACATCCATACATGACTACGGGAAAAACGATAGACTTGACTAGATGGACTTTTGTTGGCAAAGTAATGTCTCTGCTTTTTAATATGCTGTCTAGGTTGGTCATAACTTTCCTTCCAAGAAATAAGCGTCTTTTAATTTCATGGCTGCAGTCACCATCTGCACCATGATTCACCCCAAACAACATAAGCTCAACTCCAGAAAACCTGGAGGAGTAATATAAGGCTCTTCCAAGAGGACATGAAGGGGCAACAGAGAATGAATCACACTACATCACATGTGCTAACTTTCCTCTCTAGACATTTCTTTTCCCAAATTCTCACTCAGAAGCAGCTACTCCCCGACTCCAAGGCTCCTTTTACTGCCTCTTCCTAAAGCTCTCTCTTACCCACTTGTCTCACCTTTTCTACCCCTTATTCCCAAGTAACTTGGAGACTTTTCAGATGTAAATCTACTTGGCCTCTCTAACTGTTTACCATTATCCTCTCAACTTATTAACAGGGCAGCTCAAGAAGGGGGTGAAGAGGTTCAGACTCCAAATTGCAATTCTCTGCTGATCCCAAAGAAATCCATCTTTGCTGGAGAAATACCTGCCTATTTGCTTTAGGTCAATACCTATAAGGAAGGGAGTTTCAGGACTTTAGTGGTGGTCCAGTTGGTAAGACTCAATGCTTTCACTGCAGGGGCCACAGGTTTGATTCCTCGTCAGTGAACCAAGATCCCACATGTCAAGTAGTATGGCCGAAAGATTTTTTAAAAGAAGAAGAAGAAGGTGCTGAGAAGCACAGCACAGAAGTTTCTAAAAGGTAGTGAAGGAAAGTATAAACAAGTAACTCTGTTCCTTTTGTACACTTATTGGGTAGCTAGAAATTAAATTGAAGAACTAGTTCCTTTAAAACTTAAAAAAAAAAAAGTGAGGCAGATCTATTTGACTGCTAGAGAAAGTTAGCAGTTGACCCTGATGCTGGGAAAGATTGAGGACAGAACAAGAAAAGGGCAACAGACGATGAGATGATTGGACGGCATCACCAATTCAATGGACGTGAGTTTGAGCAAACTCCAGGAGACAGTGAAGGACAGGGAAGCCTGGCATGCTGCAGTCCATGGAGTTTACAAAGAGTTAGACGTGACAGAGTGACTGAACAACAGAGAAAGACAGAACAAGCAGGGAGAAGGCTAGGGTGAGGACAGTCTAGGGACCACCTGCAAGACACTGAGAGTGTTTAAGAGTGAAATGCCTGGGGCGCAAAATTTAAGGAAGTACTCACCTTCAGGGTTGTACAAGTGCAGACCCTGTACCAGTGTGCACCTAGGAGTGAGTGCCTCAAATTTTGCACCCTAGCTGCCTTACTCAATTCCCTCTCATCCTAGCCCTGACGTTCAATGACAACAAATAAAGCAGAATTATCCCACACACTGCATTACAATCTTACATGTAAACACTCTACATGCACATTAAATATATATAAATATCTTGTTGGGATCTGGACCGGTTGTGACAAAACAGTCATGAGGTTAGTTCCCAAGAGTGGGATTGGCGGGAGGTAAGAAGACCTTCCCTCCTAACTTAACCCATTTCTACAGTTTGAAGTTTCAAAATAACAGTCTTTTAGGGCTTTAGTAATTGTAGACAAACCAGGAAAATAAATAGAATAATAAACCATATTACATGTCAAAGGCCTGCAAAAAAAATATTAAAAGAAAACAGATTGTCACGGGTTTCTTCTTGTGGCCAAATGCAAATAGTGAAAATTGAGACACGTGTGGAGGATTCTTTACCCTGATTTCAAAGCACCCTCACTCAGGCTGTTTCTTTCTGAGAGTGAACACAGCATGGCCACCCACCTCTGATTCATCCAGTGTAAGGTTTGCTTTGCCAGCACATTTAAGTCAGCATTCCCCTAGGACATACAGCAAGGGGCTGGGTGCTGGTTTTCCCTTTCTCACCCCTAAAACAGGGTTGGATAAAGATGACACTCAGTCCTGCTCTGTATGGAAGGTCAGAGAAAGGACAGGCAGAACAGGCCAAAATCAGGAAATTTCGAATGTCTGGCCAGTTGGTACACCTGGACAAGCTTTTAGCTGTTAGTGAAGAAGTCCACCAATTAGACTCCTTTTTTTCCAGACTCTAAACTTTCTCGTTAGTCAAATATATCCACCCATCTTATCCAGCTTTTTCAGAGAAACATTTTTTAAAATCCAAGCAGAACAGAAGATAATTCCAAGCTGAGCAGAAAAGCATAACTTCACTCTCTTCCTGCTTGGCATCCTCTGCACTTCCCTAGTACCTGACATAACCTGCCCTAGACCAGTGCTCGAGCTTCTGTACCATTTCCATCATTCTTGGGTCCAGACAGCAGGAAACAGACCAACCCTACTGCCCAAGATCTGGTTACCAAGACCTCGGAGGACTATGAGCCTGCTGACCATACCCCAGACACCCCAGGGCAGAGATTCTCAGTTTGGGGTGACTTGTAATCCAGGAG
Organism: Bubalus bubalis; assembly: GCF_019923935.1. Classification (NCBI taxonomy): domain Eukaryota; kingdom Metazoa; phylum Chordata; class Mammalia; order Artiodactyla; family Bovidae; genus Bubalus; species Bubalus bubalis. The sequence goes on along the minus strand of NC_059177.1, from coordinate 29,399,578 downwards.
ATGTTGGGAGATATTTTCAGATGTCACATTTTTAGGGGGAAATATTGGCATGTGGTTAATGTAGGCCAGGGATGATGCTAAACATCCCATAATGCACAGGACAGTTCCTCCAAAACCAGAATAATCTGGCCCCAAATATCTGTAGTGCTGAGGTTGAGAAACCCTGCTCTAGAGTCTTGCTGCACAAAGGACTGTCCATGGACCAGCGGCATCGACATCCCTTGGCATGTGTCTCATTTGAGGATAGGCTAGTGTGAGGGTCAGCAAACTCTGTAAAGAGGCAGATAGCAAATATTGCAGGTTTTGAGAGCTAGACAATCTCAGTTGGAACTATTCAAGTGTAACTACTCAGCTAGGCATTTGTAGCATGGAAGCAGTCCACACCCCACAGAAGTGCCTTTCACTTTGCTCACATTTTATTGGCCAACACAAGCCACATGTCTATGCATAACTTCAAGAGGGAGGGGATCTGTGCCCAGAAGGACAACAATTCCTAATGACTACCCAGATCCTCCTTCTCGGAAATCCTAGCCCTGTGCCTGTCTATCATTCCATCAGGGATTTAAATAGACTTTGGCAGAGTTATATCCTAAGTTTGGCCTGGATCATTTAGTGATGACCTCATACCCTCCTCACACTTTTCTAAGGAAAAACAGCACAAACATTCATGGACACAAATGCCTGCTCTATGCCAGCACTTAACATACCTCATACCTTTCCAACCTCAAAAGAGTTTCAGGAGGTGGGTGTCACCTGATTTTTCCAGATGAAGAGATAGAGAGGGGATGTGGCCTATCCAAGACCAGCTGGTAGCCGATAGGGTTAGGACTCAAACTCAGGTCTGATCTCAAAGCCCACACATTTTAATATATTCATGACCAGATATTTTTTGAAAATCTACTGGATGCCAGGCATTGTATCTACTTTTGTGTTTTAATCCCCACAATAACCCTATGAAGTATCATTAGCCCCCTTTTATTGATAAAGAGAAAGGGGGCAGGAAGTTATATAAGTCCAAGGCCACATATTCACTAATGGAACCAAAATTCTAACCCAGATCAATTGACTTCTAATAATTTATATTACTAGGACGTCAGTTCTGTAACTGAGGTCCTAGGGCCCTGCTCGTATTCCCTTAGACTTTACCATGTCACGGTCATCAGCTAACTTCAAGCTATTAGGACCTGCATCTCTTTGCCTAATGCTTTTCTCAGAAACCACACAAGGGATGCTGCTCTGTCTGTGCTCACAGAAGCTCACCAAAGCCAGGAAATAACCACCACAGGGCCAGCTTCCCTCCCCACCCAGCTCTCAACCAAACACTACTGCAGTGAGTGTGCCCCAGCTCCTGTGCCTCCTAGGTGCAGTAACTCTGGGGCTCTAGTTACCAGAGCCCTCAGTGGCTACAGCTCCAGTCACCCCAGTAGCAGCTGACTTGATCGTGCATCTTTTAATGGCTGCCACCTCAGGCTGTCAGATTCAATAAAAATTATAGGACCCCTAGTTAAATTTGAACTTCAGATAAAACTGATTTTTTTCATATCAGTATGCCCCAGGCAACATTTGGGACATACCCTAAAAAAAAAATTCACGTCTAAAAAATATTGTATATGACATGCTTATACTTTAAAAATTACTTGTTTATCTGAAATTCACACTTAACTGGGGTCCTGCACTTTATCCAACAATCCTCTGTCACCCCTTCCAGTGTCTTAGGCCGCCTTCCCCACTTGCATTGCCACACACATGGCTTGCACTTGCATTTGGTCTCAGAGTCTGTGCTGGGGGACCTCAAACTAAGATGGAGGCGGCCACAACGAGAAGAAAAACACACTAGTCCACAGCAGAGGTTTTACTAGTGTTTTAAGGTCCATCTGGACTCCTAGGGAGCCAGGACAATGGGGTCTTCAGCCATCCTCTACAAGACCCATTTGAATCTAGCTTAGTTGACCCTTAAACCACCCAGGTTTGAACTGGCTGGGTCTACCTATAAGCAGATTCTTTTCAACTATAAATACTGCAGCACTGCAAGATCCAAGACCGGTTGAATTCTAAGACATAGAACCACAGATACAGAGAAACCACCCATAGGGAGGGCTCACGATAAACTATAGGCAGATTTTCCACTTTGCAGAGGATTGGCAACCCTCACCACCATGTTGTCAGGATCACTACATAGAGGAGAGAAACCTTCCTTCTACATCACCAGTGCAACCACAACTTGGTGCTTCCCATGGGAAGTAGCCCTTTATCCCATCTTTGTATGCTCTGCCCATAGCACTGAGAGATGCAGAAATTTCTAGACACCTTGTTATCTGGGATTCCCTCCATTGCTTTCAGCATCAATCAGACAGATAAACATTCAGGATTACGTGGACCAGATTCTATTGTCACTGAACGGCCATTCCACCCTTCCTTGCTAACATACCTTCAAAGCAGCTACATCTTTCAGAAGAAACCCAAGCCATCCCCAGAGTGTGGCTCATTTTCAGTTAAAGGCAACCGTGGCATCTCCATTATCATTACCAATAAATGGTTTAGAATGGATATGAGTGGCAAAGTCATCCAGGGGAACAGGAAAGGGCATGTGGGAAACACATCTTTGCTTAGGAAATGAGACATGTGTAGTAGATGCTGGGTGTGTCACCCAGGCCCCCCTTCAGGGCAGAAGCCCTCACTCTTGCGCCTTCCAAGAGGTCTATGGCCAAGGTTCAGCAACCTTAACCTCCAGCGACCAGTCCACATAGAGGTGCAGCATCTTGCCTCAACTTGGGGAACTCTGAGAATCCAACCAACTCCAGGATGCCCTGTGGGGTCAGCTAAGGCCTCTGCTGCTCAATTTCTCTCACTGGGCAGTCCTGCCCATCACTCCTGCCCATCAGGACCTGCTCCTGAGAGCAATCACTCATATTTGCATCACCCATGTATGCAAATTTCCATCTCAGGAACTGCTGTAAGTCAACACAGGAGAAGCAAGTTCCATTTTCACTAGAAGATCTTGCTTTCTGCACATAGAACTACAGAGCCCCAAGGTGGCCAGGAAAGGAACCTACGTAAGAGACAAATCAACAATCTGAGGATGAGGGAGCAAAAAGATGGTAAGAACCTGTGTCTTTAATAATGTCTCAGAGCTACTAAATTAAGCAACTCAACAACTGCCCTACGTCTTGGCTTCTGAGTATGCCAGCTAATAAATATTCCTTGTCAATCCAGTTAATGATACTGTACTGTATATTTGAAAGATGCTAAGAAAGTAGAGCTTAAACATTTTTATCATAAGAAAAACCATAACTGTGTAGTGATGGATGATAACTGAACTTATTCTGGTAATCATTTCACAATATACACGAATATCAAATCGTTATGTTACACACCTAAAACTAACACAATGGTATATGTCAATTATGTCTCAGTTTTTAAAAATGTAATAGAATATTCCTTGTTGATAAAGCCTCTTATAGTTGGGTCTTGCAGCCAAAATCATCTGAAATCATATACAGCCTAGGAGTAGTATGCAAAGGGAAGTACTCCAAAACAAAGAAGAAATGGTGCTGAGAAACAGAGTGGGTTCCAGAAATCCAGCACTTAGGTGACCAGCCAGGACACTCCTCCACTTCAGGTGAAGTCCTCTCACCTAAACCCACTGTGACTTCTCTTCTTTTTGTGCCACGGTTGCCCAGTAAAGCCATAGACTAAGAAGTAGAGGGTGTTTGTACACAATTCCTGTGCAAATTCCTGAGAAAGAAGAAAGTTCCAGACAGTCCTTTGACACCTTATAATTCACGTACCAACTAAGCCTCTATTTTGCTTTCCTTCTTTTTCTTGTTATTTAGAAAAATGGAGCAGAGAAACATGTCAGACCAGGAAAGGCTAAATCATCCCAAGTGATGTCTACCTCGAAAATCCTATGAAATACCATGAGAAGCTCAAAAAATATTTACACAGTTTTGCCCCCTTGTGATAAAATAAACTACTCAGCTGCATCCCTAACCGTGAGACATGTTAGTGACTCTCTAGAAAGTCAGAGGTGTCTTTGGCACATGAGTTGTTGTCTCTGAGCTAAAGATCAGACAACCTTCACATTAAGTAGCTGTCATGAAATATATGTTTGTGTCACCCCCAAATTCACATGTGAAGCTTAAATTCTCAAGGTGATGGTTTATGGAGAGTGAGTCTCTGGGAGGTAATCAGATCATGAGGGTGGAGCCCTTGTAATAAGATTGGTGCCCTTAAAGGAAAAGACTCAACAGAACTTGCTTTAATCTCTCTCTCTTCTATCTCTATCTCATATTCATGTGAGGATGAGCAAGAAGGCAACTGTCTATGAGGTAGAAAGTGGGGCCTTACCAGACATCAGAACTGCTAGCATCTTAATCCTAGACTTTTCAGCCTCTGAAACCATGAGAAATAAATGTTTTGTTTGAGCCAGACTGTGATATTTTTGCTGCAGCAGCCCAAACTGACGAAGACAATAGCCAAACACACAACTCAAGCCTGTGGTTTCTCCTGTCTGAGTCCATCACCACATATAGTTATGTTTTTTCCACCAGTTGCTGCTAAGTCGCTTCAGTCGTGTCCGACTCTGTGCGACCCCATAGACGGCAGCCCGCCAGGCTCAGCCATCTCTGGGATTCTCCAGGCAAGAACACGGGAGTGGGTTGCCATTTCCTTCTCCAATGCATGAAAGTGAAAGGTGAAAGTGAAGTTGCTCAGTCGTGTCTGCCTCTTAGCGACCCCATGGATTGCAGCCTACCAGGCTCCTCCGTCCATGGGATTTTCCAAGCAAGAGTACTGGGGTGGGGTGCCATTGCCTTCTCCATTCCACCAGTTATATAGAAGATTTTCTTTTTTATCTGTGTGACCCCATGGACGGCAGCACACCAGGTTTCCTTGTCCTTCACTACCTCCCCGGGCTTGCTGAAACTCATGTCCATTGAGTCGATGATGCCATCCAACTATCTCATCCTCTGTCGCCCCCTTCTCCTCTTGCCCTCAGTCTTTCCCAGCATCAGGGTCTTTTTCAATGAGTCAGCTCTTCACATCTGGACATGACTTGGCAACTGAACAACAACAACAACAAATACAGACAATTAAGATCAAGGATCTGGAATCAAAAACCTTGGGTTAAGTCCTAGACCTGGGTAAGTTATTTAATTCTTCTCAACTTATTTCATATCTATAAAATGGGAAAATTAATAGCACCAGTCATCTTAGGCTGAATTATGATGCAGTAACAAACAACTTTCAAATCACACTGGCTTGTAACAAGAAAAGGTTATGGCTTGCTAGACTCACATATTCATCTGGGCTAGACATGGCTTGGCTTCATGGGATCTTTATTCAGTGATGCAGGCTACAGCCTGCATTTGGGACACTGTCAATCTTGTGGTGGAGGAAAAGAGACCCTAGCAGAACCACATAATGACTGTGAAAGCTTCTGCTTAGAAGTCATGCTGCTGCTGCTGCTACTAAGTCACTTCAGTCGTGTCCGACTCTGTGCAACCCCATAGACGGCAGCCCACCAGGCTCCCCCATCCCTGGGATTCTCCAGGCAAGAACACTGGAGTGGGTTGCCATTTCCTTCAATGCATGAAAGTGAAAAGTGAAAGTGAAGTCACTCAGTTGTGTCTGACTCCTAGCGTCCCCACAGACTGCAGCCTACCAGGCTCCTCTGTCCATGGGATTTTCCAGGCAAGAGTACTGGAGTGGGTTGTCATTGCCTTCTCCAGAAATCATACTACACGACCCCAAACTTGACACATAGCCAAGACTGAAACAATAAGGTAGAAATTTAAATTCTCCCATGGGGAGGAGGGGCCAATGTTTTGAATAATAATACAATCTATTAAACAAACAAATACAACTCTTATAGGGATCCAAGGTTAGGGGCACATCAAAGTATTTGAAAGGTTAGGTATTATAAATATTAGGGTCACCATTTTAAGTTCTAAGTTACTTAGAACAAGAAAGTTTTAAAAAGGGGCTCTCCTATTCAGTAATTACTTAGATTAAGCCTTTGGAAGTTCTAACGCTATTTAGATAGTATGTGGACTATTAGGTACAATGAATATGTGAGCAAGTAAATAAAGTTGATTCAACTGTAAAATGGGAATAGAAGTCATCTCTACCTTGTAGGAATGCTAGGAAGATGAAATGAGAAAATCCAGACAGTGGTCCATGAAAGATGGCTGCAAATTCTTGGTGAATTTTCCCATTGAAAGTGCAGTCTAATTTCCTTCACCTTCAATCAGCTGATTTTCATGACCCACAGAATATGGAGGAAGTTTCAGGCATTCTGACGTCATGAGAAGCCTTGCAACTTTACCCAGCCCTCTTGCAACACTTGGTTCTTGGAGCCCTGAGCTGCCATATAAGGAGGAAAGGTGTCCAGCTGAACCCTGTTTTCCCTGGCTCGAGTGTCAGGTATTTGAGTAAAGCCATCTTGAAGCCATGTAGAGCATAAGACCCACCCAGCTAAGCCCTGCCTAAATTCCTGGCCCACAAAATCATCAGACAATAAAATGGTTGTTTGAGCCAGTTAGTATTAGGGTAGTTTGCAATCCAGCAATATATAACCAGAACACATACAAGCCTATAGCACTGTATCTGACTCACAGTTGATTCAGAAAATATTCTAGTATCGTTAGATTGCGGTGAACTCTCAATTCATCTTTCCCATTGAGTTTGGAACCCTGTGACTTCAAACTGAGGAAAGGAGGTAAAGACACATCTTGAGTCAAATGTTTCCCAGGGAGTTTCCTCAACTTCCCCTAAATGTAAAGAAAAGAGGAGGAATATCCCTAAGGTCCATAAAGGGAGTTTTAAACATGTAAGACTCCTAACTTGAGGAATATCAGAAATCTCATGACTTCCCTTAAGTATGCTTATGTCTAAACCTTTGAAGGAAGTAAAAATTCAACATTTTAAATTCCCTTAAAACTTCAGGTAAAATTGCCACATGGACACAATAACCTGTGTTGACCTGGTGGGGACACATGCCCTTTGGCAACCACCATGAACCTTCAGGAGACTGTGTACCTCATTTGGAGAAGTACTGCTCTAGAGTGGAGAGTTGGAAAATTGCCCTATTCAAGAATAACTAAGCAGATAATGTCTGGGTTAGCACTATTCCTTTTACTGTCAATCTGTTCTCTTAACGTGAGGATCTGGCCATCTGAGATGGAGGCTGAGACAGCAATGCCACGAGTTCACCAAATTCTACCTCCTTTTCACTTGGGACTAAAGCTAGAGTATATTTTCCAATGTCCCCTGCAGAGATGTGCTGAAGGGGGGCCCCCTCCAGCGCCCCAAGAGTGGGCTCTTGTCTAACACTCAGAAAAGCATTGTCCAAGGAGATACATGCTGACAAAGCAAGAGACTTTATTGGAAAACAGCACCCGGGTGAAGAGCAGCAGGGTAAGGGAACTCAGGAGAACTGCTCTGCCACATGGCTCACGGTCTCAGGTTTTATGGTGATGGGATTAGTTTCCGGGTTGTCTTTGGCCAATCATTCTGACTCAGAGTCCTTCCTGGTGAAGCATGCATTGCTCAGCCAAGATGGATGCCATTGAGAAGGATTCTGGGAGATGGTCAGACCTGTGGTGTCTCCTTTTGACCTTTCCCAAACTCTTCCAGTTGGTGGTGGCTTATTAGTTCTTTGTTCCTTACCAGGACCTCCTGCTGTAAAACCATCCAGGCAAATGGTTACTATGGCAGCTGGCCGGGTGGGCAGTTTCAGTCAGTGTGCTTCCCCTAACAGAGAGATGGGACCATGTGACAGATCTGGTCCATGGAATATAGACAACAGCGACAGACACCCCTTCCCAGCCCGGCCCCTGGTAGATTTGCTATGTGACCTTTCATGCTTTTTTCCCCAGACATTAAGGGGAGAACTCTGAGACCCTAAGGGATGAAAAACCCAAGGATGGAGAGAGCCTGGATCCCTGAATGACTGAGTGGAACAGATGTTCACTTCTCAGCTCCACCTGTATTGGACTATGACCTGGGAGAGAGATAAGCCTTTAGTATGTCGCACCATGAGGCTGAGGTTTATTTGTTACAGGAATGTGTTATCTAACACAAAGGTATGGGGTGGAGAGAGTGTTGTGCTCTTCTCCTGTCTCCATGAAGAGCAAACTGGAGAGTCAGAGCACCTTTGTCAGAGAATTTACAGACAGAAGTTAAACTGTGTCACAACTCCCAGAAGAAAGGAAAGAGACTCAGAAGGCTGGCCCTGCCTTCCCTGGTCTCCTAAGAGTACAAAGCAAGAATCTTCTGTTCTCTTTCTCTCCGCAGGAGAACAGCAGGCAGATATCTACCACATCATGTTCTGCTGGCTCCACTGACAAGGAGATGAAACTCTATCACTCAGCCGACAGGAGACCTCACAGGTGACTAATTTAATCCCTCAGGCCTCTTTAGAGGGAGAAATGTCTCCTTTCTCAGCAACTCCTCCCTTTCCTTAGCCTGATTTCCAGGAAGCAAGAGAGTCACTTGCACTCAGATCAGATCAGCAGGGAACAGATATTCTTGGAGTGATTCTTCCACAATTCGGTGGGCTGAATTGAATAGCCATTTATTAGTATTCGAAAATAGTGCCTTTGGCATAACACAGCCTTGGGACTACACCCTGGAAATCACTCCATCCTGCACATAGCAGGGTGTTGAGAGGGGTAGGATATACCAGGACCTGGGCAGGACCAAGAGAGACGAAAAGCTTTGGTAGAGGAAGAAATTAGCATCTGCTACTGCCTTCTTCACCTTTGTGCACTGGGATATCCTTGGTCACCATTTCTTGGAGACTGAAATCCCAGAGGTTAATGTAGTGGTTGACTTAGAAAAACAGAGAGCTCAAATCTAGAGATCACATAGACCAAGGTTTGTCTCTCAGCTTTAGCATGTACTACCAGCTGTGTGGGGTGGGGGGGCGGGGGCGGGGGGGGGCGGGTGGCGCTTCCCTGGTAACTCAACTGGTAAAGAATCTGCCTGCAATGCAGGAGACCCCAGTTCGATTCCTGGGTTGTGAAGATCCACTGGAGAAGGGACAGGCTACCCATGCCAATATTCTTGGGCTTCCCTGTGGCTCAGCTGGTAAAGAATTCACCTGCAATGTGGGAGACCTGGGTTCGATCCCTGGGTTGGGAAGATCCCCTGGAGAAGGGAATGGCTACCCACTCCAGTATTCTGGCCTGGAGAAGTCCATGGACTAAACAGTCCATGGGTTGCAAAGAGCTGGACATGACTGAGTGACTTTCACTTTCACCAGCTTAGTACTCAACCTCTCTGAGTCCCTCTTTTTACACCAAGAAAATAAGGACTGATGAAACCTAACTCACAGCATCCTTAGGAATGGAAAATGAAATAGTGAGTAAAATGTCTGGCATTTAGTCGCCCTTGCTTCTGACCCCTCTTCAATATTTGGGACTGGGACCACACCTTTGGGATCTTCAAAGTCCCTACTCTCTTTGAATCCTTGAAATTGATCTTACCATCTTGTTGCTCCTCACTGATCGCTGTATGACATTTGCAGTGGAAAGAAGCTAGGGAAACAAGCTTGAGATTTCAGAGTAAAAGCCACTGCAGACCTGGTAACTAGAGCCACATAGTACCTTAGGGGTTCAGATCAGATAAGATCAGTCGCTCAGTCGTGTCCCACTTTTTGCGACCCCATGAATCGCAGCACACCAGGCCTCCCTGTCCATTACCAACTCCCGGAGTTCACCCAGACTCACGTCCATCAAGTCAGTGATGCCATCCAGCCATCTCATCCTCTGTCGTCCCCGTCTCCTCCTGTCCCCAATCCCTCCCAGCATCAGAGTCTTTTCCAATGAGTCAACTCTTAGCATGAGGTGACCAAAGTACTGGAGTTTCAGCTTCAGCATCATTCCTTCCAAAGAAATCCCAGGGCTGATCTCCTTCAGAATGGACTGCTTGGATCTCCTTGCAGTCCAAGGGACTCTCAAGAGTCTTCTCCAACACCACAGTTCAAAAGCATCAATTCTTTGGTGCTCAGCCTTCTTCACAGTCCAACTCTCACATCCATACATGACCACAGGAAAAACCATAGCCTTGACTAGATGAACCTTTGTTGGCAAAGTAATGTCTCTGCTTTTGAATATGCTATCTAGGTTGGTCATAATTTTCCTTCCAAGGAGCATGCAGCCATGAAATTAAAAGATGCTTACTCCTTGGAAGGAAAGTTATGACCAACCTTAGGGGTTAGCACCCCCATTTAATGCTTAAAAGAGCCCTTGTATAATACCTAATCCCCACACCACCCCAATCTCTACACTGCACTATAGAAATAGGAGAAAACCAGAGGCTGGCTAGCAAACCATATATTTTCCTGTCATATCTAAAACGCATAGCCAGGATACATATAGATAGCATGTACCCCTCTACTGTCCAGTCCTCTACCTGTGGCAGACATCACAAATCAACCACAGCACTCTTTCCCACTGATCCAAGACAAGGCATCAGAATCCTTCCCCACAGAGTAATCCAGCAGATACCACCAATCAGTCAGAAATATCATGCAAGTAGGAACCTATTCATCAAACCATAAACATTCACCCTCTGGAGTGTCTGAGCCACAAATGTGAGCAAGGAGCCAGAGAGAGACAGTGAGGAGGAAACAAAAACTGAGCTGCCAAGTGCTCACATGAACCCACTTGCAAGTGCTAAGAAAATCAGGATGAAACCATGCAATCAGCCATGGAATCCAGGTTCGAATGGCTCGTTCCAAAGCATAGTCTGCACTTTCTCTGTATTGCTTTACTGGGCATTGATTTCCCTAGAGTAAGGTGATTTTCTCTAGAGAATGAGCAAAGCATGCAAAGAGGGGGGTCATTTTCACACATTTCCAGGCATTGTTAACCAATCTGCTAACTAAACACAGGTGTCAGCAACACCAGTTAACCAAAGCTCATCTCACCTCCAGATCTGTTAACAAGACAGTGACATATAGCTCAGGGTGTTAAATCTTCCAAGGCAGGAATCTTTGTCTTTGGTGAACAGCCATGAATCAACTAAACAGGATATGCCAGGATGTTTAAGAAGGCCATATATTTATTTACGAGTGAATGACCAGTTCAGTATTTCTGCCAGTTACCTTTATGGTTTTTATGAGATTTGGATAACGCTTATTTATCCCCCATACAGTTTTCCACTCACAATGGAGCTCTGTTGGACATTTAAAGACATTTCTAAATGTTTTCTGCTGGTCTCTTTGGAATGAATAAAGGAATCCTTTTTCTTTGGGTTTCTCCAAGGAACTCATGCAAAGCTAATTTGGATGATAAAACGATATCATTTCAAACATCTTCATGCATGGATTATATTATTTGAACCTTTTCAGAGGAAGAGATTAATCATGTGGTTTGCATCACCAACTTTAAAATTTTCATAACAAGGTTGGTCAGATGAAGAGCCAAAATGTATCTTTTACAATGAAATAGTCTACATCAGGAAAGCATCTTGTGTTTCTACTGTTGGACTGTGTTGTTAATGTTATTGGAAATCCAAGGGTTGAATTTGTTTCCAGTATGGGCAATAACTACCCAAGATGAAACTCTATCGTTTACTACAATTGTTAACTACAATAGTTATAGCTTCTGTTTATTGAAAGTTTATTTTGATCAAATATATGCACAGTGCCTCAAGTTGGGAAGGTAAAAATCAATTATCCCGTATTTTCCAAAAGAAGAAATTGAAACTCAACACTAGTAATAAACATCTCCAAAGGTCCCCAGCTGGTACAGAAAAAACAGGGCTCACAAACAAATCAGTCCAGTTCCAAGGCTTGTCCCTCTCCAGCTATGCTCTGCTGTCCTTGGGGCCTCTGCCTTCAAGATGCCCTCCTCCCTCAAGTTATTTTATGTGGCCAAATCCATGAAGAAAAAAGAATCAAACTGACTGCCAAATACCGTGTAGACATAACAAAAAGCTAATTGACTGCAACTCTTATTTTCCAGCCTACTCTTGCGGTTTCAGGGGAAGTCATCTCAGCCGTGGAGACAGCGACCCACTGGTTTGAAGGGGCGCCAGGGGCTGTGTTGTCCAGCTCAGTGGAGCCAGGCAACAGAGTCTCATCTCCTGCTTAGGTGCTCATGTCCCCTGTGTCCCTCATATCTGGCTCTCTATCAAACACCACTGGGACAGCATCCCTGACACCACCCCACCATCACAAACCACCCCGGCAGCCTCACAATATCTCACTCTATGACACATTGGATGTGTCAGGCAAACAGTGCTATTTAATAGAGAATACAGGGCTATATATTCGATGTGACTGTTCTCATTCTATTTTCCCCATCTCTGGAAGTAAGTCATTTTACACACTAGGAAACTGAGGTTTCACTTGGGTCTGTCCAAAGTCACATAAAAAGTAAAGACGGGGACTGGAAGGCAGGCTGCCATCCCATAGCCCAGGCACTTAACCTCTCCTTGTAGAGGCTGAGGACCTTTCTCCAAAGGGGCAAAGTAACATCCTTCCAGGACAAACCTGTAGGTGGTCTCAGAGCTGGGGCAAGAACTGGGGCTCTCTCATTCTAGAACTTTCTCCACCATTCTCTCTCCCTATTTGTTCCCACAGCAACTAGACACAGGCTGTGGGCCTGCTATACATCAGGAACTATGCCATATGCTAACAGAAAAAAACAACAACAAAGCAAAAACAAATTGAAAGAAGTTGTGGCTCCTGTCCTCAGCAGCCCCAGAGTCAGACTGCCCTGTGTTAGACTCCTGCCTTTGCTACCAACCAGCTTTGCAAACTTGGACAGACGACTTGACTTCTCTGGACCTCAGTTTATCTATTTGAAGAATGGGATAATGTTAGTGCCCACTTTAGGAGGTTACTATGAGGATTAAAAAGAAAGATTACTAACGCAAGTTTAAATGGGGTAAGGTATGTACAATGGCTGTACATTCTCTGAATTTTTTAAGCTCTTAGAAAATAGTGGAAGCAACTTTATTTTTGCTAACACATTAAAATATACATATAATTATACTCGCATGTTGATATCCAAGTACCAATCTAGATTTACAAAGAGGAATTCTAAAGGAGGAGACTGAGGTGTTAAGTGGAATGGTCTGGATGTTCTCATAATTGAAATATGGATTACCTTGATACTTGAAAGCTGGATAAATAAAATTCAGATAATGATTAATAATTATAAACTTGTAACTCACGAATTCCTGGGTACTAGGATCCTGCCATGAGGCACTGTAATCCTTACAACCCTATCATTTAATACATATGAAGAAACCAAAGCTCAGAGAGGTGAAGTTGTTACTGAAAATGCCAGATCATGTACCTGATGCACAGGGAGGCCAAATGACACCAAAACATCAGAGTTGGGAACACAGAATGGTTTACTGAGGGCCCTGCAAGGAGAACTGGGTAGCATCTGACTCATTGGAAAAGACCCTGATGCTGGGAAAGATTGAGGGCAGGAGGAGAAGGGGATGACAGAGAATAAGATGGTTGGATGGCATCACCGACTCCCTGGACATGAGGTTGAGCCAGCTCTGAGAGCTCGTGATGGACAGGGAAGCCTGGTGTGCGGCAGTGCATGGGGTTGCAAAGAGTTGGACACGACTGAGCACCTGAACTGAACTGAACAGCAAGGAGATGGGTGGCTCCTGTCTTAAAAACCCCAAAAGCTTTCAGCAAAGCTCTCTTCTAGGAAAAGTGCGGGAGGGGGCGTGGTGAGTTTTTACAAACTTCTTAGTGAGAGCCTTTGCTCTTGAGGTCAATCACGGTCAGGTCACAAATGATCCCGTAAATCTCCACCAAAAAAATGTTACTATCTGTTCTGACAAGAAAGGGCAAGGCTCTCAAGGCACAGCTTTCACCCTCTGAGTCCCAGGTCCTGGCTGAGAGGACACAAATCTCAGCTGGCAGCTCCCTCAGGGTTCAGTGCCCAGGCCCCGCCAACCTGTCATCACCGAGGGAGCCGGGTGCCCAACCCACCTGGCCCTCAGGCTCCCCAGGGTCCTCAGGCCGCACCCGCAGACCGCGTCCCAGGCAGGCTGCTGCCATCAGGTTGCAGAGGCGGGGATGGCAGGGAAGTTTGCCATGGCCTCAAGGCCTGGACCCAGCCAGTAGGTGGACTTGGTGAGGGCTCGGGAAGCCCTGCAGGGCACAGCCCTGAGCCTGTTCCCTGGGCCACAGCTCACCCACCCGTCCAAGGCCAGGTAAGTCAGAGAGCCAGGGAGAAGGCCGGGATCCATCTCTTATCTTCGTCTCCTCCTCAGGACTACAACTCCACTGAGATAGACTGGCCCACTAACGGTCGCTGTTTGACAGTTATTCACCTGGGGGAGGGGCCCACTGCAGCACCGGCCAATGGCTGAGCGGGACCGCTAACGGGCGGTCATTGACAGTTGCTCTCTTGGGGGATGAGCCCACTGCAGGTGCCAACCAATCACTGAATGACCGTTAACGGTCTTTCGGTAACGGTTTCCTGGTAACCAGGCGCAGGGTAACAGTAGGCAGCGATGGCTGGGTGCTAAGGGTTGCACACAGGCATGGCCAGGAGCCTTCAATAGTAACTTGTCAAAGGCCACACGTCCACAAAGTAGTTGAACCGAGAGTCAATCCACACCTGTTTGACTCTAGCCTATTCTTCCTTTCTCTGTAAAGGCCTCTGGGGGTTGCTCAGAGAGCGATCAAGTGAAAAAGGCTACCCATGGAAAATGGAGACCCATGGAGACCACAGATACCATCCAGCTGCTGGATATGGTCTGTGGACAGAATTCAGAAGGTATATGAACTTGAATGGGAATAAAAATTACATCATCCTTTTCATTACTGTTTACCTGAAGTTTAGCATAGCCTTCCATTTTGAATCTAGGCAATATTCAACAACATTATCAGCAGTGCCTGTAGCTCCTTCATCAGTAAATCTGTTGGCCAACAACCCAGAGTGATAAAGCATGTGCTCTAACTCCAAAGACAGACTTCTCTCTGCTCTGCTCCGCTCCACTGCACGATTCTATCACTAAATGTACCGCTCTGTCTTAACTGCTTGCTCACTTGATCAGCTCTTAACCTTGGATGGAACACCTCTGAGGCCATAAACCCTCTTTGTTCATCTATGAATAATGAATCTTAGCACCTGATCTAGAATGTGGCACAGAACGGGCCTTAATAAATGCTTTTTGCCTATGATAGGGGAGCAGCCTTTCACTATCTCCTAGGGACCCCACTTTGTGTTATTCATGCCCACCCAGGGACCTGCTTCTAACACATAGAAAATGGCAAAGGTGATGGACGTCACTTCAGAGAGGTTATAAAAGGCTGTGGCTATTGTATGGCACACTCCGGCTCTTGCCCTGATGGAAAGGACCACCTGGCAAGGAATGGAGGGAAGCCTCTGGTCATCAGCCAGCAAGGAGGCTCTCAGTCCAATAGCCCACAGGGGATACTACCAAAAACCACTAGGTGACTTGGAGGTGGATCCTGCCCCAGTGAGCCTTCAAATGAGACCACAGATCCTGAGGCAACACCGTTATTACAGTGAGAGACACCAAGTTGGAGTCTCCAGGTAAGTCATGCTCAGACTGCCAAGCCAAGCCCCAGAAACTGTGACTTAATAAATGTGTGTCATTTTTAAACTGCTAAATGTTTTTTTGTGGGAGAAGGGCAGTTTGTTTGATACATAGGAATAAAAAACCAATACGTTGTCTATCAGGATAAAGGAGAAAGAGGAGAAAAGGTGGGAGGGAGAGAAAGTGCAAGGGGGCAGAATTCTCTGTTGCCATCTCCTCTTTGGCCATAATCTGGGGGTCATTCTTTGACATTACAACCCCTTACTCTTGACTCCTTGCTCCCCTCAACACCAGTAACTGTAGCATGACTTTGTCTGTGCCAGTGCCTGCCATAGGAACGATTTGAACTTTCCTGTCATGGTCACATCATGCTCTGTGATTCATTCCAGAATTTTATTGTAACAAAACGCCTCACTTCATCAGGACAGAGGCCAAAATTGGTTAGCGTTCTTTTAATGTTCTTGTAATGATTCCAAGCTTATCCAGTGAATTGCACAAGCACATTTTGTTAATGTTCACTCAACTTCCAAGGAATTTCCAAGACTCTTGACAGTTAGGACATCTGGCCCATAAAAATCACACAGACATGGTTAGTTGACTCTGCCAGTTGTCCTCACCCAAGCTCTCAGGACCCCACACCATCCACCTGCTAGAAACGTGGATTTACATGCTCCCACCTTCATCCATGCCTAGCTTTTACAAGGCCCTGCTTTAAACTCAGGAACTCTAAAGTTATCATCGAGGCTCCTGCCTGGCCTCCAATGGGGTTTTTTTTTCATCTTTTGGCCCTGCCCCATGACATGTGGGATCTTAGTTCCCTGACCCCTGCTCCCTACATTGGCAATGTGGAATCTTAATCATTGCACCACCAGAGAAGTCCTCCAAAAGGCTTTTGCTGGAAGTGCCAGCTAAGAGACCCCCAAAAAAGAACTCTCAGAGCCCCCTTATTTGAGGAGCCAAGCCAAGCCTTCTTTCCATTGCACACAACACTCACCCCCAATATGTAGTGGCTTCATTTGTGTTGCCTTATTTCCTCCATTTCCATTTCATGGGAAACCATACTGTAGATTTAATAATAACTCTTCAATTGGGAAAAATTCTATTATATGAAATGTACACATTGATTTTTTTATATCAAACATACTGAGGTATGGTTTACATACTACATCCATTCGAATGCACCCATTCTAATTGTACAATTCAATGAGTTAGACTAAATTTTACCCCTGTGTAACTACGACCACAATGAATACACAGAAACTTTCCATTATCCCCAAAAGTTCCCTCATGTCTCATCTCAAATAATTCCCACACTTCTTTCCCTGGGCAACCGCTGATCTGTTTTCCGTCATTATAGATTAGACTTGTGTTGTGTAGAGTTTCATATATCTAGAATGACATAATATGTCTACTTTTGTGTCTGGTTTCTTTCACTCAGCATAATAAGTCTTAGTTTCATTGGCAGAGTCAAATTGAATGTATCCAGCTTGACAGTAGTTCATCGTTTTTTAGTGCTAAATAGTATTCCTGTCTACTTGTTTTTTTTCTATGATTTTTTTGGCATTTTCCAACTTTATTAAATTGACATGGACTAAACTGTAGCAAAAGTATACAATTTGATCTGTTGTAACATATGCATATATCTATGATACACACCTAGATTTTTTACAAATAAGAATTTTTTAAAACATAGTGCAGCTCAGAATGGTGAAATAATCCCTCTGTTTGAGTCTTCTCTGGGAACCCTAGGTGAATATTTGCCTCTGCTGCTGCTGCTGCCGCTGCTTAGTCGCTTCAGTTGTTTCGGACTCTGTGTGACCCCATGGACTGCAGTCTGCCAGGCTTCTCTGTCCATGGGATTCTCTACAAGAGGACTAGAGTGGGTTGCCATGCCCTCCTCCAGGGGATCCTCCTGACCCAGGGATGGAACCCAGGTCTCCTACATTGCAGACAGACTCTTTACCGCTGAGCTACCAGGGAAGCCCAAAATTTGCCTCATGTTTGGTTAACTAGAGAATCTTTGCTGACTTACAAAAAAATCTGTTCTAAGGTGATTTGCTGCCTCTGATGAATAACCTTTTAAAAACAAACTTTTTGCTGAAAACAAAAAGTCAACAAAAAACCAACAAAAATAATACTTAATGGCATCTCACCACATTCAATATTGCTATGACAGAAATCTCAGCTGTAGTGACACGAACCCAAATCAAACCATATCAAAAAATAAAGAGTGGGGACAGAAAGGGATTTGTTAGCTTTGTTGGCTAACATAAATGAAACGCCCAGAAACTTCAGGCACAGCTGCATCCAGCAGTTCAGACATCATCTGGAGTCAGTCTGCCTTCTTTTTCTTTCTCAGTCCTGCTTTCCTCCCTGTTAGCTTCAGTCTAAATCTGCCATGTTTGGCCTGCTGCAGTTCCAGTTTACTTTTTTTCTTGAATCACTCATAAAAACAAACTACCCTGGGTATGTGCATTGGAAAAAAAATTAATGCAGGGAATTGATTACACAGGTGAGGGGATTGCTTAGAAGACAACCTGGGATACTGACTAATCCAGAGATGAGCCACATTAGAAAGGCACTGCCTTTCATATCAGAGAGACAAAAAGAACAGCATGATGTAATTGGAGACTTGATGTACCCAACTGGGGACATGATGTACCCAGAGGCTGGGTACCAGCCTGCTGGGGGCTGGAGCCAGAGAGGAGCTACGGTTGCTGCTGGAGACAATGATTAATACGAGCAGGGAGAGGAAGAACTACCCTCCCTACTTTCACCCTCAGTCTACCCATGCACGCATGCTAAATTGCTTCAGCCATGTCCGACTCTTTGTGACCCCATGGACTGTAGTCCACCAGTCTTTTCTGTCCATAGGATTCTCCAGGCAAGAATACTGGAGTGGGTTGCCATTCCCTTTTCCAGGGGATCTTCCTGACCCAGGGACCAAACCCAGATCTCTTACATCTCCTGAATTGGCAGGCAGCTTCTTTAGCACTGGTGCCATCTGAGAAGCGCAGTGCCTTCCATTGGCCCAATCCAGCTAGAAGTCAGTTAGCAAGGGGTTGGGGAAATGTAGCCTGCAAGGGGCGGGCCTCTGGAATACAGACAAGAATAGAGGAAAAGCAAGGAAGCAGGAGACAAGCTCTGAGGGCAAAAGGCCCAGCGTAATCCTTGTGGAAACTGAGCTTGCTAATATTGGGCTGGCCAAAAAGTTTGTCCATGTTTCTGTACCATCTTATAGAAAATCCCAAGCAAACTTTCTGGTCAACTTAATAGCTCCAACAGAAGCTTTAGAAAGGTGCTTGATTTGTTCAGGTATGGGTGTCAGGCCCACTTCTAGTGCTAGAGGCGGGGAGGGGGTGGAAGTCAGCCCCACAGACACCAAGAGAAGCAGGACAGCCCCGAAAGCAAAAGCAAGGTGCTGTCAGCCTACATGGATGCGGGGTTGGCAAACCCAGATATCCACCATGTGCTGCTCCATGCGGATGGGTACCCGGGGCTGCACAGTTGCAAATGGCCCAACTTGGGTTAGTTGCACACGGCAGAGCTGCAGGTTTGCTAGGATGCCAAACTATGGCCAAGGTCAGGATCTTGCTGATATATTCCCAGTTCCTGGGAAATTAGGAAAGGAAAAGAAAAAAAAAAAAAAAATCAAGAAAAGCAGTATTGCTGTCCCTTCTAATGAAGCTCCCTCATTCTCAAGCCTGGGTTTTATAGGATGAGACCCAGAGCCTGGGTGGGAAAAGCAAGTGTAGGAAACCAGTCCCAGGAAATGCAAAAGCCACATGTCTAAATGGTCTTCAGTGGCATTTTGCCTTCTAAAGGAGACACTTTGCAACCCAAATGTGGAGGCCGAAGGATTTCCTACGAGTCTTTTACGATCTCTATAAATTTCAAGAGAGAGAATTGGTGAGCAACTGGGCTCTGTCACTGTCAGGGCGCTGATTGAACGTGCCTTTAATGGAGTCTCCAGAAGCCATAAAAATGCATGAAAACAGCCTTCTGGACACAGGCAATCCTGATGGATGGAGCCGTGACACCCAGTAAAAGCCAAATGGGTTGGGCTTGTACTCATGCCTGAGAAAGAGAATACATCTCAGTCTCAGGATAGAACTTGCACTTGGAGAAGCATTAAGAATTCTATGTAAAATTTCTCCCCCGGGAAATGCACACATGCATACACACAATCCAAAATAAACATTGCATGCGGAAGGCTTTTACATAAGAGTATTCCCCAGAAGTTAAAATCTTGGGTACTCCAGTGGGTTGAAAAGCACTACTGCCCCCAATTTATATCCACCCAGGACTTCAAAATATGACTCTACTTGACGCTAGGGTCTTTACAGATGCCATTTTACACATTTTAAAGTGTTTGCCAAATGGAGGCTGCTAATGGTACCTCCAGATGAAATGGGGCTTTCCTGGTAACTCAGCTGGTAAAGACTCCTGCAATGCAGGAGTCCCCAGTTCGATTTCTAGGTCAGGAAGATCTCCTGGAGAAGGGATAGGCTACCCATTCCAGTATTCTTGCCTGGAGAATCTCCATGGACAGAGGAGCCTGGCAGGCCACAGTTCATGGGGTCACAAAGAGTCAGACACAACTGAGTGACTAAGCACAGCAGAGCCCAGATGAAACGAGTAGATGATGTAGAACACATATTATTGTTATTGTTGCTCAATCTCTAAGTCATGTCAGTCTCTGCCATCCCATGGATTGCAGCATATCAGGCCTCTCTGTCCCCCACTCTCTCCTGGAATTTGCCCAAGTTCACGTCCACTGAATCTGTGATATCATCCAAGCCTCTCATCCTCTGTCGCCCTCTTCTTCTGCCTTCAATCTTTCCCAGCATCAGGATCTTTTCCAATGAGTATCACATAATAAATGTACAATGAATGTTGCCTATTGTCACTACTTAGAAGAGATGGAGGGAAGGAAAGGAGGGAAATTACTAAAAACTTGCTAATACTCACTGTGACCCTGAAATCACAGAGCTGCATCCTAAGTGAGTACAGGAGGGAGGTCTTCCTTAGCAGACAGCCCACCTTCCTTTCCCATAACCCATCAGTTCTGGTGCCTGAGAGACTCTTAACTGAAATCTCCTGAGAGGGAGAAACCTCCTTCTCTGAGTACAGATGCTTATGAGGTCCTGCCCTGATGAAGCAGAGCACCCACTTTGCACCAAAAACCACTCTGTCCCAGTCAGATGGTCGCCTGATGGTGCGAGCTGGCTAGGAAGTTTAGGAGCTCAGTTCAGCACTCAGATAAGAAAATGCACTGAAGCCCTTTATTCCTGACATGGGCATATGGTAGAAATCATGTGGCATGCACTAAATTATTAGAATACTCATTTATTTTGGAATGTGTATGAAGTAAATGGAACAAAATATATACCCTTTTCAAAAGAACTCATTCCCTCTGCTAGGGGCAAAATACCTCTTGTGGGAAGGTATTCATTCAAAATAAATTATCTTTGGGGGAAAGCGCATGCTTTTCTAAAGGAGAATGTTGTTCTCCATAGATTTTCTAATTCAAGGGCTGTCTGTTATGTACATACACATATATGTATTAAATGCCAAGTTGGAAAATCATTAACCATATTTATTAAAAATTGAAAAGGCCTAGGTACTTAAAATAACAATAACTTAGAATTTTTCTCTCACACATAAATAAAAGATATCCAAAGCCAGATACTTTAGCGTTCCTATGGAAACTCATGGTGTTATTAACATTAGACAGGCATGTCCCTATCTTCCTGCTTTGCTAAACTTGAAGGGAGTCATTTCTATCCTTAGAGTTACCATATGGTCCAATATGGCTGCTGGACCCCCAGCTACCACATGTGCATTCCAGGCCTGCAATGGATGAAGGAGGGAAAGACAAAGGAGTCCATCTCGCAAGTGCATCAACTTTTTTCACGATTTTTCCCCAAAGTCCTGTACAACATTTCCAGTCACTCACACTCCCTAACTGTAAGTAAAACTGGCATGTTGTCTTTTTGTTGGGTCCATTACCACCTCAACTAAAATTGAGGTTCTGTTACACTTTAGAGGATTCAGTTCAGTTCAGTTCTGTCATTCAGTCATGTCTGACTCTGCGACCCCATGGACTGCAGCACTCAAGACTTCTCTGTCCATCACCAGCTCCCGGAGTTTATTCAAATTCATGTCCATTGAGTTGGTGATGCCATCCAACCATCTCATTCCCTGTCGTCCCCGTCTCCTCCCGCCTTCAATCTTTCCCAGCATCAGAGTCTTTTCCAATGTGTCAGTTCTTCACATCCAGTGGTCAAAGTATTGGAGTTCCAGCTTCAGCATCAGTCCTTCCAATGAGTATTCAGGACTGATTTCCCTTAGAATGGACTGGTTGGATCTTCTTGCGGTACAAGGGACTCTCAAGAGTCTTCTCCAACATCACAGTCTAAAAGCATCAATTCTTCAGTGCTCAGCTTTCTTTATAGTCCAACTCTCACATCCATACATGACTACTGGAAAAACCATGGCTTTGACTAGACGAACCTTTGCTGGCAAAGTAATGTTTCTGCTTTTTAATATGCTGTCTAGATTGGTCATAACTTTCCTTCCAAGAAGTAAACGTCTTTTAATTTCATGGCTGCAGTTACCATCTGCAGTGATTTTGGAGCCCAGAAAAATAAAGTTTGTCTCTGTTTCCCCATCTATTTGCCATGAAGTGATAGGACCAGATGCCATAATCTTAGTTTAGAGGATTAGTGTTCTACAAATCACACTTTGGGAAACTGTGGACACTTTCCTATGGGAAAGAATTCTTCATATTGGCACTACTGACATTTTGGGAGGGATAATTCTTAATTGTGGTGCTGTTCTGTGCATTGCAGGATGATTAGCAGCATCCCTAGTCTCTACCCCGTAACAAGTCCTTCCCTATCCTGTTGTGACAATTAAAAATGTCCCCAGACCTCAGCAAATATCCCCAGGGGCAAAACTATCCTTGCATAAGAACTTCCCCATTTATTAATTTACTTACACAAACTCAGGGATTCTTAAGCTATTCCATGTTGTTACACTTGTTTAGTATTCAACATTCAAATGATCCCAGATTTGGCCAGTGGGAACCCTGTAAACCTGACTCCTATGTTTTTTGGACGTGTCTCCATCGGTCTTTAAGCACTTGATTTCAGAACTTTTTCATCTGGACAAGTTCTGGAATTGAGAAAATATAGTGACTATTCAAGTGACCAGTCTCTCTTAGAATATGAACACTTAGCCCATTTTTGCAGCCTGTTTTAACAACACTTTTCATACTGTTCATGGGACTCTGAAGGCAAGAATACTGAAGTGGCTTGCCATTCCCTTCTGCAGTGGACCACGTTAACACTATTATTTGTTAAAAGGGACAGTGTTACTGGTGGGGACTCACTTCAAAAATTGAAATGGCAATAGAAGTTGCTGTTTCTATGAGAACTAAGTTATGGAAAGTACAATGATAAGAGAATAAACTGTGTATGATTTCAATACCTTTAGATGATGAAATTTTTGCACCTTATTACATCCCTGGATATAGTTCAGTGTCTCCTAGTTTATAGTCTATGGGAACTTGAATAAAATTTGTATCCTACTGTTGTGTGAAAATTGTATAAATCTTAATTATATTGCATTGGTTCATGAGGTATTCAGGTCTACTATATCCTTCTACTTTTCTATATATTCATTCTATTAATTTTTGAGAGTCTGCTATTGAAACTCCAACTAAAAACTTAATTTATCTACATAAAAAAATTTTAATATATAGTGGAACTATATGTAACTTTATTCTGTATTCTCCAAGTTTCCTGTAAATGTGTTATCATACTTTTATAATTTGGGAAAAAAATGGAAATTTATGAAAAGAGTCCATAAATTAAATTTGCTTTAAAAATGTTATGGAGTTAGGTGTAGACAAGATAGCTGCATTATTTTAAACAGAATTTAATCCCCCTGCCAACTCCACATTTGCGTACTGTTTCAGGAAAACACTGACTGTTGAAAGTCAAATTTAGCATTTTTATAGGTTGTAAAAACCCAGTGCGGATCGTCTTACCAATGCCATTCACTAAAATTTTCCTCATTCAGTCACGTCAGTGTTAAACTGTGAAACTTCTTCCCAGGAAGTGTCAGCCCCAACATATTTCAACATGCCTAATGAGAGATCTGAGCCTGGAATGTCTTATTACCCCAGAAAGTAAGGAAGTGATCAAAGACTGATAGAGACACATCCAGAGAACACAGGAGCCAGAACACTGGCCAAATCCAGGATCATTTGAATGCTAAACAGTCAATAGGAGTAACAGGCAGAATTAAGATGATGAACACAAGTTCATCAAGAATCCATGAACTTGTGTAAGTAAATGAACAAGTGAGGAGAAGGGGAAGACCTCCCTCACAATAAAAAAAAAAAAAAAAACAAACTAATAATGACATCAAAGGAATGATGAAATTAGAAAATGACTATTTGGCAAACATGGTAATAATAACTGATTCCATCAACAATCATCAGATGCTGAAATTTGTTTCAGCATAAAACCTTTTCCAGGTAAAAGTTGGAGGAGGAACAGTATTTACAAAGTCCCAAAGTCTCTTATCACAACATAATGAATGACAAAAGGTAAAATGGAACTTTCCAGTGGAGAAACCTGGCAGAGAGCTTCTTAACCAAGTGATGGAGGTTAACATGACCAGTAACAGGCAAGGGCAAACGCATCTGGATCTGATATACTAGGAGGACACGGGATCATTTCAGGGGTATCCCTGCCAAAGGTGCACAACCTGGGTTCATTCATGAGAAGACATCAGACAAACAAATCGAATACTCACACACACATATACATAGTAGGAGAGCCGGAAGAGCCACAACTGTGATAAAGGATAAAGTTTGAGCTAGGAAGTCTGAATGATATATATAAGGGAATTCTTTATACTATTCTCACAATTTTCCTATAAGTCTGAAACTATGTCAATATTAAAAGTTAAGGAAAGCTGTGAGGTTCAGGACTGTCCTCACCTACCCCACCCTCTAGACTGAGTTCTCCTTTCTGCTTTATCCCCTTCCCCTTCCACCGTGCAAAGACCTTCCTCATCTGTTTTGTCTGAATGGTTTGCTACAGATAGGTTCCTGGGTCCTGCCCAGAAACCGTGACTCAGGACATCCTGAGGAGTAATTTTCCACAATGCCTGAATCCCACCCCCGAAGATTCTGATTTGATTGGCCTGGAGTGTACTCCAGTGCTTTTTCAGTTCCCCAGATGACTCTAATGGGTAGCCAAGGATGAACATTTATATGAGTCATCTCAAAAAAAAAAGTGAAACTGAAAGTGTTAAGTCACTCACTCAGTCCTGTCCAACTCCTTGCAGCCCCATGGACTGTAGCCTGCCAGTTTCCTCTTCCATGGAATTCTCCAAGCAAGAATACTGAAGTAGTTTCCCATTCCCTTCTCCAAGGAATCTTCCTAACCCAGGGATGAATCCAGGTTTCCTGCTTTGCAGGCAGATTCTTTACTGTCTGAGCCACCAAAATGCAGATTCTGCTTCACTAGGTCTAGGGGAGCTGGTGCTGAAATGTCTGCCTTTTTGACAGTCTCACTGAGGATGCTGTATGGACATACCTTGAGCAACAATTGACTCATCTAGAGTAGATTCCTAGTGTTCTTTGCCAACAGACCTTTACCATCTTAAGTTCTGACAACTCCAAGAGCACAGACTCACCATCTTGTTTATTCTCTGTGAGTATCTAACACTGGGTGTTCCATTAATAGTCATTGAATATGAGTATTGATGAATGCATGAAAGTTTCCCTAATATCATGCTAATCCCCACTCGTGCCTCCCAACCACTTAATATATTTAAAATCATCATATTTTGCATGAAAATTGCCTCCATCACATTTTGAGAAATCAATGGTTTTTGAAACTAAAGACCACTTTGGGTTGAGGAGAGTTGCCAAGATATCACTCGCCTTCAGGAATCGCCCAGCGCAGGTGCACGCGACCACAGCAGCCTCTGAGTCAGCTGCTTCCCTTCCTCTCCTCTTCTCAAATCATTTTCGGATTAGCATATCTCTAAGTGCATATAATTTTCACATCAAAGAGTGTAATTTTTTGCAGAAGTGGAGGAGAGAATAATTTATCCACTGAAGTATCTCAAGTAGCAGTCTCTCTAGCGTGACATACAAATTACACAGAAGACAGACGTTTAGGAAAATTTGGTGGCAGAATTTGTATTGCTGAAGTAGATGTGAAGAAAATTCACCCACTGAAACTAACAAATATCTATTTGGGGGACTAAAAGCAGGCTCCCAGTCGAGTGATGAGAAGCCAGTCTGAGTTGCCTGCTTCCTGGCTCACTGAACGGGGAGAGTCCACAGTGGGTCTTTGCTTCTGGGGGTGGGAGTGGGGAGCACCTAGAAACATAGGATTCACCAGTCCTGCCTGCACCCCCGGCACACCAGCACTCGGTTCAGGATGGGTGCAGCCATCCTCAAATCCCTCCCGGAGGAGACCCCTTTTGAGAAACAGTCTTGCCTGGAGCGGAAGACAGAGAGAGAACCCAATCCATTAGTTTTTTTCATGCAGCCGACTAGGTGCTGAATTAACAATCCTGTTCTAAACACCAAGTTGTGCAGCACCCTGCCCTTTGCCCCAATTATCCTATAGTTGGATAACCCCCTTCCTTTGCCTGGGTCTGGAACCCTCTCCACAGAGGAGCCCTTGACTCCATACACACACTGAATACATAAACGTACCTAACACACAGAGACCTGTATACAAT
Organism: Bubalus bubalis; assembly: GCF_019923935.1. Lineage (NCBI taxonomy): Eukaryota > Metazoa > Chordata > Mammalia > Artiodactyla > Bovidae > Bubalus > Bubalus bubalis. The sequence continues at coordinate 29,373,247 of NC_059177.1, read as the reverse complement.
CTAACACATGCCTAATATATACACACACCTATACATAAATATACATACCTAATACACACTTCTAATGCATACACACTCCTAATATATAGATACCTAACACACATACACAACCCTAAGATATAAATACACCCCATGCTTACACACACAATACCTACTAGGCCCCCCACACACACCTAGTACACACACCTGTACATACACACACTTAACTAACATACATACACACACTCAATCATATACACATCTATGCATAAACACATACCCAACATACGCCCCTAAAACATACACACTAACACACACATGCACATATATCTAAACAAAAATATACCTCTCATACACACGTTTTAGCAAGAGAGAGAGAGGAGGTTTGTTTCTCTGCCCCCAGACAATCTACCATGCAGAGGTCTAGATTTTTGGGGTCACTTTCAGATATAAAACACTTTAATTCTAACTTTATAAAGTGAAGTTCAGAACACTGGAATGCAGTCAGAAAGAATAGTCTTTTCAATGTATACTGGTAGGTCAATTAGCTATTTCCAGGAAATAAAAAATGTGTCTTCCCCCTCCCTTAATTCCTAATGGATGACAGACCTAAATACGAAAAGGAAAACAATGAAGCTTTAGAAGACACGGTAGAAGAACATCTTGGAGAAGGCAGAGAATTCTTCAACCAGACTCAAATATGGGATAAGATAACAATGGCCAGTAACACTACACGTGAGAGTCCCATTGTGGAAAGTACCCAAACGCCCATCCACAGTAGAAAAGATAATTATGATGTATTCTCACATTGAAATGTACTACAGAGGAGAGAATGCCCCTCCATAACTGCACACACATAAAAATAACACTTAGTCTCACAAACAAGCTTTATGAAATAAATAAGACACACAAGAGTAGATACTCGGTGATTCCATTTACGTAAAGTACAAATACAAGCAAAACTAATCTCTGCTGTCATGGTCTGGGGTAGTGGTAACTCTCAGGCGCTGTCAGTCTGGGAGCAGAGGGACTCCTCCTCCTCAGACACTGGTGGGTGCTGTTTCTCCCTTGCAGTGTTGGGCACACAGGTGTGTTTATTTTCTGAAGTGTGCAACACACATTGCACACTTAAAATATATGGAATTTTCAATGCCTACACAGAGTGACTTCAACAATAGAAATTCATTTTCTCACAACTGTGCAGACTGAAAGTCCAAGATCAAGGTGTCAGAGGTGTGGTTTCTCCTGAGGCCTCTCTCTGGCTTACACACGGCTACCTTCTCCCTGTGTCCTCACACAGCCTTTCTTCTGGATGTGTATATACAAGTGTCTGTCTGTATATACAAATTTCCTCTTCTTCCCTGGTGGCTCAGATGGTAAAGAATCTGCCTGCAATGCAGGAGACCCAGGTTCAATCCCTGGGTCGGGAAGATCTCTTGGAGAAGGAAATGGCAACCCAGTCCAGTATTTTGCCTGGGAAATCCCATGGACAGAGGAGACTGGCGGGCTACAGTCCATGGGGTCGCAGAGAGTCAGACATGACTTAGCGACTAAACGACAACATAACATCACCAATTGGATTGGCTCCTTTTAACTTAATCACCTCTCAAAAAGCCCAAACTCCAAATACAAGCACATTCTAAAGAACTGGAATTTAGGACTTCAACACATGAATTTGAGAAGAGACAAAATTCAGTCCATAACACCCTGCCCCGGCTGTATTGCTTGATTGTCCTGATAGTACATATTCACACAGGGCAGATTCCACGACAGGCAAGAAAGAACTTGGGCTTAGAATCAGAGTGATGTGGGTACTGGAGGTGGGAGAGCTGCTGGCAGAACCAAAATCCACCCAGTGGCAAATCACGGGGACAGAGAGCAGGTAGGAGAACACCAGCAGCCCCTAATGTGCCTTCCCTGACCATCTTGCCCAAGCTGGCACTTCTTGTCACTTTCTGGCTCTCTACCTTGCTTCATTTTTTTCCTTATTTCCTTAATTTTCACTAAGATATAAATCACATACGATAAACTTCACCCATTTAAAGTATGCAGTTCAGAAGGTTTTGACGCATTCACAGGATTATCCAACCATCACCACTATCTAATTCCAGGTCATTTTTATCACCCCAGAAAGAAGCCTGTACTCATTAGCAGTCACTGACACACCATATTTTTATTTTCTCAATGACTATCCTCCTTGCCACTAGAACATAAACTTCTTAAAAGTAGACACTTTGATTTGGTCACTGGTCTGTGCTCAACCCTTAAAAAAGGGTACATGGTATCATGTTGGCCAAAAAGTTCATTTGGGTTTTTCTATGACATCTTATGGGAAAACCCAAATGAGCTTTTAGGCCAACCCAATATGTGCCAGTAACTCAAGTAAATATTTAATTTGATTTAATATAGGGACCAGAAACTGACTTGAGATATTGAGTAAAAAAAAACCAAAAAGGCCAGAAATGGTATGTCATGGGTTTATTCCACCCACCATGAACCTTGAGCTGACGACACAGACAGACACGCCATTGCTGGCCTTTGGTAGCCAACCCAGAAACGCATGAGGCCTCTCTCAGGGCACTGGCTCCATAAACTGGGTTAAGAGGCTTTCAGATTTAGAGGCCTGCAGTTGAAAAGTTTTCTTTTGCTGTGAGTTACACTGGCTGTGATTGAATTCTTCTCTTGTGTCTCAGTGAATTTTAACACTTCTAAACTTCAGAGTGGGTTGACGAGGTAATGGCTGCTCAGCTTATGAGACAGTACAGGCTCTGCTATCAGCCTGGTCATGCAGGGCTTTGTGGGGCCCTCCCAGGTACAAAAGTGTTTCTATAGCCCCCATTTCTTATTTGTAGGCCTTCCACCCGAGTTCCAAAGGGCAGATTCAAGCAGTTACTTATTGGAAAAGAGAGGGAAAACAGAAACAAAGGAAAAGCTGTCAAGAAACAACAGTGTCGTAACAAAGCAGAGTTCTACTTCGTCTTTAAGGGGTGAATAACAACCTGGTCCATATCTCTGAGTTCTTCTACAGGAACCAAGGTCCCCACCCAGGTGGAGGATGGCAACTTCAGACTGAACACGGGAGCATTAGACCTCGGACTGGTTGGAACCAGAAGATTGATGACTGAGATTCCTGGACCACCACCCTCTTAGCTCACCACCTACCAGTCAGGAAACTTACACATCTGATAGCCCTTGCTCCAAAATTTGCCTTCAAAAACTGTTCCCTAAAATCATGGGTGAGTTCAAGTCTTTTGAGCATGAGCTGCCCATACAGTTGGCCCTTGAAATAAGCCTTTCTCTGCTCCAAACTCTGACATTTCAGTTTGTGTCACCTCACTGTATGATGGGCACAGGGATTTGGATTTTACAACAGTGTGACCTCAAAGCAATGTAAGTCACCTCCCTAAGCCTCAGTGTTCCCATCTGTAAAGTGGGGTGGGGGAGGGGAGACAACAGTACCATCTTACAGGATTGTTGTGATGGTAAAATGAACAAAAACTACATGTTGACGTGTAATAAGCATTCCTCGGCCATTAGCCATGAACACAGAATGAGACAATTGTAGCACCCAAGATGGGACACAAGATAAAGCACAAATCACACACATCGTTTGGATGAGTCAGTCTCCTTTTTGCTAGACATTCTGAATAGTCACTACTTTCTGGGTATCTGGCCAGGAAAACTAAATGCTAAAATAATATCTGTTCAAAAGAATATTTATAAAGATTAGTAAATATGCTATCTCTGTGTCCTTGGGCAAATCACTTCTCTGAACTTTGATGTTCTTATCTGTTAAATGAGAACAATCTATACAATGAATGACCATGAAGATTAAAACTGACAACACATGAAAAATGCCTGGGACACTGTGAGTTTCAACAAATGATAGTTATGAATATCATCTTTATCCTAAGTTTCACGGCTCCTTCTCTAAAACCCTAGGTCCCAGAACTGTTTACGGAATCAATACAGTGGACTTTGTGATATTCATAGTGGGTTTAGGGAAGTAGATGATCATTAAACACAGCAATACTTCTGCAGTGGGATCTGTGAACATTCACAGAAGGGTGATCAATCATGTGGATTAACCAACAGCGCTAGTAGGTAAAGGTCAGGTTTAGCCAAATGACCAGAGGTCAGGGCGGGTTTCAATGCCAAATGAGCAATGAAAACACTTTCAGTTTTCAGAATTTACAGACTTGCAGAGAAGGGATAATGAATTTGTACTTCTCTCTCAGAGATCAGAATCTTTAGTTTCTCACTCTCTTCCCTGAAAGGGGCAATGGAAACAAACATCTTCATTTCCCAAAGCATGGCAGGCTTAACTATTTTAAAAGGAGGGGAGTGGGGATGAGGGGGTGGGGAAATGATGACAGTATCCCAGTAAGAATGATAAATGCAAAAGGAGGAAGAGAAAAAGAAAATGGTCCAAAATGGAAACTAATTTTAGTAACAGCAATGGATTAAAAGGAAAAAAGTCCTTGCTTACAAATTCAAAAACAAAAACTATCACACTGACGTGTCTTCCCAAATTTGGTTGAAACATCCCTCCTGGTTTTGGAGAGGTCTTCTCTTGAGCCGCTGCCAAGAACACATTCCCATGGCCAAGTGAAAGACTTAAAATTGCAAATGCAAATGCAAACACGGAGCAGCCGTTCCAGTAAGAGCCAGAGTGTGACTCTGGCGGTCCAGACACCTCCTGGATGACAGAATTAGTTCATCTGGGAAGGTGTCCCCAATCTTTAGTTGGGTCCAGAAAACATTTCTATTGCCAAAAGTATATAAATGCTACCAATTTCACTGATTTGTTCTGAGCTCCCTGTCAAAATAATTAATGTGCATCCAAAATACAGGGACAGTTTCCATGCACTGGAGTCGAGCATCCTCAGAGAGAGAAGGATGAAGAGCTGAAGCAGCATCTGACAGACAGGCCACCTCGGCAATCCGGGTAGATAACAGGTGTCGTGGAAGATGTTGTTCCTACTTAAGGCTCCAATGCAGCTGAATTCTGCCATATAAATTATTAAAGAACGTGCAGAACATTACACAGTTCATGTACTTAATGATTATAGTTCACAGTCTAGGTCAGATATAATTAGATGTTACATTAAAATAGCTTCACAGAGCCATTTATTCTGATTTAATTACTTAAAATGATAGCATAATGAGCAACGCTTTCAAGGAAAAAAAAAGTACTTTTTTAAATGGGCTCATTTTAAGTTAATATGAAGAAAATTAATCATTTAACTGAATGGAGGAAGACAAGTCCACGTCTTCAGTGGCATTGTTTCCGTGTCACAAAGGTTATTTCCCTCTGATGACATGTTGCAAGTGATAGGGAAATAGACTCTCTTTTCTCGTGGGAATATAGATTCTCATTTTTACCATTCCCTTTAAATCTTCCTCTCGTCCACGCGAGCCTTACCACAGGCAATGATGACTTTTAATGTCATCGCTGAGACACAAACATCCCAATGAGAACATCTCTGTGAACTGTAGGGAGTTACGAACAACGGTCCACATCTATTTCACAGATTGCATTAGCATTTTATCAGAAGCAGCAAGAGGCACAGTGGTTACATACATACACTCTGTCATCAGACAGGGACAGGGTTTAAGGCCAGCTTTGCCACTTACACCTATGAGACCGTTTACAACTTAATATGGCTTGTCTGGGCCTCAGTTTTCTCATCTTGAAACTGGGGATTAAAACGGCACCTATCTCAGGGTTGTTTTGAAAATCAAATGAGATTGAGCATGCAAAGCACTTAGCATGGAGAAGCTGATAATAATTCTTAGCTCTTGTTATTATAAATAGAGACAACAAATATTTTGCTGGCTCTTAGCCCCCACCCTGTACGTACTCCTCAAAGATTTTAGGCTCCAGCTGCAGTTTTCCAGTACAAATTATAAAAGACTTGAAAGAAAAAGATGGAGGCTCCTCCAACCCAACTGCTTCCTTCTGTTTTTAATAACTACAAATGATAAGAGACCCTCCTATAAAGCTTTTGAGAGTAGTATCAGTTCACTCCAAAAAAAAATCCTACATGGTTTTAAAAACATATGGCAATATTTATCTGCTATTTCTCTGTCCTGAGTCAGGCTTTGTAGTGAAAATATTCAATGCTGGGCTCAGGGGAAATGGGGGAAAATTTTTAAATCAGAAACCCTCCTATGAATACCCTCTTCAGACAGCTGTAAATACTACTCAGGGGATGTGGTATTTATGTGAATCCTGGGACGCTTAGCAAAGGTGATGACAGAAAACACTGGCTTATGGATACAGGGGGCTGTGGCAGCCAAAATAATGTGTCAAACTTGGCCTTGCATGAGTGAACACCATCCAAGAGAGAGCTGACACAATCTCCCAACGTATAACATTCTGGACGAGAAAAACTCTAGGAGCCACAGGGTTTTGAGACCATGGGCTGTCACTTGCTTGTATTCAAAATGAGCTTTACTTCCTCGGGAAGGCGATCTTTGTGCCACTGCTGAGTTGAAAAAGAGAGTGACGTAGAGGAGTATATTACTTTGGGTTCCTCCAAAAGCTGACTCTAAAGCAAAAGTTTAGGCACGTGGAGTTTATCTGGGATGCATGATGGTCAGTTTTATGTGTCAGTGTGGCTAGGCAATTGTCCCTGCTTATTCAATTAAACACTAATTTCTGTGAAGGTATTTTGCAGAAGTGATTAAATCTACAGTCAACTGACCTTATATAAAAGAAATTGTCCTCTATGACCTGGTGGGCTTCAGCTGATCAGTTGAAAGACCTAAGAGGAGAATTGAGGTTTTCCCCAAGGAAGAAGAAATTCTACCTGTGAACACAGTGCCAATTCTGCCCAACAGTTCCCAGCCGAACCCTCCTGCCCTATGGAGTGTGAGCCCACCACAGTCCTGGTCCATCACCACATTCGCGTAAGTCAGTTCTTGCCAATCAATCTCTTAATATATATTGGAAGAATTTTCATTTTCTTTAATGAGTTTTTTCCATTTTTGGAATACTTTCTTTGTGTTTGCTCTGGAGTTTACTCCATACGTCTTAATTTCTCAACATCAGCTTCAGATTGCTATTACCTTAATTCCAGTGAGATACAGAAAGGTTATTGCCATGTGGCTCCGTTCTCCTTTCTCTTTTTTGGGTTATTTTGTATATATTAAGTCAATATGTATTAGAAATGTGTAATAATGCATTGTTCTAATTAATGGTACAATTTTTAGAATTCTATAACTTTTATAATTTTATATCTTTGAAGTCTTTTAAAGAAACTCAGAAAAGAATGGAGAATAAACAAATATTTATAGTTTTTGTTACATTAGCCTCCTTTTTTTTTTATCATTTCTGGTTCCTTTCAGTTCCTCTGGATTTGGGTCACCATCTGGAATCATTTCCTTAGTCCAATACAGCTTTGCTCTAAACCTGTCTCTTTTGAGCTATTACTGGCAAATATATCACATTTCTACATCCTATAAGCCCAACAATATATAATACACACTTTGTCTTATACAATGTCTTTTTAAATTAAGACAAGAAAGAAGACGGAATTTGCATTTATGTATCATTTCTTATAAATGACCAACCTGCTGCTGCTGCTGCTAAGTCGCTTCAGTCATGTCCAACTCTGTGTGACCCCATAGATGGCAGCCCACCAGGCTCCACCATCCCTGGGATTCTCCAGGCAAGAACACTGGAGTGGGTTGCCATTTCCTTCTCCAGTGCATGAAAGTGAAAAGTGAAAGTGAAGTCGCTCAGTCGTGTTCAACTCTTAGCAACCCCATGGACTGCAGCCCACCAGGCTCCTCCATCCATGGGATTTTCCAGGCAAGAGTACTGGAGTGGGGTGCCATTGCCTTCTCCGTAAAATGACCAACCTAGACAGCGTATTAAAGCTATGACCAACCTAGCCAGCATATTAAAAAGCAGAAACATTACTTTGCCAACAAAGGTCCATCTAGTCAAAGCTATGGTTTTACCAATAATCATGTATGGATGTGAGAGTTGAACCATAAAGAAGGCTGAGTGCCAAAGAATTGATGTTTTTGAACTGGGTGTTGGAGAAGAATCTCTTGAGAGTCCCTTGGACTGCAAATAGATCCAACCAGTCCATCCTAAAGGAAATCAGTTCTGAATATTCATTGGAAGGACTGATGCTGAAGCTGAAATTCCAGTACTTTGGCCACCTGATGTGAAGAATTGATTCATTGGGAAAGACCCTGATGCTAGGAAAGATTGAAGGTGTGAGGAGAAGCGGACAACAGAGGATGAGATGGTTGGATGGCATCACCGACTCAATGGACATGAGTTTGGGTAAACTCCGGGAGTTGGTGATGGACAGGGAAGCCTGGAGTGCTGCAGTCCATGGAGTTCCTAAGAGTCAGGCAAGACTGAGCAACTAAACTGAACTGAACCGATCATTTCTTAAAATGAATTTTACTAGTAGTTTGTTTTGTTTTGTTTGTGTGCATTCAAATTACTATCCTGAGTTACCTGCTTCCATCTGAAGAACTTCCTTTAATATTTGTAAAGTGAGTCTACTAGCAATTAATTTCTCAAATTTTGTTTATCTGGAAATGTCTTTATATTTTGCCTTTATTTTTGAAAAACAGCTATGCTGGATAAAGAATTCTTGACTGACTGTCTTTTCTTTGAACACTTTGAATATGTTATCCCACTGCCTCTAGTTGCCATTGCTTCTGATGAAAACTTAAGCTATTAATCTTGTTGGGGTTTCCTTATAAGTGATATCATTTTTCTCTTGCTACTTTCAAGAGTTTCTCCTCATTTTTGGCTTTAAGCATTTTGATTATGATATATCTATGGATTCTTTTGAATTTATCCTCCTAAGAGTTTGAGTTTCCTGAATGTATAAAGTTTTCTTCACATTTGGGAAATTTCAGTAATTATTTCTTTGAAAAGTTTTTTTTATTCCTTTCACTTCCCTCCTTTTGATACTCCCATTACTCATGTTTGTGCATCTGATAGTGCCTCACACTTCTGGAGACTCTGGTCCTTTTTCTCATCCCCTTTTCTCCCCCTTCTATTCTTTGGTTTGCATAATCTCTATTAATCTATCTTTGAATTCACTAATTCTTCGTCAGTTCAAATATACAGATGGTCCTTACTAGTAAAATTTTTATTTCAGTTATTGTATGTCTCAGATTCAAATTTTCCATAAAAGTTCTTCTTTATAATTTCTGTCTCTTTATTGACAGTCTATTTGATGTGACATTTCATCATATCTTTCATTACTTCTTTCATCATGATTTCCTTTAGCTCTTTGAACAAATTTTAATAGCTACTTTAAAGTTTTTTTAATCTAATATCCAGTCACTCTCACAGGCAGTGTTTTTACCATTTCTCCGCCAGTACATGAGCCACACTTTCTTATTTCTCTACATGTCTTATAATTTTTAGTTGGAAACTGGACATTTTAGATTATCTATTGCAACAAACTACCACACAATTGCACTCATCTCACATGCTAGTAAAGTAATGCTCAAAATTCTCCAAGCCAGGCTTCAGCAATACGTAAACCGTGAACTTCCTGATGTTCAAGCTGGTTTTAGAAAAGGCAGAGGAACCAGAGATCAAATTGCCAACATCCACTGGATCATGGAAAAAGCAAGAGAGTTCCAGAAAAAACATCAATTTCTACTTTATTGACTATGCCAAAGCCTTTGACTGTGTGGATCACAATAAACTGTGGAAAATTCTGAAAGAGATGGGAATACCAGACCATCTGACCTGCCTCTTGAGAAATCTGTATGCAGGTCAGGAAGCAACAGTTAGAACTGGACATAGAACAACAGACTGGTTCCAAATAGGAAAAGGAGTACATCAAGTCTGTATATTGTCACCCTGCTTATTTAACTTATATGCAGAGTACATCATGAGAAATGCTGGACTGGAAGAAGCACAAGCTGGAATCAAGATTGCCGGGAGAAATATCAATAACCTCAGATATGCAGATGACACCACCCTTATGGCAGACAGCAAAGAAGAACTAAAGAGCCTCTTGATGAAAGTGAAAGAAGAGAATGAAAAAGTTGGCTTAAAGCTCAACATTCAGAAAACGAAGATCATGGCATCTGGTCCCATCAGTTCATGGGAAATAGATGGGGAAACAGTGGAAACAGTGTCAGACTTTATTTTTCTGGGCTCCAAAATCACTGCAAATGGTGACTGCAGCCATGAAATTAAAAGACGCTTACTCCTTGGAAGGAAAGTTATGTCCAACCTAGATAGCATATTCAAAAGCAGAGACATTACTTTGCCAACAAAGGTTCGTCTAGTCAAGGCTATGGTTTTTCCTGTGGTCATGTATGGATGTGAGAGTTGGACTGTGAAGAAGGCTGAGCACCAAAGAATTGATGCTTTTGAACTGTGGTGTTGGAGAAGACTCTTGAGAGTCCCTCGGACTTCAAGGAGATCCAACCAGTCTATTCTGAAGGAGATCAGCCCTGGGATTTCTTTGGAGGGAATGATGCTGAAGCTGAAACTCCAGTACTTTGGCCACCTGATGCAAAGAGCTGACTCATTGGAAAAGACTCTGATGCTGGGAGGGATTGGGGGCAGGAGGAGAAGGGGATGACAGAGGATGAGATGGCTGGATGGCATCCCTGACTGGATGGACATGAGTCTGAGTGAACTCCGGGAGTTGGTGATGGACAGGGAGGCCTGGCGTGCTGCGATTCATGGGGTCACAAAGAGTCGGACACAATTGAGCGACTGAACTGAACTGAACTGATTGCAACAACTCTGGCTTCGAGTCCACTCATCTCTAGGGTTTGTTACTATTATTTGCTTGTTTACTTGTTTAGTGACTGGCTGGATTATCCTAGTTAAGTCTATTTCACCCTGTACTATAAAATCTCTAACGTTTCTCCTCAGGGAGAATCTCGGGGATCACAGCTTGGGGGCTGCCCACCTTCACCCTGGGATGCGAGGAGTTTTAGCAGATTCTTTGTAAGTCTCTCTTTCCCTGACCACTGCCAGCTGCGCGTGACTACCACATCCTAGCGGTCCTTACCAATTAGTACTGCTGACTGATCACTCTATTATTTTCAACAATGCCCCTGGGGCATAAGTTACTTCATGGATTGATTCAATCACATTCCATTTCCTTTGAAAGGATAACTGCCAGGGTCATTGCTTGAGATTTTTTTCAGAAAAAAAACTGCCAGCTCTTTCCATTTCTTGCCAGAAAATTATTGTAGTTTCGTATAGTTTAGCTTGTACCTGTAATGAATCTATCAATCTATCAATTTATCTTTCACCACCCTCTCACTATTTTTGAGAGGGCTCTTTGACTTGAACTTTTCCACACTATGCTGCAAATGAAGTCAGTTCCTTTGGAAAGATGTTTGGAGCTCTCTATTCTATGTCTCGCTTTCAGGCCCACCCCCCCCCCCCACTCGCCCCCCACCAGGCAAATCTCTTTAGCTAAGGCTCTGGTGCTTGGGCATTGACTATCTCCTTGAGCTAGAATTCTGTGGAGGGAGGGCCAGCAACTCCAAGTCACCCTATCTTGTCTCTGTCAGTGTGGAGCCCATTATCTCACAAGCCAGATTAAGGGCCAGGGCCCCAGTAGCCTCAGTGGTACTGCATCCAGTGTAGAACCTCCATTCTATGAGAGCTGCCTGGGCAGAAAAACTGAGCTCCCACTATTACCTAAAGCACTTGGTTTGCCTCTTGGTGAGTATCAAATCAAAACCACAACCAAGCCAAAGATCAAGAAAAGGATTAATTACTACTTGCAGCAAGTAAGGAATTACCAGGGATCATTCCCAAAGCAATATCTCCCTGAACACCAAACCTGCCCTTTAAGCTAAGTGCTAAGTTGCTTCAGTCATGCCTGACTCTGTGACTTGTAAAGAGTCTGTAACCTCCCAGGCTCCTCTGTCCATGGGATTCTCCAGGCAAGAATACTACAGTGGGTTACCACTTCCTACTCCAGGGGATCTTCCTGACCCAGGAATCAAACCTGCATCTCTTATGTCTCCTGCACGAGAACATGGCTTCTTTACCACAGGGCCACCTGGGGGGTACATGTGTATTGATGACAGGGTCTGGAGGGGTGCCACAGAGTTCAAGCTTTAGTTGACTAAAGACAAAATGGTCAGAAAAGGTCAACATCATCATCTCTTACGTTCCAGTTGATCTGGTCATTTAGCACTTCAGGCTAATGTTTACTTCAGTGGTTCTGTTTCAATGACAGAACAGGGAGTCTCTACAAGTGATATAACATCTTTTCTTTAACATATTGTTATTTTTCCTTCTCTTGCCTGTTTCCACATTCTTTCGCTCCCTTAAGATCCTTAATTACTGAGATATGTTCAAGGGCAAGCACCGTGTCCATGCTTAGGTCACAAAATGGCTTAGGCTAGAAGTGGCTTCTCTTCTGTCAAGAAATTCATATCTAATTCTCTTTCTCTGGGGACTCCCTGCTCTCTCAGCTTACACCACCTCTCAGCTTCACTTGCCCAAAAGTTTTCCCAGCAACAGGTAGTGGCAGGCAGGCTTCAAGATGCTGACAAGGGGAAGCTCTGTGTTCTTGGCTTCATCAGTCCGGAATGGGATTTCTGTTTCACTGAGTTGAGAGGGAGCAGGTCATGATTCAGACATCAGAGACCCTCACCAAATTCAAGCTCTTACTAAATATTAGATTTTCTTCAATAAATATTTCTTCATTTCCTCTGTGTCCTTAGGGTCATTTCCAGAGACACAATTTTTTTTCTTTTATAGTTTTGACAAGTTTCACTGGGGATGGGTCAGCAGAGGCTCCTATGCAGTTATGCCAGAAGTCAAACCCAGTTGAGTATTTAAATATTAATTTGACTCATAATCTTCCTGGAAGAATAACAAGGGGATGTATTCTGAGACTTATTTGAAAGTATATTGCATATCCTGTTTCCACTGGCTCAGAAATTTCAGGCAAATGATTTTACCTCTTTGTGTCTTTGTTTCCTCATCTGTTGTGATAAGAAAAGTTGATCCCCACATGACAGAGATGCTGTGAGAAACTGAAATGACCTATCCAAAGTGTTGGACACAAAATGGGTTTTAGGAAAATGAACTGGTTTTTATCATTATGAGAGTGAGCTCAGAGAAGAAATTGGCCCATAGAAGATAAGGATCTCAGGGTCAGGAATACCTGATGTTCTTTGATCACAAATCAACCCTCCCTTGATAATGTGATCCCCCACTCCCCTACTCTCTCTCTCTCTGTCTGTCTCTCTCACATGTACACACACACAGAGTGTACAGTTCATTCACAGAAAGAGAAAAACAACAGCTGACCAATTATTCTCTTTAGGAATCCAGTTTATCTATATAATATGCTCATAGGAAACCCTCCAGTACTCCAGGGACATTTACAAAGTAGATAATAACAATGTTTGAGTTATTATATTTATAGCTTATCAACAGAGTGGGAAATTAGGAGGGGAAACGTCCCCTAAACCAGTGCTAACGTGACTAGGTCCTTTCAGCAGTAGTTCTCCAACTGTGGGGAACTTAATGAAAATGCTCTCTCCTGGTCTCCTCCCCTTCTTCCTTTGGAAATTCTGATTCTGAATCTCTGGGTCAGTCTGTGGAGCTGGCGTTCCTAGCAGTCCCTAGGGGATTCTGATGCAAGTGATCTTGCTACAGTGAGAATCAACCCATCCACTGGGAGCTGACTCAAGCATCTATAACAACTTCCAGGATTGAACCAAATACACAAAAGATTTATGTATTGGGCCCCCCTTGAGATGCCTGTAGGAACTCTTAATTAGCTTTAGTTGTTAATTCAAGCCCCTCTCTCAGGAAAATCTGACGGCAGCCCAAAATCCCTGTGCACGACCAGAATACCTCTACATCTTCCTTCCAGCAAAAGAAGAGACAGATCATTCCAGGGACTGCTTTCAGAGTTGTTTCCCACTCTTCCCCAGCTCTGCTGCATGTATCAAAGGCGCTAACATTTGTAGCTGCACTTCTCAAGTCCATGAGTCCTCTGACTTCCTGCTCAGCTATTTTGCCCAACTGGAGGTACTGGGAGTATCTCTCCCTCTCCACTGTGTCCAAGTCAGCAGCAACATCTCCTGCATGCTCTAGTTCCCATTGGACAGACCCCCCAAGTGCCCACTTTCTGGATGACCTTTGCACCTGTAACCCCACTTCCTCCTGGGGAGGGGGCTCACCCCCTCATTTGTCTTCTCAGCTCCTCCAGTTCCCTGCATTCAATGCCCTTCACTGCAAATAATTGAGAGGGCTTCTGTCTTTCGGCTTAGATCCTGAGTAACACAGCAGGTCTGGCAAATACAGGTGAGATTTACAGTGGGGAGGGGAAGGTATACTTTGCAGAAAATAAGGAAGAAGAGGGAGACAACTAGAGCCCTTCACCCTGAAGAACCTTCACTGGTCAACCTCCTGCTTCCCACCTGCCAAAAAAAAAAAAAAAGTGGGAAAGGGATATGATAACAAGGGGGCTGGAACGAAAGGAAAGCAGTAAGTGGGTTCAAAGCAGACCAAATCATGGGTCACTTTACTGCAGATCGACACTTCTCAAGGTTAGCTCTACTGATAGTCTTGGTTAGCTAGTTCTTTGTTGTGTGGGATATTCCATGCATTATAGAGTGTTGAGCAGCAACCCCCCTCTGTGTCCACCAGATGCCAGTAACAAATTCCCTCCTGAGTTGTGACAAGCCAAAAGGTCTCCAGATGTTGCCCACTGGCAAATGATCTACTCTGCCCACAATTTGGAAACTGGACTGAGACTCAGTGGCAGAGTTCATGGGCTCCAAAACCATTCATCTGCCGCATTTCTTGGATGAGGCCAAGAGAAGTCAGCTTAGATGAGGAATAAGCAGTTACTGTCATCTGCTCTAAAAAAAGAAGTCGCAACTAGGACAAGCACTCAGAGTCGTCGCCAGGAAAGACAGCGCCCCAACAAACCTCTCTGCCACATTCATCGTCTTTTTCTCTTCCCCCAGTAATCCCAGTGAGATCAGGTACAAACCAAAGAGCAGACTAGCCTCAGAGATCGGAGATAGAAGAGTGGGAGGGAAGCAGGAAGATCTTTCCCTTTGGCCTAAATTTCATCAAGATGCCAGGAGTGTTGCCTTTTGGTTCCAGAGCCTCAAGTCTTTTGGGTACATGGAGGCTAAGGAGTCAAATAGACCAAGATTTCAAACCCAAAACTGTACTTAATTTGGACAAGTTACTCAATCCTCTGAGCCTCAGTTTCCCTACCTGTCAAATGTGAATCACAATACCCTCCTTTCTGATGTTTTCTGGGAATCAAGGGCATGCTTGTCAAGAGCTGCTCTGAGGCACTCACAGATGAGAAGCTGGGGAACTATGGCCCACAGTCACATCTGGCTCACCTAAGGTTGCCAGGTTCAGGAAATAAAATGCTTCATCTGGCAACCCTACCTGCTGGCCACATGCTTTTGTAAATGAAGTCTTATTGGACACAGCCTCGCCTGCTCCTTTGCTGTAGTAGGTAGGGTGGAGTAGCTGAGAGGGGCCATGCCATGTAGCCTGCATGGGTCGTTTTGGTTCACACGAGCAGGTGTCTCTGTGCTGGCACATGCCGACATGAGGAGCAGTCCACAGAGTGATTATGAGCAGGACTCTGTAAGCACTCACATTTCAGGGTTTAAATCCGGGTTCCACCATGGAGCGCTGAGCAAGGGCCTTAGGCTCCTAGTGCCTCAGTTTCTACTTCTGTCAAGGCTGTGACATTGGAGCCGTCACAAGAAACTAGAGTGCGCTCATGTTGGTTCGTTTTTCTGGGCTTATTCAGAAAGCCGAGCATCCTCTCATGGGGTCCTTGTGAAGGTTCAACAAAATAATGTAGGTGGAGGTCAAGAGCAGAGTTGGCAACACAGGAAGTACTTAAGACAGTTTCATCATTACTACAAAAGTTTGAAAGTTTGACAGCTGCTATTTTAATTACTACCGTTACTTCTTCTACTACTACCATCCCTATTACTGCTAATACTTCACTCTACTATTGTGAGGATTTAATGAGCTATGGGTGGGAAAGTTCCGGCCATAGTAAATGCTCAATAAACACCATATTTTTTAAGTTCAAAAGATCTCTTCAATCAGTATGAAATAAAATTCTCTTTGAAAAGCATTTATTTGCAGTGTTTTTCTTTCCCAGTACAACAAAACTTTTGGCACATCTTATAGATGACAGCATCTTATGGTTGACAAATTATAGTTCTTAGACCCTATCCTCCTGAGTCCCTGGAATAGGTGTGCCTATCAAATTCAGTGACCTTCTCAGCGGTCAGTGTCAGGTAATCAAAGAGAAAATGTGCCCCTAACACCTTCTAAAAATGGATTACCAGAAACACTTAATTACGTTTAGAATCAACACATTTGTTTTATTGTCCTCTACCATTCTCCTGGGTCCCTGTCCATCTGCCCAGGGCAGGGTCTTGAGCCCTGGCCAGATCTGGCAGCTGTGCTCAAAGACCAGCGAAACTTGGGAGGGTATCCCATTCCCCATCTAGCTCTGACCCCTGGTGGCCCTTCAATCCCTGGAGACTTCTCCCCCCATCCTGTGTAGGGCAGTGCAGCCTGGGGCAGTCACCGCGTCTCCTTGACTCTCCCAATGGTCTCTCGGTTCCCCAAATCACAGCCACTCACTAAGGGTAGACAGCAGCAGAGGGGAAGAGCCCTTCCTTGCTCCATCTCGGCCCCTCCCTGGGAACTGGCTGAGAACCCTGGGTCTCTGGGAACCTGGCAGAGCCCATAGGAGGCGAGTATGCTGATGGTCCCATAAACAGGAAACATTTACAGAGAGGGCTTTATTTCATGTTAGCTTAGTTCCTCTTCTTCTAATGAGGCTGGCTCCGCCACTGGAAGCTGCAAGAAGAGGGGCCCTGACAAACCACCGCCTCAGCTTTCAGGCTGCGGCTGTGAACAGTTAGGAAGAGTTTGGTCCTCCATGGGGGTGATGGCAGGCTGAGGGGCAGGAACCAAGGAGGACTTGGGACAGAGCATGGGAACCCTCACCTCATCCCCAGGGGCGAAGAAGCTACAGTGCCTTCGCAGGGAAGGTACTGAAAAGCCAGAGGCATTGGTGACTCTGCCAGGCTCCTGACAGTGTCCATCTCACCAACCCTAAGTCCTTTGACTCACAATGGACTGGTCCTGACCAGCCACAGGCATGGCCCTCACCGGCCTTGGCTTCTGATCCGTGATGAGACAAAGTTGGCTGAGAAAGATGGACTACACTGTGGCAACTTAAGCCTCTTGAAGGGAGTAACAAAGGTGTGTCTACACACACACTCTTCTGCCCCTATCCTCCCTCTCCCCCACCCCAGGCCTGAACTGCTTCTTCTCCAAATATAGCCTGGGGGATGGGGGTGGATCCCTGGCTTCAGATCCCACCCACCCTAGCCACTTGCTAGCTGCCCGGCCTGCAGCAGGGCATCATCCTCTCTAGGCCTGACTTTCCCCATCTTTAGAAAGGGGATGCTGATGCTAACAATACCGATGTCACAGGGTGATTGGATTAAGTGAGTGACAAGCATGGCCAACATCCAAGATAAGCAAGGATAAACTGAGACTATTTCATCAGGACAGAGTGAGACAGTCGTGTTGCCTTGACTGTGGGCTTGGATGCACTGGGAGCTTAACCAAAGAAGCTGGAGGAAGTTCAAGTAACCAGCGGGACTTGAAGGATTGGTCCTGGTCCCTCCCTACAATATAACCCTTTCACCCTAACTCTTTGCCCCTTCTTCAGAAACAGCCACAAACACTGATTGACTACGTGCCAGGTACCGAGAGCCGGGGTTCCAGGCCAAGCAAGACTCCTCGCCTGCCCACCAGGCTCTCCCAGGCTCCTGTCCCAGAGGCTCTGAGAAGGGGACAGTTATTCTCAAGGACCCACGGCAACAGGGCAGTGCTGGCTGAGGCAGTCAAGGGCTCCTCAAAGCAGAGAAGGCTGACACACTGGCCTGTACCACGTGGGGAGCTGCTAACTGCTACCTGTCTCCAGGGCCCCACCCGGAGGTGCCCCGCCTCTGCCTCAGGCCTTCTCCGGCGCAGGGAGTAGTATCCAGTTGGGGGTGAGCGTGAGTGGATGTGAACCTCAGCTCCCTTGCCCCTCCGTGGTGTGCCCTGCACAGGACCCCAGAGGTCCCAGGGGACGGAGCCCAGGTGTCCCCAGCAGTAGTCTGCTCAGGGACTCCCCCGTATTGATCCAATTTCCTCCCTTCTGTCTCATTTCTCCACTCTCTCAGCATGCCCCCTAGGATCACCTCCCCAGTAATCATTCACACCCAAATGCTGGACACAGAGCCCAGCCCTCTGTGAAGGGGCTTGCAGGCTTGTGGGTGGCACAGCTGGCCCTCCCAGCTCAGGCCATTTCAGCCACACTGACAAGTAGCGCTGCTCCAAAGCTCCCCACCAGCTGGGCTGAACCCAAGGCCTGTCAGGCTGGCATCACCTCTTGCTCCTCCCTCTGCCAGGTCCTGCTTCCTCCCCCTTCCTCTCACAGGACCTGCTCCCTAATCAACTTCTAGCACCCTGAGCTCCATCCAAGAATCTGCTTTGGGGGAAACCCCACCTGCGAGGCTCCCCAAAGGCAAACCTGTGTTTCAGATGTCAGCCCAGGCTGAGGGAGAGGGGAGATCAGCAGCTAATGTAACCCCCTAAGCAGAGATGGCAGCCAGGGCAAGCAGGAGGAGAGAGAAGCGGGGATAAAGGAGAGAGAAGGGGGAAGAGAAAGGCGAGGAGGGGAGGGGTAGGGGAGGGGAGAAAGGGGAGGCGGGGAGAGAGCTAGCACAAACCCAGGGCTGCTTCCCCATGTACTCACTAAGGCTGACCTGGACCACACACCCTGTCAAGCTGCCAGGTGGGAGGCAGGGAAGAGTTAGGATTGAGGATGGAGAGAGGGATGGCTGGGCCTCTTCCCAAGGGCTGCGCTCTGCTCCCAGTGCTCTCTGGCCTCAGAGAAGGGAGAAGGAGGGGAGAGAGGACCCTGCCCATGGGGCCCTGGCCTTTTCATGCAACGTCCCCACCCCCTCGGAGAAGGTGGCGCAGCGCTTGCCTTAAGGCTAAGTAAAAAGGATGGAGGCACCTGGAAATCCCTTCCTCAGAGGCCACAGTTCCTGGTCTTTGTCTGTCGTGGGAACGGTGTTCTTTCAGCCTGTGAGTGGCTCTTGAAGGTTCTGCCAAACCCCGTAAACTGGGGTCCAGGAGCCTAGCTCCACCCTGGCCTCTACTTGCAGCATTCAGTCAGATCCCCAGAGAGCACCCGTGTAGCCCCCAGAGACACCTGCCTCCTCAGCATGTGCCCGGTCAACAGTCATCATCTTAGTAAGGGAGTAACAGGTCATGTAGGAGACTCAGAGCTGAGCCCTAACCCTTGAGGAGCTTGAGAACCCAAGTGAAGAACTTACACAGACCCAAGTGACTACAGGGCTGAGCCACAGATGCTAAGTGACGTGTAAATAGTTTCTAAAGAAAAGTGCCTGTAAGAAACACCTCCCTCAGTTGGAATGGTCAGGAGGCTTTGGGAAGGAAGAAATATGACTTCAAGGACAAGCCCTCTAAGCCAGGGCTGGCCAACAGATACATATCATGGAATACACAGGCACACCCTGTTTTATTGTGCTTTCCTCTATTGTGCTTCACAGATAGGTTCGGGGTGTTTTGTCATTTTCTTTTTAACAAACTGAAAGTTTGGGCAACCCTGCATTGTCAGAGGATGTTTAGCATTTTTTAGCAATGAAATATTTTTACACTAAGGCATGTACATTATCATTTTAGACATAACGCTTTTGTACACTCAGAGAAGGCAGTGGCACCCCGCTCCAGTTCTCTTGCCTGGAGAATCCCATGGACAGAGGAGCCTGGTGAGCTGCCGTCTGTGGGGTCGTGCAGAGTCGGACACGACTGAAATGACTTAGAAGCAGCAGCAGCAGTTTTGTACATTTAATAGACTACAGTGTAGTGTAAATATAACTATTATATGCACCAGAAAACCAAAACATTTATGAGACTTTCCATGTTGCGATACTCGCTGTATTGCAGCGGACTGGAATCAAACCTGCAGTTATCTCCAAGGGATGCTAGTGATGTGAGCCATATCTCTAAGTTTTTTAAACTTAATTTTTTTAGCAGCCACACAGAAAAGGGTAAAAAGGAACAAACTGAAATCATTTTAATCTTCTATCTTATTTGAGCCCTACATAATTCAAAATATTAGTTCAACAATAATAAAAATATACTAATTGATGTTTGCCATCTTTCTTTCATACCAAATCTTTATACTTCCAGCACATCTCAGTGCTTACTGAAGCCCCCAATGGTCACAGGGGTTAGTGACTTCGGTGCTAGAGAATGAAGCTGTAAGCACTCACCCCTTAGGGCATATGCATGAACCAGCTGCGCTGGCATCACCTTGGAACTCATAAGATGTGCAGAATCTCCAGCCCTGCCTGGACCTCCTGAATGAGAATCTACGTCTAAGAGCTCTATGTGATCTCCCATGAAAAGTTGAGAAGCATAGCTCTGATCTTTTTCCTCTCCCTCACTCCACACATTTCATCAATCACCCAGGCCTGATGAGTTTAACTGTAAAATATCTCCTAAATCCATTCTACTTGCCCCCTGGCTCCTACCAACTCCCTGGTGTAAACAGCCCCTCTCTTATTTTGTTCTTGGTTAAACTGTATCTCAGCAACAACGTTGAAGTTCAAAGCTCCAATGTCTGTGACTTAGACCTTTATTGGAAACAGGGTCTTTGTAGATGATGAAGATAGGATTGGTTACTAGGTGGGGTCCAAATCTAGCAAGACCCACACCATTTATAAAGTGTCCTGAAAAGGGGGTATCTGGACACAGAGACAGATGCTCGAAGGAGCACTGTGTGAAGATGAAGGCAGGTATCAGAGTGATGCAGCAAAAGCCAGGGACCGTCAGCAATCACCAGCCAGGGCTTTTCTGGTGGCTCAGCAGTTAAGAATCTGCCTGCCAATGCAGGAATCGTGGGTTCAATCCATGGTCTGGGAAGATCCCATATGCCATGGAGCAACTAAGCCCCTAGGCCACAACTACTGAGCCTGTGCTCTAGGGCCTGGGAGCCGCAACTACTGGAGTGTATATGCTGCAACTACTGAAGCCCGCGTGCCCTAGAGCCTGTGCTCTATATCAGAAGTCCCTGGAATGAGAAGCTCACACACAGCAATGAAGAGTAGCTCCTGTTCACCACAACTAGAGAAAGCCCATGAGCAGCAATGAAGACCCAGCAAAAATTTATTTACTTTTTCCCAAAAGTAAATAAATAAAGGTCTGCTGCTGCTGCTAAGTCGCTTCAGTCGTGTCCGACTCTGTGCGACCCCATAGACATCTGGCAGCCCACCAGGCTCCCCCGTCCCTGGGATTCTCCAGGCAAGAACGCTGGAGTAGGTTGCCATTTCCTTACCAGCCAGCAAATCCCCAGGAGATAGGCAAGAGGCATGGAAAAGACTCCCTCACAGCTCTCAGAAGGAACCAACCTTGTGGACACCTTGATTTTGGATTTCTAGCCTCCAGAACAATAAGGTAAATTTCTATTGCTTTATGTCATCCAGTCTGTGATACAGTACCCCAGCAAAGGAATGCACAGCCAAATCTTAGTAGCTCCTAAAGCTTCTTCCCTCTTCCACTCATGCCAGCCTTCACCCTGAAACCCCGACCTGTGAAAAATGCTCTAGTTACAACCAGAAGGACCTTCTTAAAATGAACATGGGAAAAGATCATTCCCCCAGCCTTGCTCCGTCACTCTGCATTCCATTTCTGAACAACACCCGGTTCTCAACACCGTCCACACAACTCTTTCCTTTCCATGACAAACTATAACTTTTTCCCTCCTCTGGACTCTGACACATGCTGTTCCTTTCCAGAAACACTTGTCCCTCCACTTCCCCCCTCAGGTGTCCCTACTCATCTTTCAGGTCTCACTTCCACTGCTAGTCCAGTCTGGATAAGGCCTCTGTTATTCTCTCTCCTAATACCCTCTCTTGTCCTTAATAGAGACCAGTGCTGGGCCATGAACAGATTGCTTTGTGTCCATATCAACCTATAGAATGTAAGTGTTTAGAAACTTCTACTGCAGATTGACATGGCTGTGACAAGCAAGTAAGTGATCAGTAGATTCAACTCATTGAACAGGCTTTGGATGGGTTCAAGTATGACCCAACTTATATGGTAGGAAGTACACACAAATCATGTACACACAGGAGGGCCATGTATTGATCAATGATTGATGATAAACAGAAAATGATGGGTCCTTTACAGATATTAGAGAAGCACTGCTTCATATTCTCCACTACTCATCACTCTTCTTTCATACAGATTCTCAATCTCAAGATGGTGGCAACTGGGGACTTGCCTGGTGGTTCAGTGGTTAAGAATCTACCTTGTAACACACGGGACATGGGTTAGGTCACTAGTCAGGGAACTAAGATCTAAGACACATGGGGGCAGCTAAGCCTACACTGCAACTGCTGAGCCTACATGCTGTAGCTAAGACTGTGGATGTGCTTAGTGCTCAGTCGTGTCCAGTCTTTATGATCCCGTGGACTATAGCCCATCAGGCTCCTCTGTCCGTGGGAATTCTCCAGGCAAGAACACTGGAGTAAGTTGCCATGCCCTCCTCCAGGGGATCTTCCCAACCCAGGGATTGAGTCTAGGTCTCCTGCATTGCAGGCGGATTCTTTACCATCTGAGCCACCAGGGAAGCCCAAAACTAAGACTAGATGCAGCAATAAATTTAAAAAAAAAATTTTTTTTAAGTATTTTAAAAAACCAAACCAAGATGGTAGCAACTACTCATTCTGCTCACTCTAACCAAGACATAGTATAGCCCAACAAAAACAACAAAAGAGTGTGATCAATATTGGATCATGATAGGCATGGGTGAGGAGGCCATTCTAGGGCAACAGAGAGTCTGAGGCCAACATTTGAAGGTGAGAAACCACTGGGAAACCAAAGACTGCCTGCAGTATTTTTAAAGCTTGATGACTTCACATTAAGGAATTCCTCAAATCTTAATATGAGGCCCAACCAGACAGATGGAGAATTCCAGAGGAATGGACAGACTCTTTCAGTCTCGGGCTGTGTTCTGTTTGCACGATTGTTTCTGGCAGAAGCCAAGAGAAAAACGCAAACCAGATGTACAGAGAGATTTTTTTTGTGAGGAGAAAAAGCAAAAGTTGCTTGTCCTGCTCTCACACTCCTGCCCCTCAAATGCAGGCCAGATTCCCATCCTTTATCTGGAAGAGCTTCAAGGGACTCAAGAATCTTCTCCAGCCTCATGTGCTTGGGGAAAACTGGGAGACCAGTGCTGAAGTGGCCCCTGGCCTCTCTCTTGAGCTCTCAAAGCTGGAGGAGCAGATGGAAATGTGATGTCTCTTGTCCCTGCAGAAGAGTGGGCACTGGGGCTACATGATGAACTTGGAGCTTAATTGAAATAAATAAGGAGAAGGCTTGTGCAAGCAGTTTGGGCAGGCTGCAGGGAATTCATCTTTCTCTTGGATTCTGATCTTCCTCTGGGTCTTAAACATTCTGTCTCAACTGCTGTTGACCTCACCCAGAAAAGCCAGCTTTTGCCAAAAACAAAGAAGCAAGTCAAATGCACCTCTGGCACCCCTGACAAGCCCTGAAGTGGTCCCAAATCTCAAAAGACCTCCTGGCTAATTAGACTGTCCCCAACAGAGCTGCCACCACCCTCCCAATCCCATGAAAACATATCTTACAGGCCATTCCCAGAACATCTGAGAACCTCATTCACAGCATATGAGAAGGGATGCTATGGGGAAAACGTGCTCCTTCAATGCCTCTCAAAGAGTGGTCCATGGGTCAGGGGCATCAGCATCACCTGGGATGTTAGAAGAATTGCAGGTTCTCAGGCCCTACTCCAGATCTCCCATATCCAAGGTTCTACAGGTGCGTCCAGAGAACTATCTTAACAAGCCCTGTGGGTGGTTCTTACACGCGCTCAAGTTTAAGAGCCACCGTGCCACTGATTACCCATCCCTAGATTCTCCCACTGAAACCCCTAAGGGGCCAGGTGGGTGATCTAAATGACAAAACTAGATCCTCCTAAGCAAGGGTCAGCCAGCAAATGCCAACCCAGGGGAAGCCAGGTAGAAGGTGGGCCTCATTTTGCCAGATCTTTTCATTTTTCAAGAGAGATTGGAGATATGGATTTTTTTTTTTAATCTCCCAATTTTTAAACACTGGCTTCATTTTTTTTCTAGACACAGTGCAAACCTAGCCATTTCCATTAATGACAACTTCATCCTTCCATTTCCATGGACCAAAATTAGCCTTGATTCAACTCTTTCTCTTTCCCCACCTTCTATCTTTCAGGACGGTCTGTCTGCTGGCTTCATCTCTAAAACGCAGCCAGTATCCAGTGACTGCTCCCCACCTCCGCCTGTTTACAGTGCTAGACTATTCCACCCAGCAGCTCTCCCCTGCGAAATGCAAAGCCTCACCCCTGGTCACCCAGCTTTCACCCTGGGCCTTCGCATTCAAGTTGTAACAAAGCAGCCGGAACCCTCCTTTACAAATGAAAGGCTGCTCATTCCAGTCAAGGTGAAAGCTAAAGTCCTCCAGGGCTCTACATGACCTGGCCCCACAGTCACCTCCCCCAGCATCAACCCTCTCTCCCTGACTCACCCTATCCAGCTGCACTAGCTCCTTGCTGTTCCTCTTTAACCCCATAACATACAATCCACAAATATATTTACTTGACTGTCTGCCTCCAGCTGCTAGAATTTAAGCTCCACAGAGGCAGGAATTTCTGTCTGACTGATGGATCCCAAGCACCTTGAACAGTACTTGGCACATACTAGGTATTCAATAAATAAGTGCTGAATGAATAAATGCATGAATGTAAACTAGAGATGGCCTCCAAGCAATTCTGCATTTACAGTTCAAGAGGAATTTCTTGAAGATTTCCTCCAAGCTCAAACTTTGCCCTTACTCATAAGAATTTCAATCCTGTTGCTGGTTGTAAAAATACAAAGTATTTCTGGGGCCCTTGAATCAAAAACGAACCCCCTTTCCCATGTGCTTAGGGCTAGGCCCCAGCCCTAAGCACATCTAGATAAGCACTCATGCCTTTGCAGAACTTTTTCATTCTGGAAAGTAACCTCCCTGAAACCTGCACAGTAATTGTTCTCTAAGCCAATGTTTTCCAAAACATTCTTCGCAACATTAGTCCCATGAGATGCATCAAGAGAAATAAGTTCTGGAAACACACACACATTCTCTCTCTTCTCCTTGGAGCTGACAATGCATGTTAGCATTTTAAAGGCTTCAAGAGGTCTGGTAGTGAATCCTTTATCTCTCTGTTTGCTCCCATGTTTCTCAAATTTGTTGGACCACACAATCCCTTCCCTAGCGAAACACCTATTAATACTCCAGGACACTACTGTTCTGAGCAAGAAGTTTCAACTTGTTCAGCCTCCTGTGCGGCAGGATAGGTAAGCTCTAACACAGTATAGTCTTTTTCCAGTTGGATACATATCATGAACTTAGATACAGAGACGTTCTCGCTCCCACACTTTCAGGCTCACAACATGTTTCTCTTTGCACTTCTTTTCCCAGCTGGCACTGTGTGGCCACCCCCTACCTTACTTATATTGGCTAGGGCTGTCACCATTAGAAGTGACAGGAAAAAATGACTCAGGTTTAAACAAACAAAAAGGGAATTTACTGGTTCATATAGGCAGGATTAGCTTCAGGTACAGCTGGATCAATGATCAAACCATGATTTGGAGACTCAATTTCTAGCCATCCTCCACTCCACTCTCCTACACATCCTACACATCCTCCACATCCTACACTCCAGACTCTCCCCTCGTGGTGACAATATGGTTACCATGGTACCAACCTCAACTCCACAAGGTCCAAATCCAGCTAAATAGAGCCCAAAACTTTTCTGATACCCTCTCAAAAATTTTTAGTTCTATTGTGATGAAATCTGCTTAGGACATGTGACCATCTTGACCTGTGATCAGAAGCATGGGATGCATGGACCGACTTAGGCTTGGGCCCAATATTCCATGCTTGGAGCTATGTTTAGGATCTATAAACAATAAGGACTGAGAATTAGTAATAAGTGGCTTATCCCTGCCCCCGAGTGTGTGTTAGTCACTCAGTCATGTCCGATTCTTTGTGACCCAACAGACTACCCACCAGGCTCCTCTGTCCATGAAATTCTTCAGGCAAGAATACTGGAATGGATAGTCATTCCCTTCTCCAGGGGATCTGCCTGACCCAGGGATGGAACCTAGGTCTTCTGCATTGCAGGCAGATTCTTTACCTTCTGAGCCACCAGGGAAGCCCATTCCTGCCCCTCGTTCCTCTCCAAACCAGGCATTATTACTGGAAGCAGGAGGAATGGACGCTGAGAAGGCAGTGCTCAAATGGGTACTATTCAGCCCTCCGCATGCACATCCATATAGGGTGCCTCTTCCAGGAGCCCCAAGCCAGACGAAGCATCCCTCTGAAGGAACTGACATGAACAAACACCTGGAGAGCATAGTAGGACATCTTCAAGTGCACAGGAGGAAGCACAGGCAATAGGAGCACGAAAGATCCACAGTCAGTCAGACTGGGATTCATGGTCTGAATGTATGACCTTGAATGAGTTACTTAACCTCCCTGAGTTTCAGTTTCTTCATCTATAAGGATTTGAGATGTTCAGCTATTCCCACTCATGGTGTGAAATGTGGATGACAGGGTATAAAGAATAAACCCAAGCCAGCAGTCAACCTGGGTCCTGGTGGCTGGATCTTGCCCATCTCCCACCTCCAGACCCCACTGTGCTCACATCAGCCCCAAAGGACAGGGTCATCTCTGCCCCAAACTTCTCCAGGGACCTCTGCTCCCTGGTAGCTTGAGGCACGTCTCCCACTCATAACACTCTGTCCACATGGGGCTGATCCTTGCGGTTCCTGCCTGTTACAATGGAAGTCAGCTCCTGTGTTCTCGGCCCAGGCCTCTCCCACCAGGATGAGATGCAAGACCAGAAGCAGAATATTTCCAGCAGCTGCCAGGACTCACACAAGCCAGGCAAGCTCTGGGATAAAACAAAAGTAAATACTAGTATTCAGCTTCATGCCATACAAAAGCCCCACTGACTTGAGATTAAAATGGAAGAAAGGATGCCAGGCACCAAGCCTGCAGCTTTTTTTTTTTTTTTTTCCATTAGGGGACAACCAATCACACAGAGGAGAGTAGCAAAGCTCATTCTCCTCGAGGCAGAGATGAACCGTGAGGATGGAGAGGAGAAATGGAAAAGGGGAAAGGAGACATGAAGGAAAACAGGGACCAGGGTAGTTGGTCATGGGGCTCCAGTTTCACAGGTGGGGCTCGAGGACCAGTGTTCCAGGAGACGGGGGTAACCCTGAGTTTGAGCCTCAGAGCACTGAGGAAAGTGGACACATTGTGGAATTGTCATGGGGGGCTAGAGGTAGATCCATTCATCTATTAGTCAAACATGTATTAAGCACACAATGTGTGAGAGCACAGGATACAGGCGAACCCAAACTCCCCTGGCCCTGCCCGTGCTGAACTCAATGCAGACAGAAAGACAGATGATAAACAAACCAATGCTTCCAATAAATATGTAGCTACGAACTGTCATCAACACTAAAAGAAAAACACACTGGAGCCATAAGAAAGGGTAACAGGTGGGCATGCTCAGGGCATGAGGGAGGGGGCCCCCCCAAGAAGGTAACTTTTGACATGAGCAGGGAGATACTGAGGCAACAAAGACTGGAGCTTACTTACCATGTGATGCGGAGAAATGAGCAAGGTAGGATTGGAGGAGGAGGGAGGGGCCAGATCACATAGGGACACATGGGTCCCGAGAGAGTTCAGATTTGAACCAGAGGGCCAAGCCTCTTTTCCAAATCACCTCCCTCCAATACTGGCCTATTCATGGCAGCTGCATAACATCTGAGAAATGTAATTTGCATGTGGCCTCACATATTTGGGTGCCAGACAGCACCCACAAGAGTATCGGGGCCTTACAGTAATGCCCCCAGCTCTCTCTTGGGGGAAGCTGTAGTCCACAAACCAGGAAATCCCCTGACTTGGAACACATCAAGAGGCCAAGAGACACCCAAGGGACCTCAAATAATCTCTGTCTAGGGAGGAACAGGGGAAGGAGACCAAACAAGGTTATGAGAAGCTTCCATGGAAGCCAGCAAACAGCTGTCTCCCACATCCAAGTCCTCTTGCTACTGTAACAAACTACCATGAACTAAGTAGCCCAAAGCAAGACAAAGATATTGCCTTACTGTTCTGGAGGTCAGGAGTCTGAAGATCTCATGGGCGAAAACCAAGCTGCTGGTGAGGTGGTATTGCTTCTGGAGCCTCCAGGCTTTTACTCTCCACCTTCCAGGGCTGCCCACAGTCCTTGGGCCATGGCTCCCCACATAATGTTTCCAAGGCCAGAAACAGCACATTGGTTCCTTCTGACGTTTCCCCACTCTCACCTCTGCTTCTACCCGGCCCCTTCACATTTAAAATCCCTTGTGATATCATTGCCTCTCTGGCGGCTCAGCTGGTAAAGAATCTGCCTGCAATACGGGAGACATGGATTCAGTTCCTAGGTTGGGAAGATCCTCTGGAGAAGGAAATGGCAACCCACTCCAGTATTCTTGCCTGGAGAATTCCATGGACAGAGGAGCCTGGAGGGGTATAGTCCATGGGGTCTTAAAGAGCTGGACACGACTGAAGCGACTGAGCATACACACAGGAATGTGATGTCATTGGGCCCACCCACATATTCTAGAACAGGGGTCCCCGATCCCTGGAATCTAATGCCTGATGATCTGAGGTGGAGTTGATGTAATAATAATAGAAATAAAGTGCAAAATAAATTGAATGCCCTTGAATCATCCCAAAAGCACCTCCTCCCCCACTCTGGTCCATGGAAAAATTATCTTCCATGAAACCAGTCCCTGGGGCCAAAAAGGTTGGGGACTGCTGATCTAGAGTATTCTCCTATCTCTAGGTCAGCTGATGAGCAGCCTTAATTCCATCCACAACCCTGATTCACCTCTGCCATGTCACTTGCATATCCACCGATTCCAGGGATTTGGACGTGGACGTCTTTGAGGGGCCATTCCTCTGCCTACCTCACAGACTCTGGAGGCCCACTCCAGACTTACCATCAGAATCTGCCTTTTAAGAAGATCTGCAGGTGCCTGAAATGCACATTCAAGTGTGAGCAGCCCCCACCTGGGGCCCAACAGGGCAGACATCTCTCAGGCTCAGGGCTGCCAGGCGAGTCAATCAGGTGCGAGGACCCCTCCCGAGGTCTGGTTTTCTCAGCTCGGTTGCCACCATTGCAAACATTTCATCTCCTTGCAGGTGAACCCCAGCCCTTCATGGAGCATGAGGTCTTTTGTCCAGAAACATGAACCGGGGGGCAACCTCTCATAGGTGGTTTGAAGGTTTGGAAATAGTCCCCAAGGGCGAGAAAATGGGCTTCGTGTCTGAGTGTGAGATTTGCGTGCCTCTCTGAGGAATTACAGTATGCTCTTTGGCTGCAGCTCTGAGAATGGCTGGTCCTGGGAAGAGGTCACTACAGACAGTTGGCACCACTGGTACCCCCAGAGCTACGGGAGGGGTCTTGGAGGTTCCCTGGGTGAGGTCACTGAGGCTCAGGGAGTTTGGGACTTGCTCAAGGTGTCACAGGTGAGGACTGGAGCAGCTCGGAGAGCAGGGAGCCGAGCTAGCGGGGTCAGACCCACACACCCTGTCTCTAATTGGCTGTTGTGTGGGGGCTATACCGCAACTGAGAGCCAAGCCCTCACAGGAAGGAGAGAGCAGGGCTTAACATCGCCAGACCACTGGATCCATTTGTGCCGAGGGAAAGCTGATGCTCACAACTGTCTGGACTTGGCCTAATCTGGCCAGTCCCTCAAAGCAGCCAGCCAAACCTGGAATTTTCCAGGCAGCCAGTTAGCTGTGGAAGGGAAGCGCTCCAGCCATCACTAAGCTGGGCCCCCGCCTGAGATAAGGCCTGGGAATGCTGACCCAGGGCACTTCCTCCCTGGGGCAGACCTATCTGAGCCCCGGCACGTGCCCGTAGCCGGCAGCCAGTGTGTCACGTGCTGCCGGGGCTGCAGACAGTACCAGGAACGGGAAACTTCCTGGGAGTGTCCACTCCCAAGGCACAGCCTTTCCTCTGCCAGGTCCCAGAGCCCCCCAAGGAGCTGACATCTGGAAGCCTCCTTCCATGCCCCAGCAATGCTCAGCTTCCCTGCGCTGCTGAAAAACATCTGGCTGGCTTGGCACCTAAGTGGGGTAAAAATAGCATGCCATCTTGTGAGCGGGCACCACGCCATCTCAGCAGATGGGCACCCACGCTGGCAGCCAAGAGCCCGCCGAGCATTATGGAAGGCATTTGCAGAGGGCAGGACTCACAGCTGGAGGGGGCACAGGGCTGAGTGCCAGGCCCCTAGGGGAGAGGGGCCAGAAGGTAAAACAAGAGGGCCGGAGAGAGGGACAGGACCCCTCTGCCCTTCACAGGAGGGATACGGCAGGGGAAGAGAAAAAATGCACCTGGACACTGGAAGACAGCAGGGCGTGATGCTGAAGGTCTGCTCTTGAAGCCAGACAGCCCCACATTTGAATCTTGCCTCTCCCTTCACTAGCTATGTGACCCTGAGCCAGCGATGAGCCTCTCTGAGCCTCAGGGTAAAATCCACGTTGCAGGGCTCTGGTAAGGCTACTCAATCATTCTTCATTCACTCCTACTGAGTGTCCACTATGGACTGAGCACTGTGCTCAGAGTGCAGAGTGGAAGTGAGCAGCTGGTTGCATCGAGGTCTCTTTCCAGCATAGGAAACAGACATTTACAGAAAAGTTACACAAATAAAAGGCTTCCCTGGCGGTTCAGTGGTGAGGAATCTACCTGCAACATAGGAGCTGCAGGAGATGCAGGTTTGACCCCTGTGTCAGGAAGATCCCCTGGAGGAGGGCATGGCAACCCACTCCAGTATTCTTGCCTGGAGAATCCCGTGGACAGAGGAGCCTGGCAGGCCACAGTCCATGGGGTCACAAAGAGTCAGACAGGACTAAAATGACTTAGAAAGTGTACACGCATAACACAAGTAAAAGCAAAATGTCAATGGAGATAAGGCCTCAAAGGGAAAGTGTGTGGTGTGATGAGAGCCTATGATGGAGGGGTGGGGAGCACAGGAGAGTCAAAGCAGATGTCCCCATGGAAGGGACAATGAAGATCTGAAGGATGCAGGGAGTTAAATAGAGTGACATGAAAGAAGGGACATTAAGCTCTTAGCACAGTGCCTGTTGTTGGACCTGATAAATATTGTTAAGTAGAACAATTATATATGAATATCACTGAAAGCAGAATTGTACTAATAGCAATCTCTCCCATCGAGGGTAAAAATGCCAGACTTCAGCTGGAGTGGTTGTGCCAGAAGAGAGGCTGACCTCTTTCTTGTCTCCACTCGGAGGAGAGCCAGAGGCCAGTGGACTTTAAAAATAAAAACTTATAAAAATAACTCAGGCCTCCAGTGAAGCCATTTGGAGTCTCTAAACACCACTGAGTTCAAACAACAAAGCTCCCGGGACCCTCCTCTCCCGCGAGCTTTGGACAGTTTGGCGGGGGTCCAAACCAGGTGCCAAACTCAACCTCCTCCCCTGCTCTCAGCAGCTGGAGCCAAAACCAGGAACCCTGCCCGCTTGAGCATTTGGTGACCTGGCCCGGCCGGCGCTTACCCCCAACACTGTCCCTGAGGACGGCAGGCCCCTGATGGAGAGCACTGATCTTCCCCGCTGGGGCAGAGCCTGCTGAGTTTCCCCCTGGGGCAGAGCTTGCTTGAACAGGGAGCAGGATGCAAATTTCATCCTCTGAGTACATTCTGCAAACGTGCTGCCTTTTGAAGAATGTAAAGGTGCTGGGAAAGCAGTGTGAGGTCCCCAGGGACACATCTGCCACTGAACAGTGAGAAGCACTCTGCTGTGCAGCCAGTCAAAGGTGGCACCTTCCTCATGGGCCAGAGCCCCCACCTGCCAGCGTGCAGACCCCGCTGGGTGAGCCCCAGGCTACCCTGACATCAGGTACTTTGTGTGCACATCGGCCTCAGGGAGATGCCGCTCGGGCAAGTACCAAGGAGTTTGGTATGGGACACCTCCTGTGCCCTGCCCCGCATCTGCCCCGCATCCTTCCCGGCCACCTGTGCCTCCAGCTGAGGCTACAGCAATCACCTGGGCCCAGGTGGACCTGACCACAGCTGATCTCAGCAGCAGCCCCTCTTCTCCACTTTCCACCCCGGGGATTCCCAGCTGCCACATTGTGTGGGAACCCACCCAGCCATTCGGCTGTTCACCAGACTGGGAAGCACAAGCCTGCCCACGCACCAGGGGCAACCTTGACCCTCGAATGAAAGGCACCAAAGTCAGGCTGGCAGCACTTCCCTCTTCTGTACTGCAGCTCGATGATTCTGGGTGCTGTTCTACATGACTCCTCAGAGGACCCTTGCCAGTTGATGGTTCCCAGTGATGACTACCTCAGTAATGTACCCCTACATTCCCTCATCCCCTGTCCCTGACTGATTTGGGGTCAATGCCCAAATTAAACTACCTGCATGCAAGCCTTCAGTGTCCAGCTCTTCTTTCTCGGGGAAACCTGAGCCCAGACAGTTGCTCTCCTGCCCTCTCCCCAGCAGCTGGCAGGGGTGGTGAGGCTTTCAGGGGCACGCGTGGCAGTTCTGTGGCCAAAAACAAGAGAGTTTCTGCTCCCTCCTCTCCCAACTGAAACCCAGACGGCTGGACGGGATGAACGGCTCAGAGTGTCATGCAGGAACGGCTCTTAGCCAGTGCCTTTCACATGGATTAATGGTGGAACTCTTCTGCAAGCAAAACCTCACGCATACAGGGGGTATTTGGTATTCAGTCCTGCTCCTTAAAGAACTTTCTTTACCTCTTGAGAAATACTTTGTGCCAATTTGTGACATCTTGGTTGGAAAGACTCTTAAGTGACCCCCTGCCCAGTTTGGAATTCTGAGAGACAACGTCTTTCCTTTCTGTCTTAGAAGCCAGCCTAGTCAACTGGACATCTTCTTTCCGGAGTCAGTCTTGAACAAGAAACCTAGGGCAGGCATATTGATTGGAAAGCAGTCTTCATGATGGTGGAAAGCCTTCTCAGACTCTCTCAGTTATCATCCCAATCCCAAGCCTGGTCCTCCAGCCTCTTACTGAGTCTTTGAATAACTATCCCTGGCTCTAAGATCCTCTTAATACATTTTTCTTTCCGTTTGGCTAGGAGACTCAGCTTTCTGATACTTACAACCAATAATGCCTACAGATCCTCACCTCATCCCAATATTTAAAGTGGATAAAAGTGGAGACTCGGTGTTGAAATGGAGGAGACTGGGCAAGGGCGCCTCCCTCCTGTGCTTGCTCACAGTGGCTTCTGTGTTTTCTCCAAAGGGCCTCTGAGGCCTGAAAGGGCGCTGTTTGAAAAGCCTCCATCTCATCCCATCACTTTTGTACAAATGAGGGAAGCAAGGGGAGAGAAACTCATTGATTTACCAGGGCCCTGGCACTGCTTGGTGATGGCTGGAAACTCAGGCCATCTGGCCCCCGAGGCAGCAGCCTTCCTGCCACAGCACAGTGGCAGGCTCTTTAGAATCTAACAGACATGTAGATGGCAAAATTAAGCTAAGGACCCACACAAAGATCAAGTGTGTGACAGGGTCTTTCCTATACTTCTCCAAGGCCACAGTCGACAGGCGCACAGGACAGTCGTGGAGGGCTCCTCCTCACCTGCGTCCTTCCTGTCTGTTGATGAGAACTGGTCCCTACCAACAGATGCGTGTGGCAAAGCAGTGTGCCAGCCTTTCCCAGGGCACAGCTCCTTGAATCCTCGTCCTACAAGATGCTGTACAAAAAAAAAAATCTTGTTATCCAATATCTCACTTTCTAGATACTTCTGATGTGCTTTCTTATTTTTCACATATTATAATGAAATGAGAGGGACTTCCCTGGTGGTCTGGTAGCTAAGACCCTGCACTCCCAGTGCAGGGGGCCAAGGTTCAATCCCTGTTCAGGGAACTAGATTCTACATGCCTCAACTAAGAGTTCATATACTAGAACTAAAGATCCCACATGCTGCAACTAAGACCCGGCACAGCCAAATAAATGGATAAAGATTTTTAAAAGAATGAAATGAGAAGTTGTGTGATGAAGTGGTTACAAGCATGCACTCTGAAAATTGACAAACTGGGTTTGATGATCAGTTCTTCCTCCTTTTAGCTGTGTGACCTCAGTCAAGTAACTTAACCACTCTGAGCCTCAGCTTTCCCAGCCACAAATTGAGAATGAAGCAAATGATCCAACTGTGTTCAGGGAGGTTCTGCAAGAAGCAGATGCCAAGATGAGATGTGTATGAGGGAAACAGCTGTGAGAGTGTGGGAAGAGGCTGCAGGAGGCTAGAAATGCTGTGAAACCTCCAAGCAGACTGAATTCCTGCAAAAAAAAAAAAGAGAGAGAGGAAAGAAAGAAAAGACCTCAGATTGCAGGGCCACTCTAAGAAAGTTTTGGCAAAGTTTTAAGGAGTTCCTAAGTCCCCATCAACTGTGAGGAATCACGCATCACCCAGGAAAGAGCCTGTCTCTATACCCCAATGTGCTGGGTCACTGGAGGCAACAGCTCGTACAAAGTGAGGTCTCTGCCCAATACAGAGATGGATTCAGAGTTCAGTGGCGGGGGCCCTCAGCCAATCCCACCCCTAGCAGTAAGAGCAGCACATCCTCAAGCCCTTCTGAGCCCTATACCAACCTCAAAAGGTAGGATTAACTTACATAAAACTTCTTAAAGTGGTACCTGGTATAGTGAGAACTTATGTGTTGCCTTCAAACAAATAAACAGGGTTCTGAAAGCAGGTTGCTTCTTCAAATCCATTTGTATGCCCGATGTGATAGTTTGCCTTTTTGGTTTTGAATCCTAGAAATCTGTTATTAAACTGCTGATCCATCTTACATTCAGCACATTTTGGAATCCAAGAAATACATTCAGAAAGCTTTACAAACTGTATATCCCCTCTGAGAATTGCATTGGCACACTAAAGATTTTGAAAAGTTCTGCAATACATAGCCCTATTTTACTTTGCTCAATTCTATTTCCCAAATGACTTTGCCCACAGATCTAGGGTTTGCATACGCTTCCAATAAATTTCTTTGCTCTTTAGTTAAGAGAAGTTGGTTTCTGTTGCTTGCACCCAAATCCCAACTGCTGCTGCTGCTGCTAAGTCGCTTCAGTCGTGTCCAACTCTGTGCGACCCCATAGATGGCAGCCCACCAGGCTCCGCCATCTCTGGGATTCTCCAGGCAAGAACACTGGAGTGGGTTGCCATTTCCTTCTCCAGTATATGAAAGTGAAAAGTCAAAGTGAAGTCGCTCAGTCGTGTCCGACTCTTCACAACCCCATGGACTGCAACCTTCCAGGCTCCTCCATCCATGGGATTTTCCAGGCAAGAGTACTGGAGTGGGTTGCCATTGCCTTCTCCAAATCCCAACTGAGACAAACTCAAAATAGCAAAGAGGTGAAAGTGGAACTGCCCTGGATGAAGAGGTGAGGAGGAGATCCAATTTGGGGGAATTCACTCTGGCAAATGTCTGTGCTTTGCAAATGCTGATGGCTGCTGTTTCAGATGATTCTCAGGAATTAGGTAGTGAGACTATTTCCTGATATGCACAAGCCACCCCATCCATCCCTGCAATTTTGCCCACAAGGTCCCTGGAGGATGAATTTGGAAAAGGCTCATCTAACCCAGCCCTTTATTGTCATTAGCTCCACCAGCCTTGCTCAATGATCAGAGAATCTTCTCCCTCCAGGCTCCAGAGAGGTATAAAAGCACCATGGATAAGAGCCTCTGGCCACTCTGATCAGAAGCTGATGGCCGTGAACAAGTTCAGCAGGAAGATTTTCCTCATTTCTCATTGGTTTACTGTCTGCTCTGTGCCAGGCACCACGCTCACAAGTGGGGATTCACAGATGACAGAGACAGCCTTTGGGGCTGGGTGAGACATTTTTTACTCGGTGTCTTCGATTCTTATCATCCACCTTTCTGTCCTGTCAGACACTTGGAGCTTGAACACCTGAAGCAAGGGTGCCTTACGTCAGTGCACGGGGGGCTGCTGTTTACTGGAAGCCTCCACTGCAACTCTGCCATGGGGCCCCAGGCACGTTTAAGTGCTGCCCCCAGGGGCAACCTTAGCCAACGCAGGAACGGATACTCCCCTCTGTCATGAGTGGACCACACTGAGGCGCTCTCATCTGCTCCCCGGAGATCATGTGCCCACAGCAGGGGCCTCTTCCAGGCATTCCGGCCTACCAGCCTTCCCTGCTGAAGTCTCCAGCCCCCCACCCACACCCTTTCCCAAGAACCACATCATCAAAATACACTATCTGCACACAAGCTCTTAGCTCAGTTGATTTAGTCCTGTCCAACTCTTTGTGACCCTACGGACTATAGCCCACCAGGCTCTTCTGTCCACGAGATTTCCCAGGCAAGGATACTGAAGTGGGTTGCCGTGCTCTCCTCCAGGGGACCTTCCCAACCCAGGGATTGAATCCAGGTGTCTTAGGTCTCGTGCATTGGCAGGTGGATTCTTTATCACTAGTACCACCTGGGAAGCCCTCTGCTTTTTGAGAGAAACCCAAAGTAGGACTTCTTTTTTTTTTTTTAATAACAATAGTACATTGCATTTGTAGCAATTTAAATGACGATGACTTCTATGAATTCATTTGCTCTTCAAAGCAACCAAGAATGATATACAAGCCAAACAGGAAACCTCATTTTACAGAAGAGAAAAACTGAAGCTCAGCGAGGTCAGTTAACTTGCCAAATGTCACACAGCTAGGAAACAGTGAGAGTCAGGGCTCCCCCAGCTCAGCCTGAGCTACTTCACTGGAGGCATCAGTTCAGGGCCTGGAACATCAACCCAGATGCAAAGGCGGACCATTCAAATTCTCTTAGGCTGAATTTGGAAGGATACTTATGAATTGGCTGGATGAAAAATGGGATGGACAGAGATGGGAACAGAAATTCTGACAGAGGGAACAATAGAAGCAGAAACCCAGAAGCTGGGGTCATTCATTACAGATTCTTCTGGAAACCATAGGAAACACAGCTTGGCAGAAACATGGGGTCAAGGAGGCACCTGTGGAATTAGTAAGAAATAAAACAAAAATGCATACAGGGCCTGTGGACTCAGCGACTTGATAACTGACCCAGGAACACAAGGACATGGGGGAGCACAATGCAGAAAGGAGGTGAGGCTCGCTGGGGAGGAGTCACCTGATCCATATTCAGAGCCTCAGCCACTGGCAACCAGGATTGGCTTCTTTCCCCTGAGAGCTCAGGACTCCATTCCTGAGAGACAGCCCGTGACACCGCTCTTGACAGCCTAAAAGAACTCGTTCCTTTTCTCTTGGGAAGAAGCGCATCTCGATTCTCTAATGAGTAAGTAATCAAGGCAGTGAGAAGCTAGACAGGAAAGCAGCGCCCTTAGGTAAAATCAGAATCAGCAGTCACTGAACAGAGTATCATGCCCCTCACAGCATCATCTTCAAGACATGGTCACTTCTGTGGAGAAAGGCTGAGAGTAGCTCTCTACTCAGCCGAGACAGTTGCTGACAACCTCAGACCTTGTCTACACAAAGTACAGAGAACCGTGCTTAACAAGTCATCTCCCCTACACAGACACCCCAGCAGAAATAGTCTCTCAACAGGCAGACGCCATCTTCCTTACTGGTGGGAGCATAAACCAGTGGGAACTCTCTAGAGAGAAATTTGGCGGTAGGCATGAGAAATTTAACAATGCTCAGAACTTTTATTGCAGCAATTTCCTTTCTAGGAATTTGTCATAAGGAAAGAGTCAGACAAATACAGAGGGATGCTTGTTCCGGCCTCATTTATATTAGGAGAAAATGAAAATGAACCTCATTGGTCCAGCAGTTGGGGCTGGAGTAAATTATAAGTATTGTCTGCTCAATGGAAAATGATGCAGCCATTAAACAGAAAGGAAGTATGTGTAGAGAGATTGCAAAAATAGCCACAGTTGTGCTCCTCTGTGCGTGCCCTTGGCAACGTGACTCTGCAGCAACTCTCACCAAGGGAAGGGGTGTCTTCTGGACCCTCCTGGCCACCAATGCAACTCACTTTGGTCAACAGAGTACAAAGTGACCGTACATCTGTTCTGCACTGAGCTTAGGTCTTATGAGAACTTGAGCTCTCCTCTCTCCCTCCCTCCTTCCCTCTCTCCCTCTCTATCCCTCCCTCTCTGTTGGGCAAGCAGCCATAATGGGAACTACCAAACCATGTGCTGCATTTGGCACCTGGCCAGGCACCTAGTATATCTGGTGGGAAGGGATCAGGGGTCTTTGCCTATAGCACTAGAGAGGTGCATGCAGCCCATCCCATCCCCCTGCCGTGGCTAGCAGGAGGGACTCATGGCCATGAGACACTGGAGATGCTGAGCTTGCTGCATTTCTTTGCCCATCTGTGAGTAAAGCATTGCTCCAACCAGCGCCTTGTGTGTGGAGTCCTCCTTGGCAACTCCTAACCTCTAAAGCACACAGCGGATCACATCTGTGGGCTCCGACTTCTGGCACTTGATGTTGTTATGATCTTTGCTATCTTCCACACAGTGGGAACCTCCCCTGGGGTTGGTAACCGCATCTTCCTGCTTGACGCTCTCTCTGCATCTCTGGCTCTCTGGATCCTGCCCCCTCCATGTGCACATGCCCAGGCTAGCCTGTTGGAGCATGAACAACTGCATGACAGAGAGCCCAGTTGTCTCAGCTAAAGCCATCCCAGACCAGCCTCAAAGCAGGTGACCCTCAAACACAAGAGAGTCTGACCAAGATCAAGAGGGCCACCCCCCAGCCCTGCCAGCCCCAGCCGATGGCAGACACATCGGGCAAGCTCACTTAAGCCCTGAAGATCCATCCAGTTGACCTGCAGACTTGTAAGCAACAGTAAGTACTGATTTTTAAATCCAGCATTCCTTAAAGTGAGGTCCAGGGCAGGGGTACCTCAAGAGTGACTCTGAGATCCTATGAGAGAGTCTACAAGGTCAGAACTCTTTTTCTGATACCAGGAAGACCTTCTTTGCCCTTTCAATGTCATCCTCTCGTGAGTGTACAGAGGACTTTTCCAGAGGGCCCATGACATGTGATGACATCATCACTTTGATAGCGAGTAGGATGTATGCTTGGGGGCTTCCTAGGTGGCATTAGTGGTAAAGAGTCTGCCTGCCAGTGCAGGAGACATAAGAAACATGGGTTCGATCCTTGGGTTGGGAAGATCCCCTGGAGGTGGAAATGGCAACCCACTCCAGTATTCTTGCCTAGAAAATTCCATGGACAGAGGAGCCTGGTGGGCTACAGTCCATAGGGTTGCAAAAAGTTGGACTGGACATGACTGAGCATCTGAGCACCACAATGTATGCTTATGTATGCTTGCTTTCAAAATGTTCTTGGTTTTAATTTCCAATATAGGAAACACTGATCAATAGAGCTGACATAAACAAAAGCTCTGTGAGGTCTTTAGTGATTTCAAATATTTAAAAATGCCCTGGGACCTAAAAAGTTTGAGCACCACTGTGTAAAACCACAGAGCTTGGGGGTTAGTTGTTACACAGCAGCAGGTGCCTGACACAAGGTGGGCACATGTGACTGACAAGGAAGGAGGTTGGTACCATAGTGCCTTTTTCACACAATTTCAAGATACAGTTTTTGTATCTTGCTTTTGTTTTAAAACTTTTATACAGTTCTATGTCTATCCAAAATGTTAATAGTCACTCTCTCTGCAGGATGAGATGATGGGTCATTGGGGTAGAATTTTCCTGCTTTTTTTATACATATCTATGCTTCCTAACGGAGAAGGCGATGGCACCCCACTCCAGTACTCTTGCCTGGAAAATCCCATGGACAGAGGAGCCTGGTGGGCTGCAGTCCATGGGGTCACTAAGAGTCGGACACGACTGAGCGACTTCACTTTCACTTTTCATTTTCATGCATCGGAGAAGGAAATGGCAACCCACTCCAGTGTTCTTGCCTGGAGAATCCCAGGGACGGGGGAGCCTGGTGGGCTGCCGTCTATGGTGGGGTCGCACAGAGTCGGACACGACTGAAGCAACTTAGCAGCAGCAGCGGCATCATGCTTCCTAAGGTTTTGCCATAAGTCTATGCTTATATGTATATATAAAGCATTAAAACAAAGAAAAGAGTCTTTAGAAAGAAAAGAGAGCATCCTGTCTTTCTCTGTTGCCGCAGCCACACTTACAGGGAGGTTTTGGTGGGAGGACCCCGGAGAAATGAAGCGGTCACTCTCCATAGCCCTTCTCATGCCCACCCAAGGAGATTCGGCCAAGGAGCTGGAGTCTCCACTGCCTCAACTTCTGGGGGCTAATAGACCCGATTTCTCTCAGTGCCCTCTTTTCAAATAAGAGATGGGGACACTTAATGCCGACTCCACTTGGAGACGCCCCCAAATGAGAAGCGAGCATGAGCGAGCACGAGCCATTTCATGTTCCTGAGCGCAGAGCCCCTAGAAGCTGACTGCATGCCAGCAGCGGTTGCCTAGGGAACACCAGTGACAGAAAGGAGACATGAGGACACTAAATAACTTTAGCAACTATTTGCATTTGGCAGATGCAGCCGGGGGCAGGGCCCTGTGTGCCTCCCTGCCGAAAAGCCACGGGAAGCCCAGAAGTGGGTGCCTGCCAGCAGGAGCAGGAACGGGGAGGCCGGCCGCTGAGGGAGGGAGGGGACCTCTGGACTCTTTCACAGTCTCTCCTCCAAAGCCTGCTGGAGCCAGAGACCCGGAGCCGCCTGCATGTTCTAGAAGGGTCCCAAGGCTCTGTGCTTTCTGAGTGGTCCGACCCCAGGCCAGGAAACCCCAGAGAGGGGCAGCCTCTCCTGGGGACTGACTCCCCCCACCATGCCCCTGCCACTCCCCCAGGCTCCTGCTGCGGCCTCCACCACCCTGGCAGGCAGGAGACAGGACGGGCTGTGGGGCTGCAGGGTCCGCTTTGCTGAGGTGCTTAATTGGGATCCTTTTTACCTGACAGGTGAAAAGTCTGGGCGAGGGGAAGTCAGCTCTCTGTCAAACCGGCTTCCTCCCTCTCTTATCTGTCTCCCCTCATTAGGGCTGAGTCAGGCCCGAGTGCCCCAAAGAAGAGCAGGCAAATGAGCCAGGCCCTCCTGCCCTGGCCTGGGAATTGCGGCTGCTGTGACTGAGCTGTGCAGGGCTGCGTGGGGCTCTTTAGCTGAGACTCTCCAGGGCTCCCAGAGCCGTGGGGCATCCCACTCTCTGGGTGGGATGGAGACACAGACCCTGAAGACAGGCCAGAAGGGGCCCAGCCTAAGTCTGGCTTGTCTCACTGGCCCCCCTTCTGAACCTTCTAGTCAGATCAGATTATATCAGAAATGATTGGCTCTTTTATTCTCCCCCTTAGCTGGCAGCCCCCGCCCCCTACCCCTCTCCGGTCTGACCACATCTGTAGGCTCCACTGAAACAGAGCCAACAGAAACAAAAACAAAGCAAACCCCGGCAGCCGGTGAGGGCGGGGAGGTGCCACCCATCTGGGCTGGCCACGGGCAGGCGCAGGGCTGCCAAGGCAGTCCCCTGCTGGTGAAGGCCCTGCACGGAGTAATCAGCCGATCGGGGGTTGGACGGGCCTTGGTGAGGGAACAGGACCTCGTAGTCGGGCCAGGTACTTGGACAGGAAGGCAGAAGGACTTGCCCGCAGAGCAGGAAAGCGTGTGCAGACTGGGGGACCCTCCTGAGCAGGATGGCAGTGGGTTGGCAGTGTCCCACAATGAGGCTGCCATCATTCGTCTTCCAAACTGCTTCCCAGTCTGAATGGCTTCTGGACACTTCAGCTTCTAAGCATGTATGCATCAAGAGGATCCACTTAAAACCAGGCAGGGTATTTTTGTTTGTTTGTTTGTTTTAATTGAGCATGTTCAGGGCTGCAAAAGCAGAAGAGAAATAGGCAGTCTAGTAGACTGCTGGTGGGAATGACAAGTGGCTGGCATTCTGGAGGCTAGTTCGGGCTCCAAGACTGTTTGTATGTGTCCCTGAGACAGACTCAGGGACCATGGTGCTGGCAATTCTGGATTTTGCAGCCTCGGGATTTTGTCCCCTTTGCAGTGAAACTGGGTTTCTCACTGCTGGTGCTGGTAAGGCTGAAACTCCGCCATCCTCACAGCCCCAAATCTCCACTGACACCAGCTCCCGGTGGCCAGCAATTCCCAGCGCCGTATGAGCAAGATGAATGGAATGCCTTTGGTGCTACAATCACGTGGAAGGGTCTCACAGCAAGGTGGTTGACATCTCCAAATCCTTAGAGCTTGGCAACAGCTCCTCTTTGGGTGACAGCTAAGGCTCCTTTATTCCAGAAAACACAAATGCCACCACGAGCTAGGATAGGTGCTGGTATTCATTATAAAGGAACTGTATCGCCTCCTCCCTCTGATGCTACACTCGGTGAGACATTTGGGGTCCCATACTAGACTCCATTCCCTATGATAAAGGTCCTTGAAACTGTACCACCATCCAAGCTATCTAAATCTTCCAGTCCCATCTGTACCGGACATTCAAACTCAAAGGTGGATGAGACAGGAGGCCTATATCTCTCAGAGATTGTGAGCAGGTACCCAGGAAAAGAGTTCTCATCTAAGTCTGTTCACCTGGTCATTAAAATTCTGATTCCTGCTCGGCCAGAACACCATGATGAAAGTGAAAGTTACTCAGTTGTGTCCGACTCTTTGTGACCCCATGAACTATAGTTCAAGGAATTCTCCAGGCCAGAATACCAGAGTGGGTAGCCCTTCCTTTCTCCAAGGGATCTTTCTAACCCAGAGATCGAACCCAGGTCTCCCGCATTGCAGGTGGATTCTTTACCAGCTGAGCCACCAGGAAAACCCAAGAATACTGGAGTGGGTAGCCTATCCCTTCTCCAGTGGATCTTCCCAACCCAGAAATCGAACCAGGGTCTCCTGCATTGCAGGCAGATTCTTTACCAACTGAGCTATGAGGAAAGCCAAACATCATCACGTGAGCCTAGAAAATGACTAGATGGTGTAGACAAATATCAATAACACATCCCGCTGCAGGGCAGGATTAAACTGATTTTCATCCCTTTGCCTCTTTCTTTGCATTATGACAGACTTCCTGGTCTCCAAA
Source organism: Bubalus bubalis (assembly GCF_019923935.1). Lineage (NCBI taxonomy): Eukaryota > Metazoa > Chordata > Mammalia > Artiodactyla > Bovidae > Bubalus > Bubalus bubalis. The sequence goes on along the minus strand of NC_059177.1, from coordinate 29,330,024 downwards.
GCAACTGTAAATTTATTATTTTATGGGTCCTGCAGATTGTTGGCAAAAATGATGCAGATGATTTCCCTCCCTGTAGTCACACCTCTTTACAACATGACTCTACAGGCTCACCCACGGAGAGGTGGAGTTTGTTTCTCCACCCCTTGAATCTGGGTGGCCTGTGACAGGCTCTGACCAAATGAATAGAGCAAGAGTGACAATGTCACTGGAGTAGGTCACAGCATCAGGAGGCCATGTGCACTTTGCCTTTCTCTCTTCGACTCCAGGCATCACCAGAGCCAGCCAGCAGAGGAGAGCAAACCAGGGGAGAGAAAACCAACTGTCTCAGCTGGGCCAGCCTAGAACAGACAGCCCCCAGACGGCCCAGCAGCTAATAAAAGGTACATGAGTGTGTCCAGGCAAAACTGAAAAATTGCCTAGCTGAACCAAACCACTGAGTGTTATGAGCCACTGTGTCTGGGGGGTTCTTTTCAGGCAGTAAGGGCTGATCCCATGGGCTCCCAAACAAAGAAGGGTATCAATTTTGTCAGAAAATGCTGGCACGGGACTGGGTGTTTCATCCCAGACCCCACTGCCAGGTAGTAACGTGTTTAAAAGTCGACCCCAAGTGTTCTGCCGGTCTGTTTCTTCTTTGTGTTTCTTCCAGAGTAGCAGGTACTTTGCTTCTCGACAGTGGCCCTTAGAGATCCCTCATGAGAGAGACTGCTGCATTTTCTTGAGGACCTGTCCTACGTCACCTGTGGCTGCCCCATCCGACACCCTGCCCTGCCTCCAACCCTCAGTAAACAGCAAAGCCACACGTCAACCGTCAGCTCCCTAATAGCAAGTCAGCCAGCACTGCCAGCTCATTCAATTTGCAGGGCTCAGGAGGCTCCCATGCCAGCCAGCATCCCTTCCTGCTGCGGGCAGCAAGGACAGCAGCCCAGCCGCAAGAACATGAAAACACTGCTTTTCAACCAGACTGAATGGGATCAGTGGGTGGGCCGGTCCACTTGTCGGCATCAGTTGGAGATCAAAGCAACACAGGAGGGAACAGACCCAGAAGGGAGAAGGAGCGAAAAGCCTCCCCCAACACACTCCACATCCAGCCAGGGCTTCTAAGGGGAATATGTGGGAATAATCCTGACCGAAACACCACCCCTCCCCTAGGAGCCCAGGAGAGAAAGGGTGACAAGGATATAGAATGGGGGCTGGGGACAGGGTGGTGGGAGTGGGGTGGAGGCGGAAGAGGAAGCAACAGAAAATACAAAGGAAGGAAGGAGGGCAATTGGAGGAAGCAACTCCACCCTCTTGCAGCTTCAAAGAGGGCCCTTCTCTGTCCCTGGGCCTTCAGGGAACCAAGAAGAGGGCAGGGGGCCCATGGAGGAGACAGCTGCACGCAGTCCTGGCTGTACGCATGGCACCGGCTGCCAGCTGGAGGGGAAGCAGGCTCTCCTGGCTCCAGAAGGCAGAGGGCTGGTACTTTTTGCTTTTCTCTGAAGAGTTGGAGAAAACAGAGCCCAGCCCTGTGAACCTAGCCAGGTCCAATTTCCTCCCACAAGGCAAATTCTTTCCTGTGCTTGGGAAACACACCTGGCTCGAATTCTCAAGCCCGGGCCAGGAGCTCAGAGCTTTCTCCCAGTGGATGGTCCCTGGGGAAAATAAAATGCTTGGCTGAAGCAGAACATTTTGATGGCAAAAATCCTCAGAGGGAGACAAATAAGCTTTCCAGGGCTGCCCCATCTGCTCTCGGTAGGTAGCAGTCACAGTAATGGTCATGGCAATAAAGATGATAGGAATAATGATGGGCACCATTAAATGAGCACTTACTAAGTGACAGGCTTTTTTTTTTTTAATGGCCTCCTCATGATTCAAGGCCATCAGCATCAGAGACCAGAGCCCCCATCTCCACCCTTAGGTACAGGATGCTCTGGTTGGTATCATCTGCAACCCCTGCGTCACTTTGCTGAAGGCTTCCTCCTACTCCAGCTGCCTCTGCCCACTCATCAGCAGGCTGGGAGTGCCAGAGAATAAATAATTCCACCCCCCAGAGCAACCTTGGCCAATAAGGAAGGAGTTGGCGGATCAATACCCCAGCTCCTCTGCTCTTTGAATGAGAGAACTCTGTGTGGTCTTCACTGGCTCCCAGTTGGGCTTAATCCTGATAGGATGAAACTCTGGTCACCCAGGATGGTCATTTGCTTGATATCATACCTGGTGTGGGCTGCCTTCCTTTCCTGTCTCACCCACTCCCCAGATCCTTCCCAGTGTTTCCTTGGGTCACCTTCCCAAGAAACAGCTTGTGCTAGAATCCTTGTCCCAAGGTCAGCTTCTGGGGGGAATCCAACCTATGAAAGTTATAGGACCATTTTACAGGTGAGAAAACTGAGGTCCACAGGGTTTAAGAATTCACCTTCTTCTGCCTGACTCAGAGTACTTTTATGACTATTCTCTACTGTGATTTCTATGACTTTGCTGAATTCTCTGGGTGCCAAGTAAACTGTAGTTCAAGCCAGAGAAAGCCCAGAGGAGGCACCCGCGTTGAGAGGCTGTGGATCTGCAGTGCCCTGAAGCAGCTGGATCTAGGCCTAACTTGTTAAGAAGAAAGGCTTTGCATCAGGAGACCTGGGTCTCCCTTCTGGAGATGCCACTTAGTTCCATGGCCTTGAGCAAGTCCTTCAACATCCCTGTGCCTCCTCGGGAAAGGGAGGCTACAACAAATACCTGGTGAGGTGAAAATTCAGAGCAGTGGCTGCCCAGTAGGTAGCTGCCCCAGACCCTGTATCCTTGTGAGAAAGAGAAGAGCAGTGTGGGAGGGGCAGGGCCAGCCAGGGGAGCCCCAGTCACTCTGCTGCTTGCCAGCCCTGCGCCTTGGGACAAGTCTCTTGCCCTCTTGTGCCTCCATTCCCACCTGGGTCAGGTCTGGGTATATTGCATCATGTGGATGAAATCAGATCCTGAAGGTGGGTGGGACACTTGATGGCGGCCCAGATGCCTTCCTTTCTGGTTGTCTAAGGGTTTGCTTTTAACTAGGTTGCTCTGAGCCCGGGGACATTTAAATAGAGTTTAAATTTTAAAAACCAGTCTGATTCCAGAGCACCTCGTGCAACTCCCAAGGCCCTGAGCCAGCCCAGGGGTCTCCAGAGATAAGCAGCTTCTACAAAGGGCCTCCCAAGCCCGGGAGGGCCAGTCACAGCTGGAAGAACAGTTGCGGGCCACTGGCTAGAAACCCAGAGACCATTTCTTAGAGAAAAGACACTGATAAAAGAGTCCTCAAACTTTAATGGAGCTTTTGGATCCCTGAGCTGTAGCTCTCCACTGGGGGAACACAGTTCTCTGGAATGCCTAGGACCTTTAACTGGTGGATCAGTGGGCTGGAGACCTCCAGATCTACCAGCCATGTTAGTCCACCTGTCTCCATGCCCTGAGAGGCGGCCCCATACAGAATGTATCCACAGTCTCCTTTGCCCTCTAGCCTCCTTTTAACACTGGTAGGGCTCTGAAGGGTAAAAGGAGAGACAGACCCATTCTGGGTCTCCCCAAGTTAGCAGCATCCTCTGCCCCAGGTCACACCCCTGTCAGGAAGATTCTTTCATCTGGCCTCTCTCTCCCAGCTTCAGGTCATCACTTATTCCCTTCCCCTTTTAGCCTAAGGGTGTAAGAACTCCAGGCTAGTAGTCCTGGGGCATGACCAATCTCTTATGGTTTCCCTAAGTCCTCTGGCATGCTCAGTCACTTCAGTCATGTCCAACTCTTGGCAACCCTATGGACTGTAGCCTGCCAGGCTCCTCTGTCTATAGGATTCTCCAGGAAAGAATATTGGAGTGGGTTGCCATTTCCTCCTCCAGGGGATCTTCCTGACCCAGGAATCAAACCTGCATCTCCTACAGCTACTGCCCTACAGGTGGATTCTTTACCGCTGAGCCACCGGGGAAGCCCCAAACCTTCTGGACACCTTTGTGAATCATCCTTTTAATAAACTCTTCTCAATTACCCTGCTTGAGTATATCATCAATTTCCTGCTGAGATTCAGACACAGCCAACAAATTCAAAGCATCCTGTAAAGTTGGCATTTGCCAGAACTATGCTTATGGATCATAACAAACTGTGGAAAGCCCTTAAAGAAATGAGAATACTAGACCATCCTACCTGCCTCCTGAGAAATCTGTATGCAGGTCAAGAAACAACAGTTAGAACCCTGTATGGAGCAATTGATTGGTTCAGGATTGAGAAAGGAGTATGACAGGGCTGTCTGCTGTCACCCTGTTTATTTAACCTATGCACTGAGCACATCTTGAGAAATGCTGGGCTGGATGAGTTACAAGCTGGAATTAAGATAGGCGTGAGAAACATCAACAGCCTCAGATATGCAGATGATACCACTCTAATGGCAGAAAGGGAAGAGGAACAAAATAGCCTCTTGATGAGGGTAAAAGAAGAATGTGAAAGACCCGGTCTTAAAACTAAAAAGCAAAAGAATTAAGATCATGGCATCTGGCCCCATTACTACATGGCAAATAGAGGAAAAGGTGGAAGTAGTGATGGATTTTCTCTTCTTGGGCTCTAAAATCACTGTGGATGGTGACTGCAGCCATGAAATCAGAAGATGACTGCTTCTTGGCAGGAAAGCTATGACAAACCTAGACAGCGTGCTGAAAAGCAGAGACGTTACTTCTGCCGACAAAGGTCCGTATAGTCAAGGCTGTGGTCTTCCCAGTGGTCACGTACGGTTGTGAGAGCTGAACCGTAAAGAAGGCAGAACACCAAAGCATTAATACCTTTGAGATGTGGTGCAGGAGAAGACTCCTGAGAATCCGTTGAACAGCAAGGAGATCAAATCAGTCAATCTTAAGAGAAATCAACCATGAATACTCATTGGAAGGACTAATGTTGAAGCTGAAGCTCCAGTGTTTTGGTCACCTGATGTGAATAGCCGACTCTTTGGAAAAGTCCCTGATGCTGGGAAAGACCAAGGGCAGAAGAGAGCATCAAAGGATGAGATGGCTGGATGGCATCACCAATGCAATGGACATGAACTTGGGCAAACTTCCGGAGATGGTGAGGGACAGGGAGGCCTGGCATACTGCAGTCCATGGGGTTACAAAGAGTCAGACATGACTGGGTGACTGAGAAACAACAACAATGCTTATATACTGTCACTATGATGTGAATAGGTCTCAATGCCAAACTGAGCAGGTTATATGGTGCATCTGCTAAAATGCCATTGGCTACAAATAACAGAAAACCAGATCCACACTGACTTAAACAGAGGGGGATGATTTTCTCACGTACCAGAAGGCCTAGAGGTTGGTAGTTGCTGACCCAGGTTTTAATGAGCTCAGGGCCAACCACAGCTATTCTCTTAGTGTTTCTCTCATGGACAAACAATGGCTGCTTCAGCTCCAGACATCTCATCCATGCTCAAGTCAAAAGTAAACTGGCCACAGGAAAAATGGATAGCAGTACTCATTTCTGCACAAGAAAGAGAAGGATTTCCCAGCCCGTCCTGCCCAGCATTTTCTCACAGGCTAGAACTGTAGTGGACTGCCCTAGCTGCAAGGGAAGCAGGGAAAAGAATTATCCAGGTTGCTTTCCTCCACACAGGAAAGCAGCAAAGGAAAGGAAGCTGCAAACCAAGTGTGGGTAACTATTCAGCAGGGCCTACCAGGTGCACTAAAGAATAACACAGACACAGCGAGGAATGAACAACACAACTCAGGGTCGAGTCAGCCTCTGCCACCTCCCACGTCCTGTGTTTTCTGGAGCAAGTGAGACTTCTGCAGGTCGGGACAACAAATGATCCTATTCAGGAACCAACCCTGTTCCTTCATTTATGCTGCCAAAAACCTAGTATTTTGAAAGTCTAATAGGTCTACAAGAAAGTTAAAGCAATTCATGATTTCCTGGTGCTCAGAGTCAAATTCCAGGATCACCCATAGTCGCACAGCACAGAAGTTTGGGACGAAGGGCCAGAGCTCTTAAAGGGCAAAAGCCGATTTGAACGACTGAAAACAGGATCCATATACGGATCCCACCCTCCTAGCTCTCCACTCCCTCCCCCAGAACGCTCCTGTCTTTTAAACCTCCAAATATATCTTGCATTGTTAAGAAACATCATTCTTCTTCCAAAATATCCCTCCCAACTTTGACTTCTGCTCAAATATCTGAGCATAGGACCATGTGGCCATCTCTTGACAGTAAAATGGCACCATACCAGTTCTTACTTTCTTCTTTGTGTCCATCTGTCCCTTCTCATTTTCTTGACAATCAAAGTGGTTGGTGTGTAATCATTTTTTTCAGTTAGGTTGTTCCCCCCACCACCACCACCACCACACCAGCCATACGTTAAACAGGAAATGAAAATACCACCCTAGCAAATTAAACTTTTGCCTCCATTCTCCCCCTCCAAGGGGGACTGAAAAAAATACCCCAAACGGGCATATGCAGCTGCCAATCATTTGCAGTGTTGGACTCAAGCAGCCTTTCAAATGAGTAGTTCGATTCAGTGGACCTCAACCAGCCCCCTCTACACAGTCTGGGGAGAGAAAGGTTAATTCCATGCTGCGTTCGAGGTTTATCAAACATATCAAACTTTCCTTAAACAGTTTCAGAAATGGCCAAGCAATGGAATAACCCCACAAAACCCTTTCCCACTTAATTTCAGAGCCTATGTGTATTTTGATGGAAATATAATCCATATGTTTGCTTCATTTGTATATCCTCGTCCACCCAACTCTCAGAGCTAGTTGATTGATGTCCAAAAGCCCTCAGAGGCTTTTGGAAGAATTTTTTTTTTCCCTCAAAAAGAGGAAGCTTCCTTTGCTGGCGGCAGCAAGAGCTTGCTTGCCAAACGTCTGAGAGTGACTCACAGCACAGAAGCCAAAGGTCTGGAAAAGCAGATTAAAGACCAGGTGTAGTCCTTCTCCAGGAAGAAGGCTTATGGCGATTTTCCATATCCAATATTTATTAATCACCCACTATTTACAGGTTGTGGTGCTGGGGGTGGGGAGCTGAGAGACTACAAAAATGAGTCAAGAGTTCTCTTCTATAGGAGTTACCACTGATATACTGAGGGCTTCCCAGGTTGGTGCTAGTAGTAAAGAACCTGCCTGCCAATGCAGGAGACATAAGAGACATGGGTTTGATCCCTGGATTGGGAAGATCCCCTGGAGGAGGGCATGGCAACTCACTCCAGTATGCTTGCCTGGAGAATCCTATGGACAGAGGAGACTGGCGGGCTACGGTCCCAGAGTCACAAAGAGTCAGACACGACTGAAGTGACTGAGCACACACGCACTGAGGTCAGCAATTTTTCTGCAAAAGGCTAGATAGTAAAAAGTTTGCCTTTACAGACCAGAAGCCCTGTGTGACAATCCCACAACTCTGCCACTGCAACCTGAGAACCATCAGAGACAGCACATGAATGACCGCAGAGCGTGGAGCTGTATCCCAATAAAATGTTTCACAAAGGCCGGGGTGGGACCAGTTTGGCGCCTAGTCCAGGTGAAACCACGTGAAACTTGATATTTGACATCCTGACCTCCAGAAACAGCAGTTCATGTGGTTCCACCTAATGGTTGGGGAGATGAAATAAACACAGATGACTCTATTGTGAAGAAGAAAGTATAAAAGGCCATCACCACAGTAGAGCTGATTTAATTGGATGGTTTTTCTGAAACTATCTCTGAAGGAGTAGACAATTCCAGCTGCTGCTGCTGCTGCTGCTGCTAAGTTGCTTCAGTCCTGTCCGACTCCTAGCGACCCCATGGACTGCAGCCCACCAGGCTCCTCCATCCATGGGATTTTCCAGGCAAGAGTACTGGAGTTGGGTGCCATTGCCTTCTCCGGACAATTCCAGCTAGGTGACCCCAAATGCATCTCTCTTCACCCTGCCTGGTGACCAAAATGCACTACGGCATTCTCCGTTTCCAACAGGAAATGTGCAACACCGGTTTTCAAGCAGCATTCCCTTGGGGCTTTCTAGGTTTGACTAGCATTCATGGAAGGGGGAAGATGGGCCTGTCTGATGAGGTTTGAGAAGCAGAAGAGAAATGGTTGTTATCAAGCTGGTTCCCTGCAAGTCTGATCAAAGCGTTTGACTTGCCTCTCGAAGACTCTGATGGAGATAGAGCAGGAAACATCTCCCTAACTGATTTGAGCAGGACAATTTTTGCTTGTGCAAAGCCGTCCTCCAAACCAGGTTCTGGGAACCACCCTGTGGAGATGCTGCATTCTGTTTCAAAGAAGGCCAGTTTCCCCTCACGATAGATTCCATTGCTAGGGTCCAAGGGACTAAGAACAAGGTGAGTGGAATAAGGTGAGTAAGAAAAAGATTCTGCTGTCAGTTTGACATCTATCCTAGATCCCAGGGGACAGTTTTAACTGGGATGGGTCCCTGAAGCCGCCCTGATGAGATAACCGCCACTTTGCTGCTTTAAAGTATGTAATTTGACACCCAGACTTGAACCTTTCCGGGAGAATTCCTGTAATGACATTATGACATCTTGTGGCCACTTAGAGGAACCCACACTATTCCCTCTGGGTTTTGATCCTGAAGAAGAGTTCCACTGAAAGGCCACCACCCAAAGATGCCCCAGGGGGACATCTTCCCTTTCCCCGCACCTCACTGGCTGACTGGGTACATCGCTACCATTTATTGTCTTGCTACTCAAACTGTGGTCCTCGGACCAGCAGGAATGACAGCGGTGCATAGTCTCCGGCCACCCCAGAGCAAGCGCCAGAACTGGCGTTCTAATAGAGCCCAGGGGGTTGGTGTATCTGGTCAGGTTTGAGGAGCATCACTCTAGTATGTTTCCTTGTGGGTACATGCCAAGCTTGGCTTCTTTTTCCAATAATGGGAGGAAAAAGGCAAGCACCAGAGGCCAGAGAACAGAACATTGAGTCAGACGGGTCACTGGGTAGCTCTAACAAACAACCTCATTGTTTCTGAGGATTTCCAAGGGCCCTTGGATAAGATCAATAAGTTTACTTAGCTGCTTTGCTAGTACTTATTGGATTTTTTTTTTTTTTTTTTTTTTGCTAGACCCTATACTAAGCATTCCATAAGCACTATCTGTCTTAATTGCCTCCAACTTTGAGGCACAAGCTATTATTAGCCCATTTTCGAGATGAGGAGATGAAGGCTTAGCAGAGAGGTCTACTTCCAGCTAATCAAGCAGATGATCTCTGCCCAAAACTCACCAGAGTTAGTTAGGACAGAGTAATAGCTTACGGTGAACTATGTCAGATTCGTGATCTCTGAAGAAGATTTAGCTTTGGGACCAGGGACCAGGGACCAGGCTTGATCACTTAAGAGCTTTTGTGTAGCACAGTTTTATTAAAGTGAAAAAGGGACAGAGAAAGCTTCTGACATAGACATCAGAAGGGGGACAGAGGGCGCCCCCTCACTAGTAGACCCACTCCCACAACATACATCTTAAAATAACAAGATTAGAACTAACAATAGAAAGGTCTTCAGACCCACTCCCACAGTATACAAGTTTTAAATAACAAAGTTAGTCAGAAGGTTCTTGTTAAGAAGAAACATATCTTCGAGCAAGATACATTGTTATTATTGATTCAGTTCGGTGGCTCAGTTGTGTCCAACTCTTTGCAATGGACTGCACCATGCCCTGCCTCCCTGTCCATTACCAACTCCCAGAGCTTACTCAAACTCATGTACATTGAGTTGGTGATGCCATCCAACTATCTCATCCTCTGTCGTCCCCTTCTCCTCCTGCCTTTAATCCTTCCTAGCATCAGGGTCTCTTCAAATGAGTCAGCTCTTTGCATCAGGTGGCCAAAGTACTGGAGTTTCAGCTTCAACATCACGCCTTCCAATGAATATTCAGGACTGATCTCATTTAAGATGGACTGGTTGGATCTCCTTGCAGTCCAAAAGACTCTTGAGAGTCTTCTCTAACACCACAGTTCAAAAGCATCAATTCTTCGGCACTCAGCCTTCTTCACAGTCCAACTCTCACATCCATACATGACTACTGGAAAAACCATAACTTTGACTAGATGGACCTTTGTTGGCAAAGTAATGTCTCTGCTTTTTAATATGCTATGTAGGTTGGTCATAACTTTTCTTCCAAGGAGCAAGCATCTTTTAATTTTATGGCTGTAGTCACCATCTGCAGTGATTTTGGAGCCCCCCAAAATAAAGTCTCTCACTGTTTCCATTGTTTCCCCATCTATTTGCCATGAAGTGATGGGTCTGGATGCCATGATATTCGTTTTCTGAATGTTGAGCTTTAAACCAACTTTTTCAGTCTCCTCTTTCACTTTCATCAAGAGGCTCTTTAGTTCTTCACTTTCTGCCATAAGGGTGGTGTCATCTGCGTATCTGAGGTTATTGATATTTCTCCCGGCAATCTTGATTCCAGCTTGTGCTTCATCCAGCCTGGCATTTCACATTATGTACTCAACATATAAGTTAAATAAGCAGGGTGACAATATACAGCCTTTATGTACTCCTTTCCCAATTTGGGACCAGTCTGTTGTTCCATGTCCGGTTCTAACTGTTGCTTCTTGACCTGCATACAGATTTCTCAGGAGGCAGGTCAGGTGGTCTGCTATTCCCATCTCTTTCAGAATTTTCCACAGTTTGTTGTGATCCACAAAGTCAAAGGCTTTGGCATAGTCGATAAAGCAGAAGTAGATGTTTTTCTGGAACTCTCTTGCTTTTTCCATGCTCCAATGGATGTTGGCAATTTGATCTCTGGTTCCTCTGCCTTTCCTAAAAATCCAGCTTGAACATCTGGAAGTTCACACATGGTTCATGTACTGTTGAAGCCTGGCTTGGAGGATTTTGAGCATTACTTTGCTAGCACGTGAGATGAGTGCAATTGTGCAGTAGTTTGAGCATTCTTTGGCATTGCCTTTCTTTGGGATTGGAATGAAAACTGACCTTTTCCAGTCCTGTGGCCACTGCTGAGTCTTCCAAATTTGCTGGCATATTGAGTGCAGCACTTTCACAGCTTCATCCTTTAGGATTTGAAATAGCTCAACTGGAATTCCATCACCTCCACTAGCTTTGTTTGTACAGATGCTTCCTAAGGCCCACTTGACTTTGCACAGACAGAGAGTGACAAGAGATCTCGGCTTCCTCCTCTTTGCTAAGTGCCTGTGATAAGAAGCAAGGTTCAAGAGGCACCTGGAGATAGACACAGGGGAGACACTGAAACAGAAGGGTGAGTTGAAAGTCGATTCAAGCTTAGAGCTCCCCTCCCCAGGCCCCAGTGCCAGGCAGGTGCCGGCTCTGCAGTAGAGGCAGAGAAGTTGACTCTCAGGATAGGCTACGCCACGAAGTCTAGCCTACGGGCACTGGACCCCACCAGTGGTAGGAATGAGGAGCTGTGCTAAAAACAGGGAGTAAATGAATGTCCATCCACTGAAGAGTAAGGCTCACAACCTTTCCTCCAACTCAGTCCCTATCTCACCATCATCCCAGCACCATCTCCAAGACACCCATGCATATACACATCTGTCATCAGAGGGTTCTTATCCAAGGATCCAGACTGAGCCAAAAACCAACACCAAAAGATTTTGATATTTAGGGTCCTTAGAAGAAAATGCCCATCAACAGGTTTTCCAATCAGACAACTATACACCCTAGACATTTCAAGAGTACTTCTACCTTGACAGGGAGAAACCAAAACAGACACCAAGGGAAAAATACAGATTCAGAAGATGCAAGGAACAGAAAAAGATTCTTAAAATCACCCTAAGAAAGAAAAAATAATATATCCTTCAAACAAGAATAGGATACACTCAGAAATAAACAGAAAATGAGAAAGAGTATCTGGAAATGGAAAACAGGATAACAGAAGGGTTAGGTAACCAAAATGACATAGCCAGTGCGGTCAGGATTTCTAGCCCTTGTTTCTTTGCACATTTCCTCTTCCTGTTTAAAAAATACTCCACCCAGGCCTCCCTTTAATACTGTCAGCAGTCACCCACTTACACAGACCTAGGAGAATGTTATGGGCTGAATTCTGTCCCCCTCAAATTCAAATGTTGAAGCCCTAACCGCAGAATATGACTGTATTTGGAGTTAGGGCCTTTAAATCAGTAATTAACTTAAAATAAGACCTTTAGGATGAGCCCTAGTCTAATGTGACTGGCATCCTTATAAGAAGAGGAGGAAATTGGAACACACAGAGAGACACCAGGGATGTGCGTACCCAGAGGAAAGACCGCGTGAGGACTCCACAAGAAGGCGGCTGTGTGCAAGGCAAAGAGGCCTCAGGAGAAACCCCACTGCCAATACCTTGATCTTGGACTTCCAGCCTCCAGCCAAAGTTTAAGTCACCCAGTCTGTGGCATTTTGTTATGGCAGCTCTCGCAAACTAATATACAGGACTGCATTATTTAAATAAGGATCGATTCTCTTGTTCCAGGAGGGGGAAAAAACCAACAACACAGAACTGAGTCCTGAAACTGTGAATCTTTTCCCAGAGAACAGAACTCTGTAGGCATGACTGAAACATAAATGGTCTCGACTATCTCCTCCACCTTCCCCAGAACTGAGGATGAAAAGAAAGAACCCCTTTGGGCCAAGAAAAAGCAAGCATTCCTGATTCAACAGCCACAGACCCACACGGTCCCAGAGCGACCAACCGGCAAGGCCCAAGCCCAGGGAGGGGCCCACCTGGGCCTAGATTCCCTCTACCCTCACTTGCTCGGCATCTCCAATCCACCCCATCTTCACCCCACGCCCACCCCATCTTTACCCCAGTCCCACCTCTCACCACCCTTGCTAAGCCCCAGGCTCTTTCCTACCTTGGAGTCTTCTCCCTGGAACCATCTGTAGCCAGAAGTAGCTAATCTAATCAACCTACTACATGTTTTCCATACTACTGGATCATGACCCTCATCTGGGACAAGTATTAAACAGATAGCATTCTGAGCCTCTCCCTTGGAGACTCTGACTCAGTGGGTTATATTTGGGACGTGTTGCCAAGAAAATTCTGGCAAAGGTACAATTGGAAACCATTAGACTAGAGCCGAGTTAGGAGGACGGTCCCTCTTCTGGATCCAAGGCCCTTCGAAATCCATGTGGCAGCCCCCAGCCAGATCCACTCAGATGAGGGGCAGCTTGGATGCAAGGTGTCTTCCCTGGGTCGGGCTGAGCCACCTTCAACGGGGATGGAGAGATGGTTTTGCAGAGATGCTATCTTCAGCTCGATGAAAATAACTTGCTGATCATCAGAGCTGCTGTCCAACAAATGAATGGGGCTCAGAAAAGAGGGGTTCTATGGCATTAGAGATGAAGCTCAATGGAGCTTTGTAAATAGAGATTGTTCCTTCTGCCTGGCACAGAGGGGCCTGAGCTATGCTTCCCAGAAGAACAAGAGGATTGTGTAGACTCACCACTCAGATGTGGCCCTGCTCCAAAAGCATCCACATCATCTAGGAGCTTTTAAAATCCTTTCTAATCAGACCCCATCCTCCAAAATTCCAGTTTCCCACATCCAAAGTCAAGTCCTTGGCATTCAAACTTTTGGAATCTCCCCAGTTTATTCTCGTGTGAAGTGGAAACTGAGAGCCGCAGAGTCAGGGGCACAGAGGGTTCCATCCAGCTCTGTTTTAACAAGACTCTGGCTGAGCCAGTGGGGGATAAACTTGCCGGAAGAGGGAAGAAACATATGTCACCAGCTCCAGTCTCTTTTTCACTTTCTTTTCTGCATGCCTTGGCAGGACTTGGTCTCCCAGCTGCCTCCAAAAGCAATGACTCAGAGAAGTGATGTGATCTGCCCAAGGTTACCCCTCCAATGATGCTGGGCGAACTGGACTTGGGATTCCTGCTCCAGTGCTCTTATAACCTCCTGGGCCACTGAGGCCAGGCTGCAAAGTAGAGAAAGAGGAAGAAGACAAGTCCCTACCCCTAGAGACAGCCTGGCAGCTAAATCAAACCAAACATCAAAATAGGACAGAAGCAAAAAGAACAGTAAACTTTTATACATGTACACTGGCCACTGTGTTTTCTTTATTTCCATCATATCCTTTCATCTCTGGAATGATGGGTCTCATTTGTGACTGCTAGGTGCTATTATTCAGCCCCATTTTACTCATGAGGAAACTGAGCCTCAGAACTGGGCAAGTAAGGTCACTTGCCCAAGGCAGCACAGCCAGCTAGCGGTGGAGCTGAGACTCGAACCCAGGTGGGCAACTCCTTGAGAACCTGCACACTTAGCCTCTGTGCTCCACCGCCTGCCCCAAAATGTGTCAGGGAGGGGTTTCTGTGGAGGCCATCAAGTTTAGGAAAGGTTTCTTGGGAGAAGATGACTTTGAGCTTGACCTTAGAGGTCAAAGAGATAACACTGAAAGGTGAACTCCCCAGGTCTGTAGATGTCCAATACACTACTGGAGAAGAGCCGAGAAATAGCTCCAGAAGGAATGAAGATGCTGAGCCAAAGTAAGCAAACTCTGGAAGACACTGAAGGACAGGGAAGCCTGGCAAGCTGCAGTCCACAGGGCTGCAAAGAGACAGACATAACTAAGCAGCTGAACAACAAGAATGGAGGTCAAACATGAGTGTGTACGCAGAGCAGAGGCGTGGCTGGAAAACTAAGGACAGGTGTCCAAGCTGAGCCCAAACTAGGAGTGAGAAGGGAAAGATGGGCTAGTGACCCTCTTGGTAGATGGGGGAGGAAGGTTTTACTCTGAATCCTAGAGAAAATGCATATGAAGGGTGGAGGGTTGGAGGGGTGTGTCCCCTTTAGACAAGAAAAGTCTCTGAGCTCCTATTAATACAAGAGGGTAGGGAGGACACAGGGGTTGAGGAGATATGAAGCCACCCATGCCTGGCCCACACTTGGGGCTTCCCACGTGTTCTTTGGTTTGTTATTACACCACTCCACTCTTCCTACTTTAAAGGGGACCCAGGCATTGAAGGAAACAGGGCTCAGAGAGATCAATGTATTAGCACTTGTCCAAGACCACTTAGCTAAGAAGGTGAGCCACGATGGAGACGCAACCTGGCCTCACACATGGAGGAAATGAGACTTCTTGCTAAAAATGTCCAACAAAACATATGTTTTTCTCTGCTCTTCCCTGAGACTCACTAACATGAGAGTAAAGGAATTGTTTAAGTCATAAAGAAATGTGAGAAGAACAGGCAAAAGATGTTTTAAAATACAATAATACATTGGAAGGGGAGGGATGTAGGGAGGCGGAAAAGCAATTAGATGAGAGCTGAGTGATATATCAGAGCTGAAAAAGCTCCACCCAAGCCCAAGGGTAAATGGTAGGAAGCCAGGTGATCTGTGTCCACAGCACCCCAGAAAACATCAAGAACCAGAGGTACCAGCTAGCCCTGAAAGCAGGAGGCCAGTAAGGCTGAAAGCAAGAGGATTGGTTTAAAAAAAAAAAAAAATCATTAAAAAGAGTTTAAATCTCCAGGTTTCTTCCTAGCCTCAGACAGCAAGATAACTAACCAATCCAGTGGAAGAAAAGAAGCTTACTCTCTAGTCAACTGTGGACAAATAGGCTCTGGATAGGGACTTCAGGGTGCTATGGAAGGTCAGATTCAAAACAGGAGGATACGCTGAAAGGCAGCATATTGAACGATGAGAAGCTCCCCAGTCAGGCTGAAACCTACAGGACCCATGGTCCCGGTCTGCCTGGGACTGAGCGGGCTTCCCAGGATGATGGACCAGCAGTCCCAGATCACCCAGGGTGAGGTGGCACCCTTCTTAGATCCCTCTGAGACCAGATGATTCCTTTTAGGGAAAAGTGACCAGGCCAAAAATAAATACTCACAGGCTGAGAGGGAGTAACAGAATGCTCTCGGAAGATGGCAAGGTCCCCATTCCATCATGAAACCAGAGGTCCCCAGGTCCTGCCCTGACACAGATCATGCGACCAGCACATCACAGGACAAGCTCAGTGGACAGGGGCTCCAGGGGTGCCATCTGGGTGTGGCGGAGCTGTCCACCCACAGGAGGTCTTGGTGCAGAGGCTGCAACCAGGCACCTGGAACAGAACTTCAATCATGTGAAACCCCCCAGGGACACCCAGAAATACCTGGGGGAGACTTTGTGGTGGGGGTTGTCACTATGAGCACTGAGGCTGCTGAGGGACTGAGAAGGTTATGTGGCAGCATAGTGGGCCAGTGGGTAGCCAGTGGGTCATAGAAGCCAGTGGGTAGAAACCAGTGGATAGAAGCCAGTCAGTAGAAAAGGGTAGAATCAACCAAAATGCCCATCCCTGGATGAACTGATACACTGAGGTCTAGTCATAAGATACAACATCATTCAGACACAAAAAGGAATGAAGCATTGACACATGAAGTTATGACATAGAAGAGCCTCCAAAACATTGTGCTGAGTGGAAGAAGCCAGAAGCAAAAGGTCTTATATGGTATGATTCCACTTGTATGAAATACCCGGGTAAAACCATAGGGTTAGGAAGCAGATTAGTGGTTACCAGGGGTTGTGGTCAGGTTGGAGAGGTAGGGGAATAGAACATGATTACTTAATGGATATTTACTTTTAGAGTGATAAGAATGTTCCGGAACTAGATAAAGGTGGTTTTACAATATTATAAATGCACTCAATGCCAGTGAATTGTATAACTTAAAACAGTTAATTTTCTATTATGTGAAAGTGTTAGTTGCTCAGTCATGTCCAATTCTTTGCAACTGTATAGCCTGCCAGGCTCTGTCCATGGAATTTGCCAGGCAAGAATACTGGAGTGGGTTGCCATTCCTTTCTCCAAGGGATCTTCTTGACACAGGGATCAAATCCATGTCTCCTGCATTGCAGGCAGATTCTGTACAGTCTGAGCCACCATGTCATCCCAATTTCTATTATGTGCATTTCACCTCGATTACATAAGAGAAAAAAGATCAACCTGGCAAGAACAGAAAGGCTCTTACAACAGGCTCATCTAACCCAAGTTAAGCCCAATATGCATAGCTCAGACTCCGACAGCTGTTCAAAGCTTTCCCACCAGACCCCACTCCCAGGAAGCCCCAGCCAGCCAGGGAGAAGGTGGAATTGCTTCCAGAAAGGCAGTGGCTGAGCCCTGAGGGGCTTCCCTCCCATCAGGATGCAATGAACAACTAAGCTCCAAAATAAAAGAGGAAACTCACAGAACACAACTCTGATCAGTTTCCTCTCCTCCCATCTCCACTGCACCCCCAGCAGACCCACAGGATCCCAGACACCTGCCTGCACCAATCTATACAGCACTTGGTGAACCCTGCAGGTCTCTGGCCAGCACAAATGCCTCCTGTTCTCATGAGAAACTGTCGATAATCAGGCACCACAGAGCACTCCTTGTGCAACTCTGCTAAAGTTTAAGAAACACAATTAGGAAGAAAAGGCACACTTTTCACCCCCCCACCCCACCCCGCCCCATTAAGACCTGGGGAAATTGTTGGTATTCACGTCAGGTCTCTGGAGGCCTCTCTCTGAAGGAGCATAAATACCCCACATTCCAGCCGCAGGCCACAGATGGACCAGGAGCTGGTTACAGACCGGGAGGAATGTGCAGCCCCCAGCAGTTACCCGGGCCTGGCATAGCTGAGTTTGCTCCACACACAGTCCTCAGGAACTTGGAAACTTCCCATCACTTCGTCCAGTGCTGCAACACTTTTTATTTACTTACTCATTTTTTGTGTGTGGCAACATGCTTTTTCCTTTTCCTCCAGGAATTTTATGCTGGAAGCCTCAAAATACAAGGCAGGCTGACAAGTGGAGCTTCTTTGGTTGGGGAAGAAGCAGGGGACGCTAGTGCCTGACCTTTACTTATCTCGTTAGCATCTACCCTCAGGGACTTCTGAAGACACTTGGTGGTCCCCCAGAGCACAGTTTGGCAACCACTGATCTGGTCCAATGCCCTCATCGCACATGTCAGAAAATAATTTCCAAAAGTTAAGGTCCTGACTCTCACACAAACAGAAAATGGGCATGGGGCAAGGATTTCTCTAACCTATTACCAGGGGAACCAGCCGGATGGGAAAGTCGGTTCAAAGTCTTATAGGAGGGACCAAAGTTAGGGAAGAACAGAGAGTATGCTGGAAAAAGAATGCCAAGCTAGACACGGAGATGATGGATGTCCTGCAGGTCAATAAAATCGTTTTCTGTGGGGGTATCTTTTATACTGGACAGAAATCATTTTCATGACCCCTGGATCAAAATCATTTACAAGTTATCAATCTTCCACAAATTAGCATCACACTTTTCAGAGCCTGGACCTGAATCAGTAGTAAACAGTAAATCAAACACCACCACATCCCCCTGGAGCAGGGGTCAGCAAACCTTCTCTATAAAGGGGCAGACAGTAAATAATTTTCAGCTTTGTGGGCCATCTGGTCTCTGTTGCAACTACTGGACGCTGCCTTGCTGTCAAGTGAAAGCAGGAGCCATGATCCATAAATGGATGGGTGTGGCTGTGTTCCAGTGGAACTTTATTTACAAAAACAGGCGGCAGTCAGATTTGGCGGGAGCCCTATAGAGTTAGATAATCTTTGGATGGGGCTGTCAGCTGGTGGTCTGGTGTGGCATGCACAAGACACATCGTCCTTCTATGGCCTCATTGCCAAGTTTGGGAAGCTTTTTCTGAACTTTTTCTTAAGGATATAGAAATCAGAGAGGGAAAGCAACTTGGCCAAGGCGACACAGCCCAGCTCAAGCTGGCTTCAAGTCACAAGTCTCCCTTCTCCTGGTTGTTTGGAAGCAGAAACACAGCCTGTCTTGCCCACCTGGAGGGCAGGCTGGGTCAGGATGGAACGGCCAAGTCACCAGGAAACAGACCCTCTCACTTACCCCCAGGGACCGGCCCAGAGGGAATTTCCTTCCCTGCCTCTGTGTTTCCAAGAGTGATGACCCTTGACTGAATGAAGACCCTCTTCACCCAAAGCAGACGCTCTAAGACAGAAAAGCACAGACCCTCTGCAGATCTCTGGGCTTCCTCTGGACTCATCCACCCTTTAAACCCAAGTCAAATAGGAAACGTCTCTGCCTCCATAGTGACCCCGAGAGAGAGCGGGAAAGAGAGTGGTTCATTGCCAGGGTCTCTGGCAAAACACTGAGGGAGAAAGTGAGGAAACGATTTGACACTGAGTCTTGAAAGTATTTTCTCATTCAGCGGGGAAGAAAAGGACTTTGTTTCTTTTTCTTTTCACAATCGGTGCTCCCCCCAACTCCCGCGCCTCAAATCTACCACAAACGTCTCTCACTGCACTCCAGCGAGGCAAAGAGATTTTTAATGGAATGCTGTTGTCACGTGAGCCCTCGGCCAAGGCCATTTAAGCAAATAATTCATTGTCTGAGGGGAAAGAGGAGAGAGTGGGGAAAAGAACGGAAGGGGCTGCTTTGAAATGGTGCATAAATACGAATGTGAGGAGGTGAATCTGTGGCTTCAGGACCCTGCCATGCCTACATGGCTGATCCCCAAGCTCTAGCTCTGTCCATTTCACCCCAGACCTACTGTGCGCCTTCCACCCATCTCACCGCTGCCACCGCCCCTGACTCCAGAAACCTGGCACATGACAAAGGTTACATAGTGCATCTGAGGTCACAGGCCGGAAGAAGAGAATGGGAGTGGGAGCAGAAGTGAGAGAAAGCAAAGAAAGAAGAAATGAAGGAGGGAGGGAGGGAGGCAGGGTGGGGAGAAGGGAGGAAGCCATGAGGACGGAGGGCTAACATCTCAGAAAGGGATGGTGGCTTTGCTCTGTGATGAACCATCTCCAGGTGCTGCATGCAAAGCAAAAGCCAAGGAGAATCTGCAGTATTTATTGACTCAGTGAACATAAAAGAGATCCAGGACAGAGCCTGGATGAACCTCCCCACCTTGCCAACACCCTCAGTTGCCCTGCATGGAATTCCCAGCAGAGAGGTGCTGGGAGTGAGATGCAGGATGAAGAGACGAGAGGGAATGGGAGGGAATGGAAAGGGGGAAAAAAAGGGGAGTGTTGCCCAGAGAAGGGGCCCATCAGGACCCTGGGGCCTGAGCCTGAGCTGTGACAGGCGGGACCTGTCCTCCAGGCTGCGGGGCCAGGGAGGCAGCGAGCCTCACCTACCAGCCGAGCCTCCAACAACACACAGCAGGGAGGAAGCCACGGGCGGGCGAGTCAGGGCACCCTTTGTGCCCAAAGCACCAAATCGGGAGCTTTCCATCATAAGCCCTTCCTCAGATGTCACCTGTGCCAGGGAGGGACAAGGGGCACTTGGGGTGGGGGGAATGCAGCAGGAAGGAGAGAATGAAGTCAGGAGAGGAAGGTGCTCTGGAGGGAGAGACGGGAGGGGAGATGGAGCCAGGGAAGGAAAAGAGAGAAGGACACTCGAGGGAGGGAGGATGGGAAGAAAGGGGAGAGGAGATGGGGGAGGGCCGGAGGAGGCAGAGCTCCTTCTGATGCTCCTCCCCAGCCTGTCCCCTCCTAGCTCTAAAGAGGACGGAAGCCCACTCACGTCCCCCAGGAATGTGGTGCACTAGAGCACCCCGTCCCTCATTATGGGTCTGTTGGAGCCACGCCACAAAGGAGTGGCTAAGACACTAGGAGGTCAGGAGAGTGGGGCTACCCTGGATCTGGGGTTCCAGCCCCCAGCTTCCGCTCAGTAGGTTACTTTGGCCAGCCCGCCGCCCCCCACAACCCAGGGTCCTCATCTGTAAAATCAGGGAGCTGATATGCAATGATCTGCCAGCTCTCTCTCGCTCTCTCTCTCAGCCTGTGCTTCTGGAATCAGAATCCACGTTCTCTAGCGCTCTGTGCAAAAAATTCGACCCCAATCCTCATCTCACACATGAAGAGAGGAGGCCACTTAAATAACTTGCCCAAGGCCACTCAGCCAGGAGCCGGCAGAACTGGCCAGCGAATCCAGCCTGGACAACCTGGAAGCTCACCTCCCTTCCTAAACCGCCACACCATAAAGCCTCTCTAATCTGACCATGCTGCAGGGCTATCTGATTCCCCTGCTATGGTCACAGAACTCCGGAACATCGTCCGGGCACCAGGCTGCCCAGGATCAAGGGGACACGCGTAGCTTCTTGGGCATCAGCAGTGGCAGTGACTCCATCCTGGCCTGCAGGATGTGTGGGGAGCGACAGGTCCGGTCATGGGTCACGCTCTTCCAAGGAAGGGGCACGCTGCCCCCTCCTTCTCCTTCCCAGCTTCCTGCTATACACTGTGAGGCTGGAGATAAACCCTCCTGGCAGGGCCGGGAGGAGAGGGAGCAAGGGAGGCATTCACTCTGAGGGGTGCGCAGCACAGACAGGGAAGGAATGGCTCCCTCGGTTCTGCGCCCCAGGCATCTGGCCCTTGCTCTAGGATCCTGTGGATGAGGAGCCCTTACTATGAGCAGCACCACCATCTTTATCAACACACCCCTAACCATGCGGCAGAGGTGGAGGTGGGAGCGGTCCTCACGGAGAGGAGTGGGAAGGGCTAGCTCCTTCGGCATGTCTGACATGCTCTCCAGCCACCTTCTCAGAGGGGCTGAGGCCCTGCTCTCTCCACACACACTTCCATCCCCCAATTCCTTCTCCGAATCATAGTTGGAACAATCTCTCCAAACAAGATGTGGTCCCATTGTTCTCAGAATAACACACAAGAATAACAAGCAGAAGAGCATCTTTCATTGGCCCCCTTCGTTCACTTCCTTCCTCCACGGCCTTCTCTCACTCCACGTGCTGTGGTTTCGCCTCCGGGCTTCCTTTACTGTTTTTGCAGAGCCCGAACTACGGCGCATGGAGTAGCACTGTCTTGAACATTCTTCCCCAGCTCCCTCTCTCTCTTTTTGTTTCCCATCCTTTAGATCTTAGCTGAAGTGTCACTTCCTCAGGGACACTCCTCTGATGTCCTGACGTGTCAGCATCCTTCCTGTGTATGCCCATGGCGCCTGCACCTTCCCCTCAGCATTCCTCACTGCTGTAACTGTCCCTCAGAGTGTGCAATTAAATCTTGTTGCCTCCCCTGCAGACTGTGGACACACCTCACCATCCCCCAGGTCTAGCACAGCATCTGGCCCCTGGTGATGCTCAATAAACAGGTCACACGTGAGTAGGTGACAGAGGCTCTGAGGCTGTGCAGAAACCCAGGCACCAGTGACATGTCTAACACAGCAAAAGCCCTGTCAGGGTAGAGCTTCCAAGAAATGGTCCTCACCCAAGTGACACCCTCTGACTCCATCTGGTTTGCCTATCACAATACTGGTTCCAGGGAAATCACAGGAACGCTTCAGAACTTGCCATGACCTTCCCTTTGTTCCACAGCTTGTGAACTACCTACCTGCCACAGCCAAGCCACATCAAGCCTCTGGATCTTAGTTTCAGCATAAGCAAAGTGAAGAAATTCATGGGATCTGCCCAACCTAATTTTTAAGACTATCATAATAATGTGATCAAGATAATGTGAAGGAATGTGGAATGAATTAACATCCTTTGTTACTGCCCCCTCAAGAAGTAGGGTCAGTTTCTTCATCCCCTGAGTCTGGGCTGGGCTGGTGCCTGCTTTAACCAATATAATATGGAATAAATGACCATAGGTCAGTTCCAGGTCTAACCTTTAAGGGAACCAGCAGCTTCTATTTCCTCCCCTTTGAAGCTCAGGCTCCATGCTCTGAGGAAGCCCAAGCAGCCTCATGGAGAGGCCCACAGGAAGAACTAAAATTAGCTGGAGCTCCAGTTGGGCTTGCAGCTGACAGCCAAAATCAGTCTGTCTGCTCTGTGAGGGAACTTTCTTGGAAGAGCCTGTTGCTCAGTCGAGCCACCCCATCAAGCCTTACCAAAATCACAAAATTATGACCAAATTAAAAAAAAAACTACTGTTACTAAGTTACAGCAATTAAAACAGCACAATTTTGGCACAAAAAAACAGACACAAAGATCAATGAAACAGGATAGAAAGTTCAGAAATAAACCCATGGACTTACAGTCTACAGACTTAAAATCAATCCACGACAAAGGAGGCAAGAAAATGCAATGGAGAAAAGATAGTCTGCATTAAGTGGTGCTGGGAAACCAGGACAGCCACATGTAAAAGAAGGCAATTAGAAAATTCTCTAACACGATATACAAAAATAAACTCACAATGGAATAACGATCTAAATGTAAGACTGGATGCTATAAAACTCCTAGAGGAAAACATAGGCATAATTTGACATAAATTGAAGCAATACTTTTTTGAATCCACTTCAAAAAGTAAAGGAAACAAAAGTTTTTTAAAAAAATTAACCTAATTAAACTTAAAAGCTTTTTTTGCACAGCAAAGGAAACCATGGACAAAATGAAAAGTCACTTAGTGAATGGGAGAAAATATTTGCAGATGATATGACCAATAAGGGGTTAATATCCAACATATATAAACAGCTCATACAACTCAACATTAAAAAACAACAACAACAGCTACCTGATTAAAAAACGGGCAGAAGAACTAAATAGATATTTTTCAAAGAAGAAATGCCAATGGCCAACAGACATGTGGTAAGATCCTCAGCGTCACTAATCATTAGGAAAATACAGATCAAAACCTCAATGAGATATCACCTTATAACACTCAGAATGGCCATCCTGAAAAAGAACACGATAATAAACATTGGTGAGGATGTGGAAAGAAGGGAACTTTCCCACACTGTTGGTGGGAATATAAGTTGGTACAGTCACTGTAGAAAACATTATGGAGGTTTCTCAAGAAACTAAAAGTAGAACTACCACACAACTCTTGGGTATATATATGAAAAAAACAAAAACACAAATTTGAAAAGGTATATGCACCGAACACTCATAGCAACATTATTTACAACAGACACGATACGGAAACAACCAAAGTGTTCATCAACAGATAGATGGATAAAGAACGGAACGGACGAAGAAGCTGTGCTACACAAGTATACAATGAAATCCTACTCAGCCACCCAAAAAACCCATGTTTTGCCACTTGCAGCAACCTGATGGACTAAGAGGGCATTGTGCCAAGTGAAATAAGTCAGACAGAGAAAGATAAGTACTATAAGATATCACCTATATGTGGAATCTAAAAAATATTGCAAACTGGTGAATATAACAAAAAGAAGCAAACTCACAGACCTAGAGAACAACTTAGTGGTTATTAGTTGGGGAGGACAATATAGGGATGGGAGAGTGGGAGGTCCCAGCGATTGGGTATAATATAGGCTCAAGGATCTACTGTACAGCATGAGGAATATAGTCAATATTTTGTAATAACTGTAAGTGGAAAGTAACCTTTAAAATTGTTGTTTTTAAACCACTTAATCCTTGGAATTAAGGCTGTATTAATTAATAAGTCAAGGCTGTATATTGTCACCTTGCTTATTTAACTTATATGCAGAGTACATCATGTGAAATGCTGGGCTGGATGAATCACAAGCTGGAATCAAGATTCTTGGGGGAAGCATCAACAACCTCAGATATGCAGATGATACCACTCTAATGGCAGAAAGGAAAAGGAACTAAAGAGCCTCTTGATGAAAGTGGAAGAGGAGAGTGAAAAAGTAGGCTTAAAACTCAACATTAAAAAAACAAAGATCGTGTCTCATCACTTCATGGCAAATAGATGGGGGAAAGAGTGGCATATTTTACTTTCTTGGGCTCCAAAATCACTGCAGATAGTGACTGCAGCCATGAAATTAAAAGACGCTTGCTCCTTGGAAGAAAAGCTATGACAAACCTAGACAGCATATTAAAAATCAGAGCCAACAAAGGTCCATCTAGTCAAAGCTACGGTTTTCCAGTGGTCATGTATGGATGCGAGAGTTGGACTATAAAGAAGGCTGCGTGCCAAGAATTGATGCTTCTGAATTGTGATGCTGGAGAAGACTCTTGAGAGTCCCTTGGACTGCAAGGAGATCAAACAAGTCAATCCTAAAGGAAATCAACCCTGAATACTCAGTGAAGGGACTGATGCTGAAGCTGAAGCTCCAATATTTTGGCCACCTGATGCAAAAAGCTGACTCACTGGAAAAGACCCTGATGTTGGGAAAGATTGAGGGCAGGAGGAGATGGAGGCAACAGAGGATGAGATGGCTGAATGGCATCACTGACTCAATGGACATGAATCTGAGCAAACTCCAAGAGAGGGTGAAGGACAGAAAAGCCTAGCATGCTGCAGGCCATGGGGTCGCAAAGAGTCAGACACGACTTAGCGACTAAACAGCAACAATCCTTGGAAGGGAGTGAGAAAAGGGTGTTATTACACAGCAATAGGCAGCCAAAGCAACATGTTTGGACTAGCACAGTTCTCAATACTTATATTTATTTCCAATTCAGGACAGTAGTGTGTCCATGGGGGTGTTCTGGAAATAGGCAGGGGGCATATTTTTATTGCCACAATGACCAGGTTTGTGGGGTGGAAGAGAGTGTGCTATTGGCATTTAATGCCCATGAGCCCAAGAATATTAAATATATTAAATATCCAAAAATGTCTGAGATAGTTACCTACAGCTAACTGCCCCACATGAAATAATAATAGCGCTTTGACTGAAAAACAGTAAGTCACAACATTAAAGACCTGTATAGAGAACTTAAAGATGAAATAAAAATATAAGCACTTAATGTAAACTGCTTTCTCAGCAAGGAAAAATAGGATCCATCTTGATGTCAACTTTAATCACCAGAGAGGCTGCCTGGAAGATTGTATTGAGAATGCCTTGGAGGATCATCAAGGACTGGATGCCGTGATCAACTAGTGATGCCTGTCATTGGCAGGGGAAGGGAGAGTAGTGGCCTTGAAGTAGGGTGATCATATAATTTAACATCCAAACTGGAACACTTTGGGGAGTAAAAGGGGGCAGTGTTAGTACACTGGGACGACAGGCATAACCTGGGACTGTCCCAATAAAACCAGGACATACTGTCATTCCACTTCCGCGCCGTGGATGTCGTCTCTGGCACATTCCAATATGTAGCTCAGAGGTAAGCAAAATAGGGGCTTGTCTGGACCTACAAGCCCTTGAGATCTTGAATGTTAATTTCCCTTTTAAGTACTCAGTTTCAGTGTGTGGTTAGGTATGAAGAATTGTTCTAAAGAACGCATTAAAAATTAATTAAGAGTTTCCTCTAATATTTAATCTTACCAGCCATGTACTCTGAGTGATGTATTCCCAGTCAGCGTGTCAGGCCATGAATAATTAAAAGAGGAGGGGAGTGTGATTCAGCCCCTCGATGAGCCTTTCTGGGGTTTTAGCTGCAGCACAGAGCCTGGGACTGTATCTCCCAAGGAAAAGTTCTGCACTGAACAGCAGGGTCCAGTCCCATCCAAACCCCTAACACTGGCATTCATCATGAGTCAGCCTCACAGGGAGATGGAGATGGATTTGCCTCTGTGGAGCCATCAGCCCCTGAGACGTGTCAGCCCTGCCTTCTTCCCAGGAGGGAGGAGGGGCAGTTGGTGGTGAGTTACAGAAACCTTCCCAGGGCTCCTCCACGTGCTGAGAGCTTCCATATTTCCTCACCTCTAAGACACATGCTTCTTCATTTTGTAACATTTTGGAAATCAAGAGGTGACCTAAAATCGATGGGAGGATTTAAGGTGGTATTTCTTGGGAGGTGTTCCAACGTGACAGTTCAGAGCTAGGCTCTGAAGTTGCACTCAGGGCTCTGCCATTTCCCAACCGTGTGGCCCCGAGCAAATTGCACCCACTCTGTTGCCTCATCCGAAAACTTAATCTATTCCTAACAGTCCCAACTTGATAATAAATGAAAAAGGGCTTGAGTATAGTGCCTGGCAGATAGTAAGCTCTCAACATGTCAGCTATTCTTTCTTTTGGTTTTCCTTCTGCGTGTTGTTATTAAATTGCCAGTCTATCTAGAAACTGAAAGCATTTTCAGTGTTTCTGCAGTTCTGTCAGCTTCAGAAAGAGTTCAAAAACAATGACTTCTGAGCCCACTCTATTGTGACACCCAGCACACCGATGGTGGCTTATCTTTGCTGCATCAAGTAAGGGAAATACATATTTGACAGCAGGTGAAAGCTTATTTGATATCATTTCTATTTAGTCAAATGTAGGAAACATGAAGATTCTCTAAGAATGACTCCCTCCCAACTTCCAACCCTCCTCTTTTCTGAATTTGATGCACTAAGCCCAGGACCAAGGCTTCCTTTTCTTTTAGCAGTGGCACAGTGCAAAGTGGGGTAGAAAGAGGAAGTGTAATCCCCATCTGGGCTTTTGTATCAAAATAACATAAGCAATCAGCACCCATCACGGCCCAAGAGGGATGTCATGGGTCTGACGGTTCCAAGAGAAGGTGAAAACCGCAAGTGTTGCTGTTGATGGGAATGCAAACTGGTGCAGCCATGATGAAAAACAGTATGGAGGTTCCTCAAAACACTAAAATAGAGTTGCCATGTGATCAGCAATTCTACTCCTGGGTATATATCCAGATAAGACTGTAATTCAAAACCAGACACTTGCACCTCTATGTTTATAGCAGCACTAGTCACAACAGGCAAGACATGGAAGCAACCTGAATGTCCACTGACAGATGAATGGATAAAGAAGACGTGGTGTGTGTGTGTGTATTCTTCCTGAGATACTGGACCTGTATTTGAGGGCCATCTGGGTCTTCAAAGTTTCCCAAAGTAGTTGAAGACCAGCTACTGGTCCATTTAGCTCAAAGGTGCCAACATCTGACCTTCCATCCATGATCAGGAGGAGAAAGCAGCTGCCACTCTATACCTATCTTTAGCATCTCCCCAAAGCACACCTGAGATGAGGCATTGGACACAAGGGGCCAGTTTAGGGGCTGATCCCTGGAAACACCCGTAGGAAAGGAAGGAAAGATGGGAGGTTAAGTAAAGGGTGCATTGACAGGTCACCATGGTGGGCAGAGGGGCCACCACCCCACTGGTCGCCTCCATGAGACTGTGGAGCACAGGCCTCAGAATTGTCTCCCCCAGGGCCGAGACATCAGAGCGTCTGTCCACTGACTCCCTGCTAATTGCAGGCTGCTCACAGCAGCATTAATTCCTGGGCACTTGCAGACCTGGCTTGGCCGGCTTCTGCATTCAGGGAAAGCCTGCAGGCAGAGAACCATTGGTGCTAGAGGTGAAAGCCTTGCTGTGTGACCAAGCTGTGGGCGACCGCCGAGGTAGCCTGGGGAAGATAGACGGGCACTGCTGGCATCTGCTGTGCAGAGCTGCTCTATTAACTACTGCCACCACCACCAAAACCAGGTGGCTTCAAATAACGGCAATTTATTGTGTCCCAGTTCTGGAAACTAGAAGTCCAAAATCAAGGTGTCGGCTGAGCCAGGCTCCCTCAGAAGTCCCTCAGTTCAGTTCAGTCACTCAGTCGTTTCTGACGCTTTGCAACCCCACAGACTGCAGCAGGCCAGGCTTCCCTGTCCGTTACCAATTAGAGGAGAACATTTTCCTGGTTCTTGCAGCTTCATGTTTCTCTGCAGTTCTTGGCATTCCTTGGCTTGTGGCAGCTAACTCTGCCTCTGTCTCCACATGGTCATCTTCTCTGTGTCTTCAAACTGTGTGTGTCTGTCTCTGAGACCCAATCTTCCCCCAGGATAAGGGCATGAGTTACATTGCATTATGCATCCACCTATTCCATAGGAGTTCAACCAGTTACATCTGCAATGACCGTGTGTTGAAATACAGTTACATCCTGGGGCACTGGATAAACACTTCAACACATCTTTTGGGGGGAGGCGGGGATCCAGTTCAGCCCAGGGCAGATACCTTGTGCATGTAATATCCTCTAATCCCAACAGTAGCCTGCAAGGTAGGTGTCGCTACCACAGCGTCACACATGAGGACAGTGAGGCTCTAAAGGGTGCCAGGAGCCACCCAAGGACACCCAGCTGGGAAGCCACCGAGCTGGGAGCTGTACTTGGTTCCACATCAGGCAGGTTGTCTCTCAACAGTGGTGTCCCCTGTTACTGACACTAGTTGGAAGGAACAGCGGGTAAAAGTGTAGGCACTCAAATCAGACTATACAAGTTCAAGGGCCGCCTCCACTGCTTACTATTGTGAGAACCTGGCACATTCCTGGCCCCCTGTGAGGCTTGCCCCCTTATTTTGAAACCTGGGAATCAGAAAAGCACCCGAAGCACATTCTACAGGGAGGAGTAATTAGGACAGCAGGTGAAAAGTCATAAGCGGAGGGCCAGGAACGCAGCAAGCGCAGTGACTTCTGGCCACTGCTATGTCATCACGAAAGCATTTAATTCTCCTGAATGTTAAAACATCAATGCCTAAGCCTCTGTAAAAAGCTCAGTTTCCAGGCCACAATCCAGGATCCCTTTTGTCTTTTGCTTCTTGTCACAGCTGCCCCCAGGGCTCCCAGGCAGGGACCTGATGGGCTGGAGGGCTGGGTGGCCCCTGCACACGCTCCCCCAGCGCCCAGCTTGCTAATTAATGCCCCTGCAACAGGAGACTGTGAGACCAGGATAAACACAGCAGCCCTTAATCTCCTGCCCGTGCTGGTGGCTTTATCTCAGCCCCTCCTCCACAGCCACTGGGGGCTGGAGGGGCAATGGGCAGATGTCCTCCCACCCCCTGCAAGGTGGGGCTGCAGCCAGAGGATTTCCTCCAAGCCTGGCAAGGCCCCGAGGAACGTGCAGCCACTCCAGGCAGACGCGCTGTGATGAACACCCTCAGAGCACAAAGCTAGGGGCACGACTGAGAGTTTCATTTACACCTGGAATTGCACATTTCAAGGGCAGGACCTGGTGACCCAATACATGCATGTGAGCACACACTGGGCTCATAATTCATGCATTTCCCTTCCTCCTATTGAAAAAAATGTGGCAGGGATGGGGGAGGGGGAGAATGAGGGTGAAGCACCGGTCTGAACAGGTAGTTATTTTTCTGCCTGGGGCTCAGCCTGGCTGAGAACCAACTTGTCAAAAGTGGAAGCTGAAGGCCAGGTAACTTGTTGTGCAGGCAGCAGCCAGCTTGGCGCTCCTGGGAGTGACTTTCCAGAGTGATCTGTGTTCACTGCCTGTGCTCCGAGTGGTCTTTTTTAGCCTGGAGAGGACAGACTTGTGACAGCTAAAATCCAGAGAGAGGGCGCAGGGCCACAGCTACACGGGCAGGCACTTAGGATGCATGTGGTAGCTGCCCCTCCCAGGGCGAAGCAGGGGCTGGATGAGGAAAGCCTGTTCCCCTCCTTCAGGCAGCTGCCAGTCCCACGGGAAGAGGGGAATCTTGAGGGAAGAGGATCAAGAGGCTCTGCACACAGATTACCATAGGAAAACACAAGCGGCAGCCCTAACCCAGCTGGGCAGTCGGGGAAACTTCCTGAAGAGTGGGACATCCAAGAGGAAATGTGAAGAATAAATAGGAGTCAGCAGGGAGAACCGAGAGTATAAAAACAGCTTGGCACATTCTGGGATATTCTGGAACATGAAGTTTCAGGAGAGTGGGGGGAAGGGTGGGAATTAAAGAAGCAAATGAGGTTTAAAGAATTAACTACAGATTTCAGCATCTAAATCTATAAAGAGGTACCAGCAGGCACAAAGAGTCATGAGTATATTTTACCTGATAGAAAGTACTTGTGTTTTCTTTCATGCTCTCTCTATTCATGCAAATAAGTATTTCCTAAACATCAACTGTGGAGAAGACTCTGGGCTAATGCTGGTGATTTGAAGGTAGTCCAGACACAGTCTTGTACTCAAGGAGCTCTAAGAGCTAAGGTTTATTGCACACTCATGAGCCCCAGGCACTCCACAGGTTCTACCTCATTCACACCTCTCAAAACTCTGCCTCCAGAGGGCGGGGTGGAGTGGGGGTTGGTGTGGATGGAAACTTTTGCCTTCCACAGTCACCCAGGTCTTGAATCAAAAGGGGGTGGGGGGCTCAGCATTAATGCACCAGAGGGCTTCGGGGTTTGTGAGGCGACAGAAATGCATGGGGTGGATGTGAGGCAAGATGGAAAGAGAAATGGACAGAGAGAGACAGACAGACCTGAGACAGAGGGCTAGACAGAGAGAAACAAAGATAAGAATGGAAAGAGATGGAAAGTCAGAGTCAGACATAAGAGAAGACAGACAGCAGAGAAAGAGAGACAGGGACAGTAAAGACCAAGCGAGGGGAACTCAGAGCAGGGCCCAGGATCATCAAAGAACAGTGAGAATGAGAGACTCCACACTGCGAGAGACAGAAGCAGGGAGGGCAACGCCCCAGCTGAGGTCTTTCCTAAGAAACCCAGGTCCCGCGGCAGAGTTCTGGCCTGGCCAGTGCTCTAGGTGTCCCTAAAGCCCACTGAGTCCAGGGCCATGCCAAAGGGAGAGGCCAGGGCCCGAAGGAATAGGGCCTTGAGCCGCCCAGTTCAGCAGGGTGCAAGAAGTAGAAGAGTGTGCCTGCAGTAGCTCCCCATCCCTCTCCCAAGGTTCCCACCAAATTCTTCCCCATCCAGCCCCACAGGCTGGTGTGCCTTGGGAGTAAAGGTCACCGAGTATCCTCCAGGGCTGCACCCTGCAATTGGCAGCCTGCACGAGCCAGCCAAGGAAGCAGGCCAAGAAGTCTGGCCAAAGAAGTAGGCTCTGAAGCCACTCCGTTTGGATCCCACAGGACATCTGGGCCCTCGGCTCAACAGCCACTGTGTACAGCGGGCTGTGTGTGCACTGCCCTGGTCAAACAGCCCTAAAGGTCAAGGTGAAAACATACTCCCGTGGTGCCAGGTACTGAATCCCCATAATAAGGCAGGCACTAGTAGCAATCTCTTTTACAGATGTGGAGACCAAGGCCCAGAGAGGTTAGGGACCTGTCCAAGGTCACAGAGCCAGCACACTCTTAACTATTAGGTTCACTGTTACAATGCTTGTCATTTTTCATTCATGGAATCAAGGCCAAGGGTCTGAACCTGCTTGCTCCCTGACTTAAAAGCTGAACCTTTGCTGAATGTCGGGCATGTGAGCTGGAACCAGGAGCACAAACCCCACCGCATGCCCTCCTAGAGCTCAGTGCTGTGTTTGACGGGAGAACCTTCACCAGCAGAGGGTTTGCAGCCAGCCACTCAGAAGCTTTCAAAGTAGAGCCTTCTGACAGCAGAATTCATTTAGGAGTCAAGAAAGTGAGAAGCACTGGTTCTCCACCTTGGCTGCCCATAGGAACGGCCCAGGAAATTTAAAAGTACTGATGCCTGGGTCTCCCCCAAAGAGATTCTGACTGAGTTGCTTTGAGGTGATGCCTGGGCACTGAGATGTTTTAAACACCCCGGGTGATTCCAATGGGCAGCCAGGGCTTAGAATTTCTGGTGTATTGAGGATGGTTTCAAAGCCCCATTCTAGTGCTCAGGGCACCAGAGGTCCAGTTCTGTGTCTTGGGCAAATGGGTACCTGAGTCAGTTTTCTCATTTAAAAACATTATGGGTGGGGAAAGGGGAGAAATGCTTATTTAGTGCCTACTTCATGACAGGCACGGAGAAGGCGATGGCACCCTACTCCAGTATTCTTGCCTGGAAAATCCCATGGACAGAGAAGCCTGGTAGGCTGCAGTCCATGAGGTTGTGAAGAGTCGGACACGACTGAGTGACTTCACTTTCACTTTTCACTTGCATGCATTGGAGAAGGAAATGGCAACCCACTCCAGTGTTCTTGCCTGGAGAATCTCAGGGAAGGGGGAGCCTGGTGGGCTGTCGTCTATGGGGTCGCACAGAGTCGGACACGACTGAAGCGACGTAGCAGCAGCAGCAGCAGCATGACAGGCAAGCTACAAAAGGTATTCTTTTTATTCCCCTCAACAATTTTATGAGGCTGGTAGCATTACCCCATGCCTGAATTCACCCAGCTAAGTGACAGCTAAGTGATGGAGCATGGATTGAGACTCCACATGTTTGATTCGGAAACCCTAGCCCATCTGCTATACCACTCTGCTAAATCAGAGCTCCCAACTTGCCAAATCTTGTTAAAGGTTTAAAGATGTAGTTAAAATGCAAAAATGTTGTTAAAATGATGTACTGATTCAGTATATCAGAGAAAGGTCCCAAGATTCTGCATTTCCAGCAGGTTCCCAAATTATGCCAATGCTGGTACACCAGTAGCTTGCTTTCAATAGCAAATGGTTTACAGGTCTTTGTGGTCACTCTGGTTCCGATTGGTCAGTGCCTGTGCCAAGTGGGTTGCTTAACTTACTTAGACCATTCCCCCTATAGATTGACACCACACCCCCTCCAGCCTGCAGCAATTGGCCAGTGTCATCCCTCAGCCAGACAAGATGGTTCAGGGATGGGCACCTAGCTCAAGCCAAGCAGAATTTCCATTCTTTTCCATGGGAGCTCCCTGAGGGGAAGTTCTTTCTTTCCCTGGCTGAGGACTGAAAGGATGCAGCTGCTGCAGCTACTTCCTACCATGAGGGAAGAGTTCAGAGCGGCAAACTGTAAACCCAGGAGCACTGAGGGTAAGAATGAAGGCAGGCAGAGAAAACCCAGGTCCTTGGGCAAAATGGCTGGTTTAAGCCTTGCCTGAAACCCACATCCAGGCTATCGATCCACAAAGGCCATTCAATCCCCATACTGTTTGAAGCCAAGTTGAGTTGGGCTGTATGTCTCTTAACATCAAAACTCCTAATACAAGCCCTAGTATCAACAAGACTAGAGTCTGAATTTCTCAGCTTAGTTACTCACTAGCTGTGTGGTCTTGGGCAAGCTATTTGGCCTCCCTGAGCTTCGGTGTCCTCATCTATAAAATGGAACTAGTAATACCTATCCCAGGATTGTTGTGGGGATCAGGAGAAACCATGAATGCCAAGAGCTTGGCATCTATGCCACGAATGTTAGCTATTATTATAAAAACTCATTATTAGTCCCATTTTGGCAGGCCCTTCTAAAAATGGTGTATGTCAGCAGTTGTTTCTAGCTGTTGGCAAAAAAAAAAAAAAAGGAAGCAAATCAACCTAAAAGATTGGGGCAGGCAGGGGAAATGGGGGAGGGTGTCTCCAGGGGTATGAGTAACATTGAGAAAAAAGAAAAAAGAGGTTGAATTGTTTCAATAACCAGGAAAGATGAGAAAGCTTGTCCTGGCAAAGAATGCAAGGCTTGCCCGGGCCGTAATTGATTTGGTCATGATACCTTCAGACCTTGGCTCCATCCAGCAGAGTGTATGGAAGCCACGATCTGCTTCTCTGGATATTTGATGGTCTGATTGGCTCAGCCTTCCTAATTGTGTTGTATTGACAAATATATTTGTTTGGAACAAGCAAATGTATTGCAGGCAGGAAACAGACCAACTCCAAGAATTTATTTTGCTTTTTGGCACGGCTGCACTAAGCTTAGCATTCATTATGTACCCATGTAAAACAGTCTCCGGGAATGCTGGCCTGACTTATCTTTTTAATTATATTTATTTTTTCAGCTGCACCTCAGATCATGAACAGACTTGCTGGTGCTAAACAGGCTTCATTGGATGAAACCTCCTGCCTCCCCCCAAATCACACTGCACGGATTAAATGTTCAAAGACGCCAGACAAACCTAGGATATTGCCATGGGTCATTATCACTAATGGATCGGAGATGGGGTTAAGTCAGTCAAATCCCTGCTCTGAGCCCAGAAAAGTCCACAGAAACCAAATCCTGGTCACCAGATTGAAAATGAAATCAGGTTTAAGCAGAGAGATGAAGAGATGAATGAAAGGCAACTGGAATGGATCATTTGGGGATGACCATGACCCATTTCACTGTACCCGCTCACTGCAGGGGCACCTGGCAGCCATACTGGAACCATGTGGCCCTTCTCCCTGGTTGGATGAAGAATAAGCACCCAACCTCAGAAGAGCCAATCAGAGTCCCAGCTGGGGTTACTAGGAGAGAGAGTAATGACAGACAGACAGACAGACTGACTCCCTCCATGGCAGGAGCTGTAACAAAACTGGGAGATGAAGGCAGCCATTTTGGATGCCATGTGGACAAAGTGGCAGCAAAGTTAAAGGAAAGGAACCAAACCATCACACAGAGGTGCAGAGGAGAGAAAACAGGGCAGGATCATTACGTAGGTCTCAGCTTCGCGGCCCTGGTTCCAGGCACTGAGGCACTCTGCCTCTTAGAATGCATCACCCCTTTTTGTTCCAGCAAGCTCAGTCTGTTCTCCCACTTACATCCATACAAGGGCAAACTATGCAACCAACCAAACAATGCTGGGGAAGAATATTTATTAACAGGAAAAATGTACACAAGAATGATGTTGAGTGCAGAGAGCATGTTTCTTTCCTCCCTTCAACAGATATTTACTGGGCACTTCCTACATTTCAGATGTTGTATATACATTGAGGAGAAGGGTCATGGCCTCTGCCCCCATCAAGTTTACAGTGAAGTTACCAAATGTCAGGTAAGATCCC
Source organism: Bubalus bubalis (assembly GCF_019923935.1). NCBI lineage: Eukaryota > Metazoa > Chordata > Mammalia > Artiodactyla > Bovidae > Bubalus > Bubalus bubalis. The sequence continues at coordinate 29,294,794 of NC_059177.1, read as the reverse complement.
ACTTTAGTCAAAAGAGAGGAATAACTGGCGTGTGATGGGTTTCACACCAGGGAAAACAAATGAAGGGCAATGGTAACATCTTCAAAACCAGTGCTGCTCCAAGCGTCGCCTGTGGACCTCCAGCCTGGGCGTCACCTGGGAGCTTGTGACAAATGCAGATTCGCAACCCCTGCCTAGACCTACTGGCAGGAGGGCCCAGGAATCTGTTCTAACAAGACTTCTGGATGATCCTGATACATTTTAAGGTGTCACAATCACCTGCCTACAACACAGTAGCACAAAGACCCCCTTTCCAAACTAATAAGAATTCCTAGGAACTTCCCTGGTGGTCCAGTGGCTAATGCTCCATGCTCCCAATCCAAGGGGCCTGGAATCGACCCTTGATGGGGGGCAGTAGACTCCATGTGCCACAACTAAGAGTCTGCATGCTGCCACTAGAAGGTCCTGCACGCCACAACTAAAATAAATAAATAAATAAATCCTGCATGCCTCATCAAAGATTGAAAATCTCACAGGCTGCAACTAAGACCCAGCGTAGCCAAATCAATAAAAATAAATAAGGTGTTTTTTGTTTTTTTTTAAAGCGTTTCCACCTTTTCCCAGGGTTTCCTTTCTCAAATGCTGCATTTTCAAAACCACCTAGGGATGCATGAGCCAACAATTAATTTTAACAACCAGTTATGTATGAAATCACATATGTTTGTTAGTTCATCACCACAACTCCTTAAAATAGGTACTATGCATTTCCCACATTACAGGTGAAAAGACTGGGGAACAGAGAGGTTAAGCCACTTGCCCAAAGTCACACAACTAGTAAGCATTAGGTATTGGATTTAAGCCCAAGCAGTCTCACTCCAGAATCAAACCTGGGTCTCCTGCATTGCAGGCAGATTCTTTACCACCTGAACCATCAGGGAAGCCCAACTTTCACAAACCACTAAGTTAAACTACTTGTCAAATGAGTCCTGAGCATCTTTGCCACCCATAGAGGTGGAGAGTCCAGTCCCTGGACTGCACTCTGCAGCTCGTCCCTGAGCAGATTTTGCTGGGACCTCACACCTAGGGAGACCTGCCCTTTCAGATCAGGGTGTGAAGGCTCCTAAAGTCGAGAAGGGCCCACAGCCATGCTGCCTGAGCTTCAGAGTGTAGGAGCCTCTGCATTCACGCACCCCCTGTCCTGTGGGGTCCCCACTCAGTGACAATGGGTTCTGGTATCCACCTAAAACCACACTTGCAAGAATCCTCACCTCCAGCTCCGGGCGCCTGGGGGCCGACCTCTGGTCTGTCCAGACTCTCTCTTCCCTTATAGGAATCTAGAATTCTGTGGTCCTTTCTGACTAGCTACCCTTGATAGAAGCTGGTTTTTACCTTTGAGTCCCAAGGTGAAGACCAGAATCTTTGATTTCTTTTCTTCTCTTCTAGGGAAGTCCTTGGTCCCTGTTGGGGGAAATATTACTAATTTTAAAAGATAAGGGAGTGTGTGTGGCCCAGCTCACACCGGGAGCAATAACAGCTGGAAGAAACATTGGGCTGGAAGTGGACTCCCAACTCTGCTCGCCAATCACCCCCCAGAGCCCAGGTCCACCCCTAGCCGACAGGTCCAATCACACTTCTGGAGGAGTGAGGATGGGTACCACTGATGGTCATCTGGAAAGGACCAGCTCAAGTTGTTAAAATTAAACTATTCTGAGTCTGGTTGATCAAGGTTGTTGCCTGAGCCTCAAAGATCACTTGCCACCCCACTGGCCCTGGCCCCAACCAGCTGGACCTTAGGCCTTCCCATGACCGGCAGCTAGAGGGTTAATGCCTGGTCCAGCAGGGGTCCCAACCCAGCCACCCCAGACTCTGATGGACCAGTGCCCAACACACCAACTTGCTGAAACAGTACTTTTCTCTCGACATTAGGATGATAGGTAGTTTTATTTCCTTCCTTTTGCTTATTCATGTTTTTCAGCCTTTCTACAATAAGTACAGTTTACCTTTGTAATCAAGATTAGGTGGTGCTACTGGTACAGAACTTGCCTGACAATGCAGGTAGATATAAGAGACAAGGGTTCGACCCCTGGGCCAGGAAGATCCCCTGGAAGAGGGCATGGCAACCCACTCCAGTATTCTTGCCTGGGAAATCCCATGGACAGAGGAGCCTGGTGGGCTGTAGTCCATAGGGTCACACAGAGTGAACATGACTGAGGTGACTCAGCATGCACAGCACACAGAGTGAGTATGGTTTACTTACGTAATCAAGATCCAGTTCAGTTCAGTTCAGCCACTCAGTCGTGTCTAACTCTGCGATCCCATGCACTGCAGCACACCAGGCTTCCCTGTCCTTCACCAACTCCCGGAGCTTGCTCAAACTCATGTCCATTGAGTCGGTGATGCCATCCAACCATCTCATCCTCTGTCATCCCCTCCTCCTCCTGCCTTCAATCTTTCCCAGCATCAGGGTCTTTTCCAATGAGTCAGTTCTTCACATCAGGTGGCCAAAGTATTGAAGTTTTAGCTTTAGCATCAGTCCTTTTAATAAATATTTAGGACTGATTTCCTTGAAGATTGACTGGTTTGATCTCCTAGCAGTCCAAGGGATTCTTAAGAGTCTTCTCCAACACCACAGGTCAAAGCATCAATTCTTCAGCACTCAGCTTTCTTTATAATCCAACTCTCACATCCATACACGACTACTGGCAAAACCATAGCCTTGACTAGACGGACCTTTGTTGGCAAAGTAATATCTCTGCTTTTTATTATGTTTTCTAGGTTGGTCACAGCTTTTCTTCCAAAGAGCAAGCATCTTTTAATTTCATGGCTGCAGTCAACATCTGCAGTGATTCTGGAGCCCAAGAAAAAAAAGTCTCTCACTGTTTCCATTGTTTCCCCATCTATTTGCTATGAAGTGATGGGACTGGATGCTATGATCTTAGTTTCCTGAATGTTGAGTTTTAAGCCAACTTTTTCACTCTCCTCTTTCACTTTCATCAAGAGGCTCTTTAGTTCTTCTTTGCTTTCTCCCATAAGGGTGGTGTCATCTGCATATCTGAGGTTATTGATATTTCTTCTGGCAATCTTGATTCCAGCTTCTGCTTCATCCAGTCCAGCATTTCTCATGATGTATTCTGCATATAAGTTAAATAAGCAGCGTGACAATATACAACCTTGATGTACTCCTTTCCCGATTTGGAACCAGTCTGTTGTTCCATGGTCCAGTTCTAACTGTTGCTTCCTGACCTGCATACAGATTTCTAAAGAGGCAGGTCAGGTGGTCTGGTATTCCCATCTCTTTCAGAATTTTCCACAGTTTATTGTGATCCACACAGTCAAAGGCTTTGGCATAGTCACTAAAGCAGAAGTAGATGTTTTTCTGAAACTCTTTCGCTTTTTTGATGATCCAACAGATGTTGGCAATTTGATCTCTGGTTCCTCTGCCTTTTCTAAACTCAGCTTGAACATCTGGAAGTTCATGGCTCACATACTGTTGAAGCCTGGCTTGGAGAATTTTGAGAATTACTTTGCTAGCATGTGAGATGAGTGCAATTGTGCGGTAGTTTGAGCATTCTTTAGCATTGCCTTTCTTTGGGATTGGAATGAAAACGGACCTTTTGCAGTCCTGTGGCCACTGCTGAGTTTTCCAAATTTGCTGGCATATTGAGTGCAGCACTTTCACAGCATCATCTTTTAGCATCATCTTCAAGATTACTTTTTAAAAATGTTAAAGATAATGGTGTGTTTTGAATTTCCTGAGATGAAATGGAGTGCCCAATTTTTACTCCTGCCTTCATTCTCACCAGGAGTGCTGGCAGGCCCCCATTACAACACAGCAAGCAGGATCAAGGTTAGTGTTAAGAGACTCCTGAACACAGCCTTGAATCTCTTCAGAAGAAAGGCCCACGCCCTGGGTCTCAGGAAAGAAGTCTTGCACTTCCCTGGCCATGAGCCCACCTACTGCCTCTGGTCAGCATGACTAACCTCCTAATTCTGGAGAAATGGGAACTCATTGAGTGATCTGGCTTCCTCCAGAGAGCAGCCCATTCGTTTCCTGAAGTGACTGGTCCACTGGGAAGCGGGCCAGGATGAACCTTTGAAGTACTCAACAGCAAGAGGAGTAGAAGGAAGAGAAAGCTCAATAGAGCAGCCAGGGACTAGGAAAGGGATGAAAGACTTCATGTCCTGGTTAAGAGCAAAGATAGATCAAAGCTAGAGATATATGGCACACATACCACTACCACTCATCTTCCACTCAGGGCAGACACTGCCAATCAGTCAGCACTTTATCCTCATTGAGACAGCTGGAGCCGCACTGAGAAGGATTCCTCAGAATCCTTCTCAGTGCAGCTCCAGGCAACCTCCAGGCAAGTGTCTCTAGAGCTGAATCTCATTTGTGATCCCTGGAGTGCTGGGGCTGGCGATGCTAATCCTCCAGATGAGTCCACAGGGACATCCTGGGTGCAGGGATCATGAGTCTCCTGGATCTGGAGTCTGCACTGATTATTGCTGGAAGGTCTGTTGTTGTCAATTCCCTCTAACTCATGGAGACATCATTTTTCTAGCATCAGGGAAACACCCATCTGGGTGTGACTCTACCTTCTGCCAGATGGGACATGAGAGGTCATCTCCCCATCAGCCCCTCTTGAGTCATGGAGCCCTTTCTTTAAATCACAACTTAGAAGGCCAAAGTTCAAAACAAATCGAGGTGGAGCTCCTGTGGTTGATGTGGTGGTAACAGTCTCAAGCCAGAGTCAATCAACACCTCCTCAGCTGCTGCGTGGCCACAAAAGGACTTCCTGGAATCTCGGGCTTGGAGGGGCAGTGGAATATAACTGATCTTATAAAAGTCCAGTGTTATATAGATGGCGAGTCTGATGCCCAGAGAAGAGAAGTAAACTCACAGGCCAGTAAGCACCAGACAAGAACCCAGGAATCTCCTTGCTCTTAATCCAAACACCCAACCCAGTGTCAAATGTTCAGTCCCTTCTTTTCTCAAACGATACCGTCTCCCTGAGCTACTGCAGCCACTCCCTGGCTTCCAGTCTTGTTTGTCTGCCTGCACCTCCCATGTATTGCTTTAGTTCAGTTGCTAAATCATGTCCAACTCTTTGCGACCCCATGGACTATACAGCCTGCCAGGCTCTTCTGTCCATGGGACTTCCCAGGCAAGAATACTGGAGTAGGCTGCCATTTTCCTCTCCAGGGGATCTTCTCAACCCAGGGATCGAACCAATATCTCTTGCATTGGCAGGCAGCTTCTTTACCATCTGAGCAAGTCCTCAGCGGGTGGATGGAGGGATGAATGGATGAGAAGCAAGGAGTAAGGGCAAGGGAGAGAAGTGGGGGAGGGGAGGGAACTAAGCTGAATCAGGGAAAGAAGGCCACACCAGTAAAGAAAATGTGCTCAGTACAAGCCGGGCCACTCTCTGGACTGCAGTCCCTGGCACAAGCCTGGCTCAGCCCAGCAGCTGCTGGCCACTGGCTCCCAGCCTGAGTGACACCCCTGCCTGGCAGGGCCCCGCTGTGCTTGGCAGCCCAGCAGCCCAACCCCTCAGCGCTGTGGGGCATATGTGAGCCAGGAACCACCTCAAAGACTTGACTCTCTGCCTTGGGGCCTCCTTTTACCCTGCAAAGCCAGGGGTGGGATCAGCCCTTGACGAGCTGCCAGGTTAGGGGTGTTAGGGAGCGTCTGGTCACCCTGGAGAAGGGCAGCTTCTATCCTCTTGATCTAAAATAACAACTCTTCCGTTTTTTTGCCTTGTTTTCCTTCCCAGCACTCACCATTGCCGCTCTATTGATTAGAGGCAAAACAGCCTGGGTTCAAACCCTAGTGATGCCCCTTCCTGGGCTTCCCTGATAGCTCAGATGGTAAAGAATCCACCTGCCAAGCAGGAGACCCGGGTTCAATTTCTGGGTTGGGAAGATTCACTGGAGAAGGGATAGGCTACCCCCTCCAGTATTCTTGGGCTTCCCTCGTGGCTCAGTTGGTAAAGAATCTGCCTGCAATGCAGCAGACCTGGGTTCGATCCCTGGGTTGGGAAGATCCCTTGAGAAGGGAACAGCTACCCACTCCAGTAGTCTGGCCTGGAGAATTCCATGGACTGTATAGTCCCTGGGGTCACAAAGAGTCAGACACAGCTGAGTGACCCTGGCTGACCAACCTTGGGCAAGTTTCGTAACTGCTCTGTGCAGCTCAGTTTTCCCACTTGTGCTGACAGAGCACCTGCCCCACAAAATGACCATGAGGCTCAAGGAGATGGTGCATGTTGAGAGTGTCCAGCAGCACCTGGCACATAGTAAGTCGACTAACTGGTATTAACTGTCATCATTATTAACACCATTTCCCAGCCCAGAAACGTGCTGGGAGAACTGTGTGTTCTTTCCCGGCCACTCCCAGAGCCAAAAACAGAGCATGGTGAGTTGCAGGCACTCGGTTTCTTTGAAAAAAGAGTTTGATGGTTGAAAAAAGCCTTAGAGAGGTCTAGCCACTCACACGATGTCACACAGCAAATGGAGGCAGAGTTCCCATCTCCTCTAGTTCTATTGCTTCACATGCCTTTCGGGGAGGTCCACCGAGGAGCAGTTTTAAGTTTTGGAGGCAAAGGCCAGAGCTGCAGGATCCAATTTGGTGACCACAGGCCACTCGTGAACCTTGGCAATATGATACTAGTGTAGTGAACTGAATTGTTCCTGTTATTTAATTTTAATTAATTTACATTTAAACTGAAAAATAGATATGAGGCAGGAAGTAGATGGGCACCACTGCCCTCCAAACCCACCAAGGTAAAGCAATTGGAGATTCATTGCCTATGGACCAAAACTCCAAGACAGAACAGCAAGACAATTAAGGGAAGACCACATATTTCTTGTTCCCAAAGTCAGGAGACCTCCCCATCCACGCATAGGCAGAAAGGCTCCTTGGAGGTCAAACAGGAGTGATGTTAACTAATGCCAGGCTACCCTTATGCCTTTCCAGTAAAATCCATCTTGGCTAAGAGATGCATGCACACACATGGGAGGATCCTGAGATATACCGAATAGAAACTCTGAACCAGGCAAATCAAAATGATTGGCCAAAGGAAATCAGGAAGAAATACTCCATATACGTAATTCAAACTGCCATGAGGGTGTAACTCAAGGACTCTCCCTCTGAGTGCGCCTCTGTGTCTAGTCACACATACTATACTCTTCTCCTCTTAATAAAGTTCACTTGCTTCACTACTTTCCGTCTTTGTGGAAATTCTTTTCTGCATAGTTGAAGGGCCAGAGCCCTTGTCACTGACCTCTGGTCTAGCGGCTAGGATCTGGTACTCTCACCACCAAGGCCCAGCCCAATCTCTGGCTGGGAACCCAAGCCTCACTCCAAGCCGTTGCAGGCCGAGGCCACCCAAGATCAGATACTTGATTCAGTTACTCGAAAACTTTTCTCTGGGTCTGAAACAACTTAGGGAGGTGAACTTCCCTTTTCAACTACACATTTTGTGAAGTCAAAAATACAGATCGAGTATTCTCAGAAAAACTTAGTGTCTGAATTGAGATATGATGTAAAACATACAATGGACACTACATTTGCAAGGCTTACTAGGTGTGAAAGAACACAAAATATCTTGCTAATGATTGTGCATATTGATTCTATGTTGAAAAGATCCCATTTGGAATACTCTGGGTTAAAGAGAGTGAGTTATTAAAATTTTATCTGTTTCTACCAGAAAATTGAAAATTATTTTTTTAAGGTTTTTTTTTTTTTTTTTTTTTGATGTGGGCCATTTTTTAAGGCTTTACTTAATTTGTTACCATATTGCTTCTGTTTTATATTTTGGTTGTTTGGCCATGAGGCATGTGGGATCTTAGCTCTTCAGCCAAGGATCAAACCCACACCCCCCCCCCAACCCCCACTCCCAACACTGGAAGGTGAAGTCTTAAACATTGGACCACCAGGCAAATCCTGGAAAATTATTTAGGCGACTCACATTATATTTCCATCGAAAAGTGCCAGGCTAGAGGGACAAAGATGGGGTAAAGAGGAAGGTGGCTTACGGCCGCAGGGCTGGCCCCAGGACTCCAGGACAAAGATACGTGAGGAGGGAGTTGGGCTGGGCTACTTGGGAGGCCTCAGGCTGGCTGGCTCGCTGCTCCTCACACACTTCCCTGATGCGGCCCAGGAAGCAGTGCTCAGGGATTAACATTAATTCTTTCCCTGGAGGGCAGATGGGGAGAAGGTTAAGTGCGGAGTGACTACAGCTGCCCAATTAAGCCCTGGGAGAGAGATGAGGGTGGAGGAGGAGGCTGGGGAATGTTTTTAGGGATTCCCAGGGAGACAGGAAGCAGTGAGGGCTTGACCTCCTTTATCTCATTTCCCCTTCTGCAGTCAGCCGGCTTCCCCTCCAGGCTCAGCAGGGATGGTTCACTTTCCCAAGACCACACAGCAGGCTCAGGCCTGACCCGGACTCCCTTGTCCCAGTCCCTACACCAGCTCTTCAAAGAGCAGCCCCAGGTTCAAAAGCAGTTGCCTCTTTGCTGTTGCTCTGGGAAGGCACTAGATGCGATGGGACCGGGAAGATGGGAGAGGGATTTGGAAAGATTGACCTCTGACACTGACCCACCAGTCATCCTGGGCCACATCGCCTGCAATATGGCACCGAATTCTCATGACTCTCATGTGCTCTCGGTACTGGCACTGTCCCTGTTTACAGATGAGGCTGTGGAGGCTTGGAGAGGTTCAGCAGGTTGCCTAGGGGTGTCCAGGCGGACGGTCAGGAAGCAGGGGATCTCTACACCAGGTGGCCCTGTCTGACCTGAGCTCTGAGTTTAACTACTGTGTCGTGTTACCTCTTCTCCCAGAGGTCTTGCCCCCAAATGTCAGACTTGTCAGCAGGGAGGTCAAAGTGGTGGGACAGGTGCCTGCCCCCTGGAGTCTTCCTCTGGCTATTAGATCCCTGACCCGGAGATGAGGCAGGAAGGAACTCATGATACCCTAGCTACCTCTTACTATCCCAGCTTAGATGCCACCTCCTCCAGGAAGCCCTCACTGACTCCCCACCACTTCCCTTTCAGCCTAGTTACCCATCCACCCTCCCCACTCCCTCTGCTCTCTGGAGCTCTGCATTCATCCACAGAAAAAAAAACAACCAACACGAAGTATTTCAATTTACCCTTGTGACAGTTTTCTATGTCAACTTGATGGGAACCGGGGGTGCCCAGGTTAAACATTATTGTTTAATGTCCCTTTGAGGGTGTTTCCAGAAGAGATTAGCATTTAAATCAGTGGACTGTAAAGCAGTCCAATCCCCTGAAGGCTTGAAAAGGACTGAAAGGCAGAGGAAGGGGGAGTTTGCTCTCTGGGCCTGACTGCAGGAACTGAGACCTTGATCTCCCCTGTCTTGGGCTGAGGCTTACACCAGCAGGCCCCCCAGTTCTTAGAAGCACTGGCTTTCCTGGGTCTCCAGAATGCAGCTGGCAAATTGTAGGACTTCTAAGCCTCCATAATCACAGGAGCCAATTCCTTATAATGAATCATGTATATGTCTATATTCTATTAGCTCTGTCTCTCCAAAGAACCCTGGCTAATCCAACCTTCACAACTATCCAACTAAGAAGGTACTCTTATTACTTTCATTTGACAGTAACAAAAAAAAAAAGAGGCCCAGAAAATAGAAAATTAATTGTTCATGGTCACAGGGCTCATAAGTAGTCACAACCCAGATGTTTTCAGCCAAAGTGCCCACTCCAAAAGCCACACCGTGCTTGCTTCCTACACAACATCCTATCAAATCATCGATTTTCTTCTTGGTTTCAAAAACTACACTGATGTTCACAGGGGCGTTATTCATAAGCCAAAATGGCACAGTGTCTACCAACTGGTGAATGGATACATGAAATGGGGTATATCCATACAACAGAGCACTATTTGGCCACCAAAAGGAATAAAGTCCTGGTTCGGATACTTAGCTGAATCTTGAAACAGGATGCTAAGTGAGAGAAGCCAATCACAAAAGCCCACTGTTGTAGGATTCCACTTACAAGAAATACCCAGAGTACGCAACTCTATAGGGACAGAAAGATCAGTGGTTACTGAGGGGCCAGGGACGAGGCAGGATGGGAATGAGTGGTCGATGGTATGCAGGTATGGTATGATGGTATTTCATCATCTTTTGGGGATGATGAAAATGTTCTAAAATTAGATTGTGGTGATAGTTACACCACTCTGTGAAGAAAAGGAAAACCCACTGAACTGTACACTTTCTATGGATAAATTTTATATGTTCATTATATGTCAATTAAGCTATTGGTTTAAAAAAAAAAAAAAAGCAGCAGCAAACAAAAAGAATCCAGAAGGGGTGGAAGATCTGGAGCAGAGTAAGCAAGAAAACAGAGAACAAGGAGCCGGTCCCTGAGGTCCTTATGGCTTAAAAATGTTGAGTTTTATTTTAACTGTGAATAGAAGCCACTGGGGGTTCTGAGGGAGAATTTGGTCCTATTTACATGTTTTAAAGCTCATTCCTTTGCAGGCAGCATCAGGGTGAACAGCATGGATCCTGGGGCCTGGATTCAAAAACCAGCTGAGCCCATGTTCCCAGCTAGGTGACTGCAGCAAGCTATGTAATCTTTGGGGACCTCTGTTTCTCAACCGTAAAATGGGATGATAATAGCATCTCCCCCACAGGAGACTTAACTGCTTGAATATTCATGAGGTGCTCAAAATAGTGCCTGGCAGGTGGGCAGGTCCCTGTAAGAATTTGGTGATTTACGTAAATAAGAAGGTCCTCACCAGGTGATTCTCACCCGCCTTGGGAGGGAGCACAGTCAGTTGAGATACGCTCTCAGCTCTGCAAAGCTCTTACCCCTTGCCAGGCTCCATCCAAGTAATTGCTCCTGAGGCTTCATTCCAAATGGGCCATAAATCAGAGGCCAGGGGCTCCTGTTACCCGCGGCGGGTGGTGCAGTCCCTCCCCGGGGTAATGGGAAGCAGATGCTGCCAAATCAGTCTGGCCTCCAGAGGCCTGTGTACCTGAGCTGCTCACAGCACACCAATACAGGCAAGAATTTCCACCAGCCCTTAAGGTGAGGGTTGTCAGAGAAACAGCCTCCTAGGGCTTCCAGATGTTCAGCAGCTTGTTTCAGGCAGGAGGTGGGCAGCTCATGGGGGTCCCTAAGGGCTCAGGGAGGAAGGTAGGGCCGTGGCTAACACTGGGTTCCTTCCAAAGGGCTGACCAGGAGGCAAGGTGTGGGGCCAGGAGGTGGCAAGCTGTGAAGGGACCAGTGCGAGCTTTGCAGGTGTGAGGACCTGTTGAAAATTCTCCACTTCTCACTGTTTCAGCCTGAGCTCGACAACCACGGGTGCTACCTTTCCAGACCTCTGTTTCCTCACCTGTGAAATGGCTGTGATGTTACCTAACTCCAAGACATCTGAAGGGTGGGAAGTCATTTAAGTGAAATCCCAGTACAGTGTCAGACACACAGTGAGACAGGCTGGGGCGTGGGACCCTCTGAAGCACTGCTGCAATGATTGCACCTGGACAGGTCTCTCCTCCAGCAACAAAATACAAAGAAACAGTATGGGACTAAAAATAGCTGCGTGCATGCACCCCTGGGGGCAAATTCTGAACCCTAAAGATACAAAGAGACCAAAAATTCAACTGCCATTTCTGAAGAGCCTGGAGCAAAAGCAGAGTACTGCCCTGCCCCCTGCACACAACACCACTGGAGGGGTGGGCACAACCCCTAAGCCAGCCCTCCAGCCCGACCCCTGGATACACTCTAACCCTCATACCTCATGAGGAACAATCTTGATTTCCCCATCTCACCCCCCCATGCCTCACCCCGCCTCACCCCCCCTGCACGAGGAGCCAGTCAGCAAGGGAGCCTGTTGTTCGTCCTCACTCTACCCCTCTGCAGCAAGGGCCCAATAAAGCCTTGCCTGAATTTCTGGTGTGGCCTCTGATCAACTTCTATCAAGAACCCTGACCTGTAACAACAGTAGATGCTCAAAAGAATAAAAACAATTTATTATAAGGGAGCTAAGCCCAGAAGCTTGCTCTCCAATAAACCTTCATTGTCTCAGACACTGAGCACGGTGTCAGGGCCAGAGGAAGCACAGGACACCCTCAGGAGGCTTTCTTTCCAAGCTTCCTAAGGCCAAGACTTTGAGAAGATTCAGAAAATTTCCTGAATGCATAACACGTTCCTTAGGAGTTATGCAGCTGTAGGTCCAAAGATAATTTGGCTTTAGGTAGGGTTGAATCATGGAGAAGGCAATGGCACCCCACTCCAGTACTCTTGCCTGGAAAATCCCATGGACGGAGGAGCCTGGTGGGCTGCAGTCCATGGGGTCGCTAAGAGTCGGACACAACTGAGCGACTTCACTTTCCCTTTTCACTTTCATGCATTGGAGAAGGAAATGGCAACCCACTCCAGTGTTCTTGCCTGGAGAATCCCAGGGACGGGGGAGCCTGGTGGGCTGCCATCTATGGGGTCGCACAGAGTCGGACATGACTGAAGCGACTTAGCAGCAGCAGGGTTGAATCAGGGCTCACGTGGTGTCACCAGGAGCCAGTTCCTCTTTAGTTTCCTCTGATAAATGGCCGGATTTTTAAAAATACAGAATGTCAAGAACCTTGGAAACTTTCAGTGGGAATGTAAATTGGTGCAGATGCTATGGAAAACAGTATGGAGGCTCCTCAAAAAAAAAAAAATAAATAAAGCAAGCAGGGGACTACCCTTGTGGTTCAGTGATAAAGATTCTACTTCCAGTGCAGAGAGTGAGGGTTTGATCCCCAGTCAGGGAACTAAGATCTCACATGCCACATGCAGCCAAAAAAGCAAAAAATAAAAAGCAGAACTACCACAAGATCCAGCAATCCAGCAATCCCTCTCCTGGATGTGTAGCTGAAAAAAAAATGAATATATTAATCTGAAAAGACACATGCACCCTAATATTTACAGCAGTACTATTTAAAACAACCAAGATGTAGAAACAACCCAAACGCCCGTCAACAGACAAAGGGATAAAGAAGATGAGGTGTGTGTGCGTGTATACACACACATACAATATATATATTTTAAAAATGGAATTCTGTCATTTGTAGCACACACATGTACCTGGAGAACAGTATGCTTAATGAAATGTCAGATGGAAAAAGACAAATACTATATGATATCACTTGGGTTTCCTAGGTGGCTTAGTGGTAAAGAACCCACTTACTTGCCAATGCAGGAGACTCAGGAGATACAGGTTCAATCCCTGGGTTGGGAAGATCCCCTGGAGAAGGGCATGGCAACCCACTCCAGTATTCTTGCCTAGGAAATCCCATGGACAGAGGAGCCTGGCCAGCTACAGTCCATGGGGTTGCAAACAGTCAGACACAATTTAGTGACTGAGCATGCATGCACATACGGTATCAGTTATATGCGGAATATAAAAAATAATACAAGGAAACATATACACAAAATTCACTCACACATATACACATAAGAAAGCAAATTATGGTTAGTAAAGAGGTGTGGGAAGGAGAGAGGAACAAATTAGGGGTATGAGATTAACAGGTACCAACTACTACATATAGAATAGATAAGCAACAAAGATATTTTGTATAGTGCATGGAATTATAGCCATTATCTTATAATAACTAATGTTGTACAATCTGTAAAAATACTGAATCATCATCTGTATACCTGAAACTACTATAGTATTTATTGTAAATCAACTGTATTTCAATTTAAAAAAATACAGGCTGCCAGTTTAATTTGGGTTTAAGATAAACAAGAATTATTTTTTTAGTATAAGTGTGTACTGGTCAGCAGTGGCCTGCCACAGGGTCAGGGGCTCTGGGTGCAGCAGACGTGGGTATGGCATAGGCCCTCTTGGAGGGGGTCGCCAATAACCTCACCACAGAGCCCCCAGAACTTACATAGGACTGGGGAAACAGATTCTTGGAGGGCACAAACAAAACTTCGCACACACCAAGACCCAGGAGAAAGGAGCAGCGACCCCACAAGAGACTGACCCAGACTTGCTCATGAGTGTCCAGGAGTCTCCAGCTGAGGTGTGGGTTGGCCGTGGCTTAGCGCAGGGTCGGGGCAGTGAGTGCAGCAAGTGCATGCCCTTCGAAGGAGGTCGCCACTATCTTCATTACCTCCACCATAGTTTGGCCTCAGGTCAAACAACAGGGAGGGAACGCAGCCCCACCCATCAACAGAAAATTGGATTAAAGATTTACTGAGCATGGCCCCACCCATCAGAACAAGACCCAGTTTCCCCCTCAGTCAGTCTGTCCTGCCAGGAAGCTTCCATAAGCCTCTTATCCTTCTCCATCAGAGGGCTGACAGAATGAAAACCACAGTCACAGGAAACTAATCAAACTGATCACATGGACCAATCGCAGCACACCAGGCCTCCCAGAGTTCACTCAGACTCACGTCCATCGAGTCAGTGATGCCATCCTGCCATCTCATCCTCAGTCATCCCCTTCTCCTCCTGCCTTCAATATTTCCCAGCATCAGGGTCTTTTCCAATGAGTCAACTCTTCACATGAGGTGGCCAAAGGACTGAGTTTCAGCTTTAGCATCATTCCCTCCAAAGAAATCCCAGGGCTGATCTCCTTCAGAATGGACTGGTTGGATCTCCTTGCAGTCCAAGGGACTCTCAAGAGTCTTCTCCAACACCACAGTTCAAAAGCATCAATTTTTCGGCACTCAGCCTTCTTCACAATCCAACTCTCACATCCATACATGACCACAGGAAAAACCATAGCCTTGACTAGATGGACCTTTGTTGGCAAAGTAATGTCTCTGTTTTTGAATATGCTATCTAGGTTGGTCATAACTTTCCTTCCAAGGAGTAAGCGTCTTCTAATTTCATGGCTGCAGTCACCATCTGCAGTGATTTTGGAGCCCCCCAAAATAAAGTCTGACACTGTTTCCAGTGTTTCCCCATCTATTTCCCATGAAGCGATGGGACCAGATGCCATGATCTTTGTTTTCTGAATGTTGAGCTTTAAGCCAACTTTTTCACTCTCCTCTTTCACTTTCATCAAGAGGCTTTTTAGTTCCTCTTCACTTTCTGCCATAAGGGTGGTATCATCTGCATATCTGAGGTTATTGATATTTCTCCTGGCAATCTTGATTCCAGCTTGTGTTTCTTCCAGTCCAGCGTTTCTCATGATGTACTCTGCATATAAGTTAAATAAGCAGGGTGATAATATACAGCCTTGATGTACTCCTTTTCCTATTTGAAACCAATCTGTTGTTCCATGTCCAGTTCTAACTGTTGCTTCCTGACCTGCATACAGATTTCTAAAGAGGCAAGTCAGGTGGTTTGGTATTCCCATCTCTTTCAGAATTTTCCACAGTTTATTGTGACCCACACAGTCAAAGGCTTTGGCATAGTCAATAAAGCAGAAATAGATGTTTTTCTGGAACTCTCTTGCTTTTTCCATGATCCAGCAGATGTTGGCAATTTGATCTCTGGTTCCTCTGCCTTTTCTAAAACCAGCTTGAACATCTGGAAGCTCACGGTTCACGTATTGCTGAAGCCTGGCTTGGAGAATTTTGAGCATTACTTTACTAGCATGTGAGATGAGTGCAATTGTGCGGTAGTTTGAGCATTCTTTGGCATTGCCTTTCTTTGGGATTGGAATGAAAACTGACTTTTCCAGTCCTGTGGCCACTGCTGAGTTTTCCAAATTTGCTGGCATATTGAGTGTAGCACTTTCACAGCATCATCTTCCAGGATTTGAAAGAGCTCAACTGGAATTCCATCACCTCCACTACCTTTGTTCGTAGTGATGCTTTCTAAGGCCCACTTGACTTCGCATTCTAGGATGTCTGGCTCTAGGTCAGTGATTACACCATCGTGATTATCTGGGTCATGAAGATCTTTTTGTACAGTTCTTCTGTGTATTCTTGCCACCTCTTCTTAATATCTTCTGCTTCTGTTAGGTCCATACCATTTCTGTCCTTTATTGAGCCCATCTTTGCATGAAATGTTCCCTTGGTATCTCTAATTTTCTTGAAGAGATCTCTAGTCTTTCCCTTTCTGTTGTTTTCCTCTATTTCTCTGCATTGATCACTGAGGAAGGCTTTCTTATCTCTTCTTGCTATTCTTTGGAACTCTGCATTCAGATGCTTATAA
The DNA here is from genome assembly GCF_019923935.1 of Bubalus bubalis. Classification (NCBI taxonomy): domain Eukaryota; kingdom Metazoa; phylum Chordata; class Mammalia; order Artiodactyla; family Bovidae; genus Bubalus; species Bubalus bubalis. Next base: position 29,278,686 of record NC_059177.1, on the reverse strand, counting down.
CTTTCCTTTTCTCCTTTGCTTTTCGCTTCTCTTCTTTTCACAGCTATTTGTAAGGCCTCCTCAGACAGCCATTTTGCTTTTTTGCATTTCTTTTCCATGGGGATGGTCTTGATCCCTGTCTCCTGTACAATGTCACGAACCTCAGTCCCTAGTTCATCAGGCACTCTATCTATCAGATCTAGGCCCTTAAATCTATTTTTCACTTCCACTGTTTAATCATAAAGGATTTGATTTAGGTCATACCTGAATGGTCTAGTGGTTTTCCCTACTTTCTTCAATTTCAATCTGAATTTGGTAATAAGGAGTTCATGACCTGAGCCACAGTCAGCTCCTGGTCTTGTTTTTTTGACTCTATAGAGCTTCTCCATCTTTGGCTGCAAAGAATATAATCAATCTGATTTCGGTGTTGACCATCTGGTGATGTCCATGTGTAGAGTCTTCTCTTGTGTTGTTGGAAGAGGGTGTTTGCTATGACCAGTGCATTTTCTTGGCAAAACTCTATTAGTCTTTGCCCTGCTTCATTCCGTACTCCAAGGCCAAATTTGCCTGTTACTCCAGGTGTTTCTTGACTTCCTCCTTTTGCATTCCAGTCCCCTATAATGAAAAGGACATCTTTTTTGGGTGTTAGTTCTAAAAGGTCTTGTAGGTCTTCATAGAACCATTCAACTTCAGCTTCTTCAGCGTTACTGGTTGGGGCATAGACTTGGATTACTGTGATATTGAATGGTTTGCCTTGGAAACAAACAGAGATCATTCTGTCATTTTTGAGATTGCACCCAAGTACTGCATTTCAGACTCTTTTGTTGACCATGATGGCTACTCCATTTCGCAGCCGTGTCTAAATCAATGAAACTATGAGCCAAGCCTGTAGGGCCGCCCAAGACAGACAGGTCATGGTGGAGGGTTCTGAAAAAATGTGGCTCACTGGAGAAGGATGGCACACCACTTCAGTATTCTTGCCTTGAGAACCCCATGAACAGTATGAAAAGGCAAAAAGATAGAACACTGAAAGATGAACTCCCCAGGTCGGTAGGTGCCCAATATGCTACTGGAAATCAGTGGAGAAATAACTCCAGAAAGAATGAAGGGATGGAGCCAAAGCAAAAACAACACCCAGCTGTGGATGTGACTGGTGATGGAAGAAAAGTCCAATGCTGTAAAACAACAATATTGCATAGGAACCTGGAATGTTAGGTTCATGAATCAAGGTAAATTGCAAGTGATCAAACAGGAGATGGCAAGAGTGAACACTGACATTTTAGGAATCAGCGAACTAAAATGGACTGGAATGGGTGAATTTTACTCAGATGACCATTATATCTACTACTGTGAGCAAGAATCTCTTAGAAGAAATGGAGTAGCCCTCATAGTTAACAAAAGAATCCAAAATGCTGTACTTGAGTGCAATCTCAAAAACGACAGAATGATCTCTGTTCGTTTTCAAGGCAAACCATTCAATATCACGATAATCCAAGTCTATGCCCCACCAGTAATGCTGAAGAAGCTGAAGTTGAACTGTTCTATGAAGACCTACAAGATCTTCCAGAACTAACACTCAAAAAGATGTCCTTTCCATTTTAAGGGACTGGAATGCCAAAGTAGGAAGTCAAGAGATACCTGGAGTAACAGGCAAATTTGGCCTTGGAGTACAGAATGAAGCAGGGAAAGGCTAAAAGAGTTTTGCCAAGAGAATTCACTGGTCATAGCAAACACCCTCTTCCAACAACACAAGAGAAGACTCTACACATGGACATCACCAGATGGTCAACACCGAAATCAGATTGATTATATTCTTTGCAGCTGAAGATGGAGAAGCTCTATACAGTCAGCAAAAACAAGATTGGGAGCTGACTGTGGCTCAGGTCATGAACTCCTTATGGCCAAATTCAGACTTCAATTGAAGAAAGTAGGGAAAACCACTAGACCATTCAGATATGACCTAAATCAAATCCCTTATGATTATACAGTGGAAGTGACAAATAGATTCAAGGGAGTAGATCTGATAGAGAGCCTGAAGAACTAAGGACCTAGGTTCATGACATTGTACAGGAGGCAGGGATAAAGACCATCCCCAAGAAAAAGAAATGCAAAAAGGCAAAATGGTTGTCTGAGGAGACCTTACAAATAGCTGAGAAAAGAAGAGAAGCTAAAGGCAAAGGAGAAAAGAAAAGATATACCCATGTGAATTCAGAGTTCCAAAGAATAGCAAAGAGAGATAAGAAAGACTTCCTCAGTGATCAATGCAGAGAAATAGAGGAAAACAAAAGAGTGGGAAAGACTAGAGATCTCTTCAAGAAAATTAGCAATACAAAGCGAACATTTCATGCAAAGATGGGCTTGATAAAGGACAGAAATGGTATGGACCTAACAGAAGCAGAAGATATTAAGAAGAGGTGGCAAGAATACACAGAAGAACTGTACAAAAAAGATCTTCATGACACAGATAACCATGAAGGTGTGATCACTCACCTAGAGCCAGACATCCTGGAATGTGAAGTCAAGTGGGCCCTAGAAAGCATCAGTACAAACAAAGCTAGTGGAGGTGATGGAATTCCAGTTAGCTCTTTCAAATCCTAAAAGATGATGCTTTCTAGAAGCACTAAAAAGTGCTGCACTCAATATGCCAGCAAATTTGGAAAACTCAGCAGTGGCCACAGGACTGCAAAAGGTCAGTTTTCATTCCAATCCCAAAGAAAGGCAATGCCAAAGAATGCTCAAACTACCACACAGTTGCACTCATCTCACACGCTAGTAAAGTAATGCTCAAAATCCTCCAAGCCAGGCTTCAACAGTACGTGAACCATGAACTTCTAGATGTTTAAGCTGGATTTAGAAAAGGCAGAGGAACCAGAGATCAAATTGTCAACATCCACTGGATCATCAAAAAAGCAAGAGAGTTCCAGAAAAACATCTGTTTCTGCTTTATTGACTATGCCAAAGTCTTTGACTATGTGGATCAGAATAAACTGTGGAAAATTCTGAAAGAGATGGGAATAGCAGACCACCTGACCTGCCTCCTGAGAAATCTGTACACAGGTCAAGAAGCAACAGTTAGAACCAGACATGGAACAACAGACTGGTTCCAAATTGGGAAAGGAGTACATCAAGGCTGTATATTGTCACCCTGCTTATTTAACTTATATGTTGAGTACATAATGTGAAATGCCAGGCTGGATGAAGCACAAGCTGGAATCAAGATTACTGGGAGAAATATAAATAACCTCAGATATGCAGATGACACTGCCCTTATGGTAGAAAGTGAAGAAGAACTAAAGAGCCTCTTGATGAAAGTAAGAGAGGAGAGTGAAAAAGTTGACTTAAAACTCAACATTCAGAAAACTAAGATCCTGGTGTCTGGTCCCAACTTCATGGCAAATAGATGGGGAAACAATGGAAATGGTGAGAGACTTAATATGGGGGGCTCCAAAATTACGGCAGATGGTGACTGCAGCCATGAAATTAAAAGATGCCTGCTCCTTAGAAGCAAAGTTATGAGCAACCTAGACAGCATATTAAAAAGCAGAAATATTACTTTGCCAACAAAGGTCCATCTAGTCATGGCTATGGTTTTTCTAGTAGTCATGTATGGATGCGAGAGTTGAACTATAAAGAAAGCTGAGTGCTGAAGAATTGACGCTTTTGAACTGTGGTGTTGGAGAAGACTTTTGAGAGTCCCTTGGACTGCAAGGAGATCCAACCAGTCCATCCTAAAGGAAATCAGTCCTGAATATTCATTGGAAGGACTGATGCTAAAGCTGAAACTCCAGTACTTTGGCCACCTGATGCCAAGAACTGACTCATCTGAAAAGACCCTGATACTGGGAAAGACTGAAGGTGGAAGGAGAAGGGGACAACAGAGGATGAGATGGTTGGATGGCATCACCGACTTGATGGACATGAGTTTGAGTAAACTCCAGGAGTTGGTGATGGACAGGGAAGCCTGGTGTGCTGCAGTCCATGGTGTCACAAAGCTTCAGACACGACTGAGTGACTGAACTGATCTGAACTGAAACATGTAGCAGGACATACTTATAAAAAAATTTTTTTAATCACTATTTATCTGAAAATCTAATTTAACTGGACTCCTGTATTTTCTCTGGCAGTCCCTTAGGCTGAGTCCACTGGGATAGCAATTGAGCGGCAAAGCTCTCAGAGCTTCTCACTGGCTCAGACTGGCTCAACCCGAAGCAATCAGTGTGGCCCAAGGAAATTTATTCACTGGGTGCTATCACTTAGTTGACCTGCCCCATCCTCAGACTCTGTAGTGCATGTCAAGCTTCTACGAGGGTGGTTACCTGAAAGCAAAGTCCAGGCGTTACAAACACACTGCATTTAGAAGTAGAGATGGAGTGAATGAGAGGCAAGAAAGATATAAGCTGCTGTGAGCAAGTGCAGAGAGAGGAATTCCTGGGCTGGAGGTGGAGAAGTAGGATCTCCCAAGTGGTGGGGTCACCAAAGCAGGTGGGGTCAGGTCAGTTCATGCTCAGTCATGTCCGACTCTTTGCGAACACGTGGACTTCAGCATGCCAGGCTTCCTTGTCCATCACCAACTCCTGAGGCTTGCTGAAACTCACGTCCATCGAGTTGGTAATGCTATCTAACCATCTCATCCTCTGTCATCCCCTTCTCCTCCTGCCTTCAATCTTTCCCAGCATCATTTCCAGCAGTTGGGGGTGCCGGGAGACAAAAGTGGGTCCCTTAGGGTCAAAAAACCCCATGTTGTGCCTGACTCGGTTGTGGCATCTTCGGGTGAACCTCACTTCTCAGAAGGTTCACCTCACCTTCCCTAATTACTTATCTTCTTCAAGCCTCAGTTTGCTCATCAGCAAAAGGGGGTAACAATTCAGACTCTTTGGGGTTGTTGTGAGGATTACCCAAGGTTCAATCAACCCCTGAATTGGGGCCCAGTTTTTTCTTACATCATGGTAACAAATTCAGTGGGCCACTCTAGAAACTTCATTCCCTAAGGATAGATTTCCACAAAGTAGGCTTCCTGTCTTAGTGATCTGTATCATTCCTATGCTAAGTCACTTTAGTCGTGACCGACTCTGTGTGACCCCATAGACTGCAGCCCACCAGGCTCCCCCGTCCCTGGGATTTTCCAGGCAAGAACACTGGAGTGGGTTGCCATTTCCTTCTCCAATGCATGAAAGTGAAAAGGGAAAGTGAAGTCGCTCAGTCGTGTCCGACTCTTCGCGACCCCATGGACTGCAGCCTACCAGGCTCCTCCGTCCATGGGATTTTCCAGGCAAGAGGACTGGAGTGGGGTGCCATTGCCTTCTCCGGTATCATTCCTAGAAAACAGCAAAATGAATTACGCTTGTTGGATAATTCTTGGCTGTGGGGGCCATTCTGTGCATTGTGTGATGCTTAGCAGCATCCCTGGGTTTCTCTACCTACTAGGAGCCAGTAGCAGCTCCCCCCACCCAGCTGTAACAACAAAAATATCCCCAGACAAATGTCCCCAGAGGAAAGGGAAGGGTAAAGTCCCTCCCTCCACTGAGAATCACTGTGATAATGGAATAAAATACAAATATATGCTCATATAAACAACTTTCAAGCGGTTGCATCAAACGTATATTATAAACCCTATATTATACATGTCCCATCAGGGAGACTTATCTACATGGATTGAGCTCGCTGTAGTCCCTGCAAATCAAGTCCCCATAAATTGAAGTGAAGACACCACTTCCTGAAGTAAGCAAGCCTGAATATTCTTCCTGCCCCCAGGGACTTTCAAACTGCATTGGAAATGAGAATCATCTGTCTAAAAAACGTTGACTTGTCAAGTTAATTGAATGGGGAAGGCCAGGCACGGGGCATGCCCAAGCCTCTCTTTAGCTTCCATTTCAGCACAAGCCAAAGGGCTGCTTGGAACAACATCGGATTTGTCTTGTGTCCCTGTCTTACAGTCAGGCTCTGCTTTTCACTGTTCTTTTTAAGTCATGGAAATCAGGGTCACAGCCCAGCTTTCATCAGCCAGGGTGGGTGGGCGGGAGAGAATGCAGGGTGCCTGCAGGTGAAGGACAGGAGACAGCAAAATTCAGCTGAAGGTTATCTGAGGCCTTGCATTGAAACCTGGGCTTCCTTGCACAAGCTGAGTGTTCCTAAGCTTTGGCCTCATCTCTCCCATAGGTCCGGCTTCGTGGGCCTGGGTCCTGCCCAGTCCATCCTCAGAAGGGCCCCATGCTTGGTTCAATGCTCTGAGACGCAGGAGACATGCGTTTGATCTCTGGGTTGGGAAGATCCCCTGAAAGAGGAAATGGCAACCCACTCCAGTATTCTTCCTGGCAAATCCCATGGACAGAGGACCCTGGCCAGCTACTGTCCATGGGGTCACAAAGAGTCGGACATGACTAAGCTACCGAGCACACATCACTGTCTTGAATTCCTAGTCATTTTTGAACAAGGGCACTGCATTTTCATGGTGCACTGGGCCCCGTAAATCACGTGGCCCCAGCCTGCTCTCTGAACTCAATGTTTGCATCTGTAAAAGGCAGCAACAATGCCCTCCCAGGTTTACACACCAGTCCAGTTGCTGACAACCCAGGACGCTGCCAGCACCTGCCTGGCCATCCCAGGTGCCCAAGGAACAGGGGGTGGAGTCAGTTTCAGGACCTATCTCAGAAGGAAGTCTTTAACTACAGGCCCGAGACCATGACTTGTAGCTTCCGGAACCTCTGAAATTCTCACTGTTTATTATTTTTGAGATCCCATCTGTTTCCTGCAGCAATGAGCTCTTCAAATGAAAAGGCCTGTGGACTAGGGTTGGGGTGGGGAGCAGGACCAGCCAGGGCCGTTGGGGGACTCCACCCCTTGGGCAGCCTGGCTGGGGAGGAGAGGTCCCAGGGGAGAAATGCAGAGGCAGTCTGTGAGAAACACAGACTGCATCCCCTGAGCTTCTGCAAAGGAGGAAGGCAGAGGGACTTCTCTCCTACATTTCACCCCATTAAGGCTTCCCTCATGGCTCAGACATGGAGAAGGGCACAGCAACCCACTCCAGTATTCTTGCCTGGAGAATCCCTTGGACAGAGGAGCCTGGTGGGCAACAGTCCATAGGATTGCAAAGAGTCGGACACAACTGAAGCAACTTAGCAGGCAGGCAGGCATGGCTCAGACAGTAAAGAATACCGTTCAGGGAGCACTGGGTTTGATCCCTGGGTTGGGAAGGTCCCCTGAAGAAGAAAATGACAATCCACTCCAATGCTCTTGCCTGGAGAATCCCACAGACCGAGGAGTTAGGCAGGCTACAATCAGACACAACTGAGCGACTAACACTTTCACTTTTTTCAAGCTTCCCAGAGAGGAGCAGAAAAGATGGAGTGACAGTTGGTCCTCAGGGATGTATATGAACCCACAGCCCATCTTATCCCTCCTCCCCATACTGTGATCGAACAAGCTTCCAAGAGCCCCTGGCTGTGCCCTGCCCCACTCAGCAGGAACATCTTGGCAAGTCCAGTTAGGGTGGGGGCTGGGAGTGATGAGTTCTGTCTGTTCCATCACTTTCACTTCTGCAAGTGCCCAGGGCCTGCCTACCTGTATAGTTTATGCTTCTGCGTGTTGACAGAGCACAGCGACCCCAGGAAGAGACTGTGGAGCTCAGAGGTCCTGACTGGGCTCCCTTGGGCATCCCTGGCTAAAGACCTACGTGTTCCCTCCCCGGGGTGGGGCGGGGCGGGCAGCATTTGGAAACTGCAACCCCTCTTGCCCATGAGGTGCCCTGTCCGCTGTCCTCTATCATCACATCCCCTCCTTCTCTCTCCCATCTCCCAGCCGGAGGGATCCCTTCCTTCAGCCAGGTTCAGAACTCTCTCTTCCCCAGCCCTTCCCTCACATCTATTATTTATGCCTGCCAGTCCCTCCCATCCCCCTGAGGCCTACGCTTTTGAAACTCCAAAGCCAGGAGCTGACACTCTTTGCTCTCAGTTTCTGCTGAGTCATCCCCTCCCCGAGGCAATAAGTACAGAGTGCACCACGGGTGAAGTGGAAGAGGAGGTGAGGTGGAAACACCGGGAGCCAAGAACACGTCGCTTCCCACCCCACACTCTCCAGCAGTTCTGTCGAGAAGTAGAAAGACCGTGTTTGTTTACTTGTTTCACACCAAGTACAGCTCTGCCTGTGGGTAAGTGTCACCTTAGGAAAACCATCGCTCAGGTGACAAGATGCTGGAGGAGGGAGTGGCAGCCCCCGCAGAGAGAAACCCAAAGCCCAGCACTGCCTGCATTGGTACCAGTGTCTCTCAGGTTGAGACTAAGTGGGGCTTCTCGGCCTCCTGCCCCTTCCTTCTGTCCTCTGAGGCCTTCATCCTTAGGAAAGTCACCTGATGTGAGACTGTGGTGGTCACAGAGTTTGTGATGGGGACCATGGGAACAGGTAGGGCTCTAACGCTCAATCAACAAGGAAGCCCACTTACAGGCAAGTCAGAGGGGCTTCTACCTGAGCTTCTGAACAGGAGCATCGTTTCCTCAATGAATCTTAATAACGCCATCAATTACCATACAGACATTTTGGAAAAATCGTCACCCCCCTTGGGGAAGACCACCAGCCAGGTGATGAGGGGAACTCTTCTCTTTTCTCCTGGGTAAGTGGGACCAGCCACCGATAGTTCACTGGGGTCTGCAATCTTGGTGACGGCAAGTCTGCCATCGGCAGCACCTGGACAGTCCCGAGGAGGAAGAAGCCTGTTCAGGGAATAAGCTGGAGAATTAAGCACCTCATCCTAATTTGGAAGACATTTCCATCCATAACTTCACTAAAAGGCACTTCCTTTAGACGTTCCATGCCAAGTCAACTCCTTTTGAGACAGGCTGGGACCTGGGACCCTCTGCTGCAGTGCTTGCGTCTGGACACCCCTCTCCTTAAGCAAAGAAATACAAAGAAACTGCATGGAACTAAAAATAACTGCATGCACGTGCAGCTGGGGCAAATTCTGGACCCAAAAGATACAAAGAGACCAAAAAAGCCAACTGCCACTTTTGAAGAGCTTGAAGCAAAAACAGAGCTTGGAGAGCAAATACAGCATACTGAGCATGTCCGATGCACACAACGCCATGAAAGGGGTGGGCAAATACCTAAGCTACTTCTCCAGCCTGACCCCTGGACACACCCCAGCCCTCACCCCCTGTAAGGAACAAGCTCCATTCCCCTCTCCCCGCAACTCCCCACTGCCCTGCACGGGAGCCAGCAAAGGAACCTGTCGTTTGCTCTTACTCCCTGCCTGCTGCAGCAGGGGCCCCAGTAAAGCCTTGCCTGAATTTCTTGTCTGGCCTCTAGTCAATTTCTATTGCCTGGGGAAGCCCAAGAACCCTGGTCGTGTGTAACACCCTCAGCACGTGCACATTCAAGTTCAGTCAGGGAGCGGCTCTCCTGAGGTCTCTGAGGCCTGAGGATAGGAGGGAACCAGGCGTGATGAGATGAGCTGCCACCACAGAGCCCACTGGTGCCCTTGTGTAATTTTGATCCTCAGTACAAGACCAAGTCACGGAGTTCCTCTGCTGAATTTATCCCAAAGTTAGTAGCACTTGTTCCTTCTGAGTTCCCACACGGTGCTGGTGGAGAGGCCCACCACAAACCAGTCAGCTGATCTCGGGTACATTTTAATAACCCTTCAGAGTCCAGGGAGAAAATCTGCCCATGGAATTCTCCAGGCAAGAATACTGGAGTGGGTTGCCATCCCCTTCTCTTGGGGATCTTCTGGACCCAGGGGTTAAACCTGGGTCTCCTGCATTGCAGGTGGATTCTTAACCATCTGAGCCCCCAGGGAAGCCCTATTGCACACTTAACAGATTATAATATAGTGTAAACATCACTTTTTTTTTTTTTTTTTTTGACCACACTGTGAGGCTTGCAGGACATTAGTTCCCCAACCAGGGATAGAACCCGTGCCCACTCCGGTAGAAGTACAGAGTCCTAACCACTGGACCATCAGGAAACTGCCAAACATCACTTTTACGTGCACTGGGAAAGAGAAAACTGTGTGTGACTCACTTTCTTGTGATATTCACTGTATTGCAGTGGTTTAGAACTGAACCCACACATCTCCAAGGTCCACTTGGACATAATCCTAGCTCATTTGCTTTCCTTTCTTTCTCCTCCCCAGTCCTTCCCCGTTAGTTAAAAAAAAAAAAAAAAAGTACAGCCTGATACATGGGAGAATGTTCCATAAATGTAAATGTAAATCAATTTTGTCCAGAGCACCTGCAGATCCCTCTCGTCCCCCAGAATCATTGGCCATTAACCTATTCAGGACACAGTTATTACAAGACTTCTCTGTACAGGCTGAGGATAAAATAATGAGCAAAAATAATTATTATCCAGCCCTTATAGTCTAGGAATATAGTCAAACCTGCTGGGTATCTCTGTAAGCAAAAGGTATTCTTTACCTTATCCCAAACCCTGCCCAGAGTTTATTCATTCATTCTTCAATATTTACAACTTTTGAACTAAAACTGGATTAGGCTGAAAGCAACATGAAATCCAAATATCATTGGCTTCTTGAAACTATAAAGTGTTGCTTTTTTTCCCTCTTATATGACATCATGTCTAGTGGCAAATTGTTTTCTAGGTAAATGCTGTCAGACCAGCAAGAAATCTTAATGGTTCTGTTGGTCTTTTCCTCATGGACATAACATGACTGTCACAGCTCCAGCCATTAAAACTATATTCTAAGCAAGAGAACGGAGAAGGCAATGGTACCCCACTCCAGTACTCTTGCCTGGAAAATCCCATGGGCAGAGGAGCCTGGTAGGCTGCAGTCCATGGGGTCGCTAAGAGTCCGACATGACTGAGCGACTTCACTTTCACTTTTCACTTTCATGCATTGGAGAAGGAAATGGCAACCCACTCCAGTGTTCTTGCCTGGAGAATACCAGGGACGGGGGAGCCTGGTGGGCTGCCGTTTATGGGGTCGCACAGAGTTGGACACGACTGAAGCGATTTAGCAGCAGTAGTAAGCAAGAGAAGAGCGGGAAGGTCATAAGCAAAAGAGCCCTTATCAGGTGAGCCTGGCTACCTTTTGTGGGGCTTTTCAGGAAGCTCTCTTTAACCACTTACACTTCTGTAAGTGACACTGTTGGGGCCTGCCCCTCTCATGTCCCCTGGACACTCGTTAGTTGGGCGCCACAGAAACTACTTCTACAAACATTTTCCTTGGGCCCCAGTAGCTTGTTCAGCTCACCACATAGAGCAGACCTGAAGTCAGAGTTAATGGGACCCAGGAGCAGCCTCAACCAATGACAGGCAGCAGATGGTGGACAAATACTCCAGCTTTCTCACCCGCAGAGGCCCCCGGGATAACAGAGCCCCAGCTGCCCCCTTGCTTACTCACAGGGTCTGCATTTGCCTTCTTCTCCCTGTCTCATTTCTCCACTGCCATACAAATCCTTCCTGGAATCATCTTCCAAATAAATGACTGGCTCTTGAAGCTTTGCCTTAAAGAGTCTGCTTCTGAGAATGCAAACTGAGACAGCCTGGCTGGTTTGTAGCCACAGCATCACGTGACCACTCTGGCTGCCAGAGTCTGGAAGGTGTGACCAGTTAGACGGATACAAGAGGCAACATCTTGGGTGAGATTATCTCTAGCAGTCCTTACCACACCTACATCAGGTGACCTCTAGATCAGGTCCAGAATTTTCCAGTTTGCACCAAGAACCCTCCCAGAAGCGTGCCATGCCCAGCATCCTGCTGCGCACAGCACAGGGTTCTAGTGGAGGCCAAGACAGCCTCATTCCTAAGGGGCTTAGAGTCTCAAGGGGGAAACAGACAGACAAATAGCAACTATAATGCATCCTAAGAGCTTTATATGCATGATAATCCTCCAGGACTATTTTCACTCTTCATTCTACAGATGAAGAAACTGAGAATCAGGGAGGCCAAATAACTTGCCCAAGAACATGGACTAGAGTGTGTCAGATTTCAAACTCAAAACTCAGCTTGTCGGACTCCTGGAGGAGGTGACAGATCAGCTATGCATGGACAATGTGCAGGGAGACAGGTTGATAAGAGGGTGAGACAGTTCCAGGCAAGAAGAAGAGCACGTGCCAAGCCCAGCAGGCTTGAGATGCTCAGGAAGGTTGCCAGGCCTCAAGTGACACACCCTCTCTTATACACACACAAACCCTCTATCTTTTGCCCTACACACACACACACACACACACACACACACATACACACCCTCCTACCTTTTCCCTCCACACAGCCCTGCCATTCTCAGCACCTCATGGGGACCTTCTCCAACATGCCAGCCACTTTCTTGAAGCCCACTTTACACTGGCTCCCTGTCACCTCTAGCTCAGGTCCACATGTGTGTATATAAGCTGCCGAAGCAAGCATGAGAATTCACCCACATGTGAATCAAACTCTCCAAGTATCATTTTCAAAATTAGAGTCAGGTGTTCAAATCCCAGCTCTGGGTTAGCGATGGGAAAATCACAGAATCTCTGTGAGCCTCAGTTTTCTCCTCTGTAAAACATGAACTAAAATCCCTAACCCACAGAGCAGTAGTAGTGAGGACTATATGAGATTATATCTGTAAGTTTATAACACAATGTCTTTACATGTCAGTATTTTTTATTATCATCATCACCTAGGCTAGTACATTAACGTCCATTCCTGTGTTGGATAGTTCCTAATGCTGCAAAGCACATTCCCACCTGGGTCTCCTTTGCTCCTGCTGTTCCATCCACCTGGAATGCCTTCTTTTGCCCTCTGTCTATTCAGCCATTCCCTCATTAAGGCAGGGGAGTCTTTGCCCTCCAGCTATTTCTGCTCTGGCTCAGTGGGTTTCAACCTTGGCTGCAGATGGGAATCACTGGGGAGCTTTTAAAAATCCCCCTGCGAGACCTGGAGGGCATTATGCTAAGTGAAATAAGTCAGATGGAGACAGACAAATACTGCATGATATCACTCATACATGGAGTATAAAAACAGAACAAAATAAACAAACCAAACTCAACAGGCAGATACAGGGAACATAGTGGGTCCCAGGGGGAAGGGGCAGGGAGGAGGGTGGAATGGGTAAAGGGGACCCAACAGTGTAGTGAGACATCGAAACTAAACGTTTGATGGGGAGCATGCTATAGTGCAGACAGAAGTAGAAATAGAAGGTTGTACACATGACACTCTTATAATGTTATAAACCAGTGTTACCTTTATACAAAATAAGTTCAGAAAAATCCCCAAGTCTAGGCCTCCAAAGGACAGATTGCTTAAGAACTGAGCTGACAGGACCCGGGCATCACTAGGTCACAAGCTCCCTCAGGTGATTTTGATTTGCAGGGGGTATAAGAGAACCAGGACGCTGATCTCTTCCTTCTAGAAAGGCCTGGGATTTCCCTTGGCTGTCCAGTTGTTAAGACTCCAGGGGCCAGGGGTTTCATCCCCGGTCTGGGAAGTAAGATCCTGCACACCATGCCAAGAAGTATGACCATAAATAAATCATTTAAAAAAAAAAAAAATCTTTAGAAAGGCCTGCGCTTTGACCCAAACTTACCCAGTGACTTGCATTACTTGATATCTGACTTGTGTGTCTTTCTGTCTCATCTGAGCGAAACCAAGTTCTGGCCAGGAAGTACCATGTAGAATCCCTCACGGCTCCCTGCAAGCCAAGTGCTGATTCTCCTTTACACACTCAGTCAAGATGCTCGGCCGGGAGGTTGGTGGACACACAGGGGCTCATTTATCTCCGTCTCTCTCCTCCCCTTGGGCCCTTCCTGCTCAGCGGCGGCGTCACTCTGATCCCTCAGGAGCTGGCCTCTGCCTTGTCCACACGTGGCTCTCGGTGGGGGCTCCTCAAAGCGCATCCAGAGGGCCTGCCCTGCCCTCCAGGCAACCTGCCCCTGACACAGGCGGGTCAGGGGGCCTGAGCGCTGGCCTGAGCACAGCTGGCCTACGCCCCACCAGACTGCTCCCAGCCCCTGTGACCGCCCCGGGGACTCTCCCACTGCTAGCCGGTCCTCAGAGGAGGCCTGCAGAGAAGAGAAACAAGCAGACTGCTGCAGAAAAGACTCTCCCAAACGGCCCCAGAAGGAAGCATCTCCCACTACCCAGGTTCTTCTCCTCATGACATCTTGCCCCTCCACCATCCAGGGGGAGTTCACATTCCTCCCCTTGAACCTGGGCAGACTTTCGTTTCTGCCTCCACCAGTAAGTACGGCAGAAGTGACCCCACAGGCTAGATGGTAAAGGTGATCCAGCTTCCTCCTGGTTCCCCATCTTGGGACCCTTGCTCTGAGCATAATTTGCACCGTGATGAGGAAACAGGGGCCCTGGAGAGGCCACGTGCAGATGTTCTGGCTGGCAGCCCCAGCCGAGACCTCAGCTGACAGCCAGAGACCGCAGACGTGTGGGTAAAAGAACCTCAGGATGACTTCAGCCCTGGCCGCCACCAACTGGACGGCAGGAGAGACCCGAGGGGTGACCGCTGCACTTACCCTGCCAGCCCCAGCACCGGGAGAGGTAATAACAATGGGATGACTGTTATTTAACGCCATGCGGCTTCTTCTACAGCAATGGAAAACTGATACACTGGTCTGGCAAACGGGCTCTGGGCCTCTGATGTAGGGACTTCTGGGGTTGCCAGGAGTCAGAGGCTGGTCTAGAAGAAGGGGTGTGAGCTCTGGGTGAGCAGACACCTTGGCCCAGCAGACCCTCCTCTTCTTCATGGGCAGGGGGGACAGCGGTAGGTGACCCTCCGAAGTGTGGGACCAGTGGGGCCCTGATCATCTGGATCAAAGGGTACCACTATTCCCAGGTCCCCAGCCCAAAAGTGGACCAGAGGTGACTGTCTGGACTGTGGGCCTTGAGCTGAATTCTCAGTGATGCCCTTCTGCATAGAGGAAGCAGAGGGCCAGGCAAACAAGCTGGGCTCTGCGGAGGGAGCAGAGTGATCGCCTGAAGCCATGTTTGACTTGGCTCCCACCGTGTTTTTTTTAAGAAAAGGAATGTGTTGCCAACATTTAAAAAGTGGAATACTTCAAATAAAAACCTGTAGATGCATAAATATGTATATTCCTCCTGATTTGAGAAATAAGCATGCCAACATTTTCTCTTGAAAATCAGACAAGCTGGCCCCACTAGGTCCACATTTCCTTGTGGCAACAACTATCTCGAGCTGAGAATTAGACAGGGGTTTCCTCTCCAGTGTGCCCCAGTCCCCGCCACTCCCTACTGCTTCACACTTGCCAGGCTTCACTCATTACATTAAACTGCCCATTCCTTGTAGAAACTGGGCTTGAGAATCGCAAAGGTTCATACGCTCCAGCTGGACACCCAGGTTCATCACTTACTAGTTGCGTGACCTTGGGCAAGCTTCTTATTTCCCTCTCTTCTAGCTTGTAAAACTGCCTTGATACACCTGCCTTGAAGAACCAGGGTGAGAACTAAAATTGAAATGCATGAGAAAGACTTATCCCAGCATCGGACACAAAGTAAGAACTTCATAAATAATTGCTGGTCTGATCACTATAGTTATTTTTGTTATTTGAGGCCTTGGACCTGATTCCCTGTCTGCCATCTCCCTTGGCTCCTGTTCAGCCCACACAGGCAGTCACCCAGCACCCCACTCTGTAACTCCATCCCCTGGGCCCAGGAGAGCCAAGGGGACGGGAAGCAGCCCTTAGCTGCAGCCTTGCTTTTGAATGTAAATATTAGTGTTGGCCCAGCCTGGAGGTGCTGTATGCAGAAGAGCCCCAGGCAGCACGTCTGCCAGGAGTTGCCAGGCAGAGGGACCCCCGCCACCCAGCCTGGCCCTCCAGCACTCCAGGTTGCTTACAGGAGGTTGGGGCTGGGCAGAACTCCACTGGCAACATCTGCACCCCAACCCAACATCAATCCCCACCAGACCTGTGTTCTCTGACTGCAGGGTGACAAGAGCTGATGCTGGGGTCCAGGACTCTGGCTTTGACATTGATCACCCCAAAGCAGGCAAAGCAAGGGTAAAGGCTTCCCTGGGGAGGGGCAAGACCAGGAGGGAGGCGATTGACTTTCACAACTCAACCTGAGTGATTCGCTTCTGCAGCAGTGATCTGGCTATTTTAGGCAAAAGCTAGCAAACCAAAAGCCATGGACTTTGATCAGACTGCTGGCCGAAACCAGAGCCCCACCCTGGCTATATAAAGCTACTGAGTGTGGGTAGGGAGGCTTATTGTCATATGTGGAACTCTATGAGGCCCGGGGACGAAGCCTGTCGTTCCCGATTCGCCTGTCTTCCTGATCTCCTGCAGAGCAGGCCATCTAGGGAGGTAGTAGTTATGAGGGTGGGTGGCCTTTAGGGTCAGTCAGGCCTGGCTTTGATCCCAGCTCTGCTATATGCTAGCTGTGTGATCTTGGGCACAATTCTTAACTTCTCTGACCCTCAGTTTATGCATCTGTAAAATGGTGATGATGGTACCTACCTCATAGGGTTGTTTTGAGGATGAATGAGACCATGGAAAAAGCAAGAGAGTTCCAGAAAAACATCTACTTCTGCTTTATTGACTATGCCAAAGCCTTTGACTGTGTGGATCACAATAAAATGTGGAAAATTCTGAAAGAGATGGGAATACCAGACCACCTGACCTGCCTCTTGAGAAATCTGTATGCAGGTCAAGAAGCAACAGTTAGAACTGGACTTGGAACAACAGACTGGTTCCAAATAGGAAAAGGAGTACGTCAAGGCTGTATATTGTCACCTTGCTTATTTAACTTATATGCAGAGTACATCATGAGAAACGCTGGACTCGAAGAAACACAAGCTGGAATCAAGATTGCAGGGAGAAATATCAATAACCTCAGACATGCAGATGACACCACCCTTATGGCAGAAAGTGAAGAGGAACTAAAAAGCCTCTTGATGAAAGTGAAAGAAGAGAGTGAAAAAGTTGGCTTAAAGCTCAACATTCAGAAAACGAAGATCATGGCATCCGGTCCCATCACTTCATGGGAAATAGATGGGGAAACACTGGAAACAGTGTCAGACTTTATTTTGGGGGGCTCCAAAATCACTGCAGATGGTGACTGCAGCCATGAAATTAAAAGACGCTTACTCCTTGGAAGGAAGGTTATGACCAACCTAGATAGCATATTGAAAAGCAGAGACATTACTTTGCCAACAAAGGTCCGGCTAGTCAAGGCTATGGTTTTTCCTGTGGTCATGTATGGATGTGAGAGTTGGACTGTGAAGAAGGCTGAGCACCGAAGAATTGATGCTTTTAAACTGTGGTGTTGGAGAAGACTCTTGAGAGTCCCTTGGACTGCAAGGAGATCCAACCAGTCCATTCTGAAGGAGATCAGCCCTGGGATTTCTTTGGAAGGAACGATGCTGAAGCTGAAACTCCAGTACTTTGGCCACCTCATGCAAAGAGTTGACTCATTGGAAAAGACTCTGATGCTGGGAGGGATTGGGGGCAGGAGGAGAAGGGGATGACAGAGGATGAGATGTCTGGATGGCATCACTGACTCGATGGACGTGAGTCTGAGTGAACTCCGGGAGTTGGTGATGGACAGGGAGGCTGGTGTGCTGTGATTCATGGGGTCGCAAAGAGTCAGACATGACTGAGTGGCTGAACTGAACTGAACTGAGACCCCCCACTTCCTCACAGCAAAGGGAAGAGTATATCTGGTCCTGAGGTGAGCCTATGACGCCAGCTGGGCAAGGCTTCATGCCTGACATCTCCTAAATTGTTGACCAGCCCATGGACAATCTGTCTTGGGTCCACACTGCTTTAATCAGGGGCCACCTCCTCACCATCACAAAGGCAGCATCACAGACCTACAAGGAAATAAGAGGCAGCAGCTGGAAAAGGAACAAGACCTTCGTCCACGACCTGATGAAAGATGAAGCAGCCCCTCTGGACGGGCTAGTGGACAGCCAGGATGGTTGAGGAGTACAGTTTTCTCTGCTCATCTATTTCTTCCCTGTTGTGGCAGGCTATGCCAGTGGATGCCCAGATGCCCATAACCTCAACTGGGCACAGAGACCCTAATGACTCCAACGCCCTACATGAAGCCACTCCCTCCTCCCAGCCTTCAACCTTCCGTCCCCAAATCTAACAACAGCATCCATCATAAATAACCATGGACAGGCTAAGTCTCTTCTGGGGAAAAACTCCTCCTTTCCATTCGCTGCCAAGCCAGGCGAGCGCTCCAAGTCGACAAAATTATCAGCACTGAGCTAACAGTGAGAGAGGGACCGAGAAGTGAGTGGGACAGCCCGCAAACAGATCTATCTCCCAGCTCCAAGATTCTATCTGGGCTTCCCCCCAGCAAAAGACAACTTCTCTGCGTAAGTGTCCATGAGACTTTGTGGTCGAGTCCATGTCCTCCCTCTGGGCCTTTGCTGAGTGGCTGAGGGAGGGAGCAGGAGGAGCCCCGGCAATAGACACACAGCTGCAGCACTGAGCATCTTCCTCCCCAAGGAAGCTCTCCTGCAATCCTGTCCAAGAGGCCACTGGAGGACCAGGAGGATACAAAGAGTCTGGAAAACACAGTTCTTTGGTGAAAAGATTGGCTGTTTGGGGGATGAATGGAAAATAGTCAACTTCGATCCAATGGGAAATTCTTCTTTCCCCAGGCATTCTGTCTGATGAGTTTTCTCAGCCAATCTTGAGCCCCTGGCAGCCCTCTAGGGATCTGAACTGCTTGTGCAGGGGCTTCGGCTCCTGCAGGGAAAAGTCTCCCAGGGCGATAAAACCTCAAGGCTCTCGGTCCATGATCTGACCTCAGATAGGCCAGGGGGTGCCCAAACATGCAAAGCCATGGGGGTTGTTGACCCCTGAGGCTGTCACTCTGAGTAGAGGGGAGCCAGCCCCAGGAACTCCCCAGCCCCCCATGGGCTCCCAGGATGAGTTGCTAAGTGACTTCACAGCTCGATGCCTAGACAGTCCCACCCATCAAATGGGAAAGAGGACACCCACTTAAGGATCATGCTTCATATGTTTTGGTGTGCAGTGTTTCAGGAAACTGGACACCTGGAAATAGAAGGCTGGGTCCAAGGGCCTGTCAAGAAACATGTTGATAGATGTTCAAAGCTCTTCCAGTTTTCATTCCTGGGTCAGGCATCCTCTCCTGGGTCATGACCTTGAAATTTCAGCTGCACAAAACAACAAGCATTTATTTTCCAGCTCATTTACCTGCAGCTCAGCAGGGGTTGGGCTGATCTGAACCATGTCTCCTATCTCTTTGGATCAGTAGCTTCCTGGGGAATGTCCCTCATCTGGTGATGGTAGAAGGACAAGAGGGACAAGCAGAAACATTCAAGGCCTTTGAAGGCTTAGGGAAGCCCCGTAGCCAAGCCTGGCATCAGTGGAACAGGAAGGCATCTGTGTGTCACAGAGTTTGGAATAAGGGAGGAGCAAATACATGCTGAGCAGTGATCTGGACTGCACAACTCTGTTACACATGTGTGTTGGCTTATGCTCACACTGTTGCACAAAGAGGCATGGACAAGAATGTCTGCTACAATACGGGTTGTGCTATTAACAGCTAGAGACACAAAAGTGTCCATCAACAAGGAGTGATTAAATAAACTGTACCACGTGGATATGGTGGAATACCATACAGCAGTTCAAAAGAAACAGGACCTAACTCCACGAACAGAAAGGGCAAGATGCCCTAAGATGTGATAAGTGAGAAAAGAAAGTCACAGAAAAATGAATTTAGCATGACGCCTTTGGGGGAAAAACACCCACCTGTGTGTCTGTGTGAGTGTGTCTGCATGTTCTATTTGTGTGTGTGTCTGTGTGTGTGCATGTTTTGTGTATCAGTGTCTGTGTATGTGTGTGTCCGTGTGTCTGTATGTCTTTGTGTGTCAATGTCTGTGTATGTCTATCTGTCTCTGTGTTTCAATGTCTGTGTGTGTCTCTGCGTGTGCACATGTGCACGTGTGTCTGTGTATGTCTGTATGTCTTTATGTATCAGTTTCTATCTATGTGTGTGTCTGTGTGTGTGTGCTCACAGAGGGGGCGCTGAGGCTAAGGCCACGGGCCATTTTACCTGTAGAGAAAGCCTTCTGAATTATTTTAATCTTTTACACAGGAACTGTGTTCATACGTTATATATGAAGTTCTTTTGTTTTAATTAGAATACCAGAAGAAAAAAATAAGAAAATACCATTGTTAGGGGCTTACAGTTAATTCGATGCAAATGTCTTAGGAACTCGGGAATGCAGCAATCTTGCCAAACCAGAGCCACTGGCTCTCCCCCGCCACACACACTTCAGTCCCACAAAGTCCCTTTGGAAGACAAACTCACATGAGAGATCAGGAAAGAAAGCTAAAAGTGGCTTTTTTTATTATGAGTTGGGCTGGTGCCCGGGTAGGCAGGGAACTGAGCTGCAGCATAAGGCCTGGGCCCATAACCTACACGGGAGCCTCCGCTGAGCCCGGCTTCTCGTCCAGCTGTCTGCTAGGCCAGAGAAGACCTGGACGTCAGAGATGCTCCCGGGAAATGGCAAAGAGGGGACCAGGGTGTGCACATGGGCCCCAAGGAGGAAGTCCAGCCTCTTCTTGGCCATCCAGCCCCAAGAGGAGGGAGCCATGGCAGAGAAGAGCAGACTCCTGTCTTTATACCCATGACAGTTTCTTCCAGATCTCTAGACCTACCCTGGCCACTCAGGCAGCTGCTAACCCCAGGAGGCCACTCACATTTCAATTCAATTAAATGAAGCATCCTGCTGCCCGGCCAAACTCAACACACCTCACGTGCTCGGCAGCCACGTGTGGCCTGTGGGTGCTGTGTTGGTGCTGCCATCGACGTGGAAAGTCCTAGCAGGCAGTGCTGCTTCCAGCTTTCACAGTAACTCGGTGGGGAGACCGCAGTGTCCACCCCAGGCTGTGTTTGGTATGGAAGTTGGAGGGGGGAGCCACAAACCTCACTCTTCTGTTGTGAACGTCATTAGCATTTAATTTCCAAATGTCTGAGAATTGCAATATTCCAGGAGGACTCTGAGGGTGCCCTTCAAGTGGGTGTTGGGGGCACTGGCCTCACACTAGCTGGCTTGTCCTGGCCCCATCCTCTTCTAGGGGCAGCCCCTGTCTGAAGCAAAGAAACCCCCATCTGTGTCTCCCCTTGGCTGACCCTTGTATGGAAGGTGGAAACCTTTTAAACAGAAAAGTAAAGTCTGACTTCTGCCCCTCCAATCCACAGACCTGCTCTGTGAGGCTCTGCTGTGATGCCCTGAGGGCCAGGTTTCTAAGATTCTTGGCCCTTACCTGAAGGTCAGCACTTCAACCCACTGCCTAGAGCACCCCAGCCTCCTGTGCCTTCAGCCAGACAACACCCTCTGAGATTGCATGCTCCAGGGGCTGCCCGCAGCCCTTTCCCTCATCATCTTACTCCAGAGGTTGTCAGTTGAGTGCCCATGGGCTGAATCCAGCTCACAGGCGTGCACTATTAGATCCATATAGCGCTTTTGCAAAGCTTGCATAAACTCTCTCAAAACAAGAGTAAATTTCCCATGAAAATCCAGATTTCTGGCCTCCTTCAACAAACCAGAAGCTTTTACAATCCCAGACCTGTCTTCACACCTAAAAACAAGCCAGTGAAAACCCAGCGGCTCCCTCTTCTTCCAGCAGGGATACAGGCGCTTCTGTTCGCCACAGGCCCCTCTCCTCCATAACGTGACCCCCTGGCTCCCATGGGCTTCACAGTGGGGGGGCCTCTGTCCTCGCTGTTCTTTGTTCTCACTGTTCCACCCTCCTGGGGTTCCCAGGATTCTTCCATGCTGGGCTTTCCACCACATCCCCAGTCTTCATTTCTGTCACCAACCTAGACCTCACCTGGACATCCCAGCAGCACTTCCACCTTGTCCCATACCAATATGCCATCATTCCCTCTGTCCACAGCTGCTCCTGCCACCACGTCTCCTGGTGGGGAGCTCCTCGCATGGGCCAGACCACCAGGCGTCCTGATTCCTTCCTTCCTCCACCAGATTCCACAGATTCCTCATCTCTGTCCTCACTTGGAGTAGCTCAACAGCTTCCTACCTGGTCCCCTTAATAACAAGTCAACAACCATTCATTTATCACCTACCAAGCATTTATTGATAACACACACACTTCTTGTGTGCCCCACACTCTCCCAGGAGCAGTGATCAAAACAAAGATCTGTGTTTTCGTGTGCCCACCTTCTAGTGGAGTTAGATAAAAGAAACAGGTGAATGAGAAAAAATAGACATCGGCATGTTAGGTGGCGACAGGCGCTATGGAGAAGAATGAAAAGGGAGAGGAGGGGAGAGAGTGGGGCTGCCATTTTAAATGGGAGGTGAGGAGTGGTCCCCCAAAGAAGGTGACATTCAAGCCATGGTCTGAAAGAGGCAAGGAAGTAAGCCATGTCAACATCAGCAGGCAAAGCAGTTCAGGCAGAGGGAACAGCAGAAGCCAAGCCCCGAGGTAGGGTGTGCTGGCTTGTTCTAGCAAGGAGCTTGTGTGATTGGAGTGAGCACTTGGGGGCCAGCGGGCATCTCAGGAGATGAATCAGGGAGGAATGTGATGAAAAGGGAGACTGCAGGCCATTGAAAGGACTTTGTTTAGGTAGGTATGGACTGAGAGGTATGGGCTGTTCCCTGAAGGCCTGGGGCAGAGGTGAAAAATTTGACTTGGATTTTATCAGGATTTCTCTGGCTGTTTTGTTGAGAAGACACTGAAGAGACCAGGATGGGAGGAAGGATGAAGGAGCGACTTTCTGGATCCAAAGACAGTGGTACTAAATGGGTCTGTAGACATGTTAGATGTGTGATGTGGGAGGAAGAAAGCAATGTGAGGATAAAGACAAAGTTTATGTCTGAGGATCTACAAGGAAGAAGTTGATGAATTTAACTAAGATGGTGCATTTACTATGTTCCAAGCACTGAACACAATGCTTTACTCAAAATTATTTAACTGAATCCTCTTCCAAGCCTCCAAGGTTGAGACTAGTCCATGCAATAGGTAGAGTAAAGAGGCAAGACCATGAAGGCAAGTCTGGACTACTTTACAGGGTAAGTTTGTGGCTCCTGAGCCAACTTGCCCAGTTCACATAGTGGCTGGGCCATTCTCTGGCTGTATCGTCTAGGACATTTCCCATTGTTCCTGTTACTGCTACATAAAAACCTCTCCAAACTTCACAACAGTCATTTTACTGTTACGACTTGTGATAATGGGGTTGGACTGGGCTCAGCTGGGTGGTTCTCCCTCACAGTCAGTTTTGCAGCTACAATCAGGCATGGCCTGGGTATAGTGTCACCTCCAAGTCTTCCTCACTCACGTGTCTGGTACCAGGGCAAGAAAGATGCAAAACCACCGAGACTAGAATGACTAGAGCACTTCAGAGCTCTCTCCATATGGATGTGGTCTCCCCAAAGGGCTCTCCCTCCAGCATGGTGGTTTCAAGGCAGCCTGAGTTCTTTAATGGAGGTTTGAGTCTCCAGAGGTATGTGTCTCAAGAAAGAGCCAGGAGCAAGCTGTACCACCATCCTGATCTAGTTTCAGAAGTCACATAGGCCATCTCTACCTCATTCTGCTCTGCATAATCAAGTTACTAACCCCAGTTCAAATTTAAGGGGAAGAGAATTAGACTTCACTTCTTAAAGGGAACATCAGAGAATTTTCAAGACATGTTTTAAAACCTCTATAACAATTTCTGTCCCTCAGTTTCCCCAACTATAAAATGGAGAAGATAATGATAAAAGGGCTATGGCAAGGATGAAATGAGATATTTCAGGTGAAGTATTTATACAATGGCCCATACATAGCAAGCACTTTTTTATAAAAACCACAAGGCTAATCATTTCATTTAGATAAAAATCAAGTAGCTCTTAAGCCAATAACCTGCATTTTCATAGATTTTCAGACAGCCATCTGGGTTTGGGCTTAGACAGTCTGAATTCTTTTCGGGTGCCTGCCAGCCCTGGAAGGACCTCCCAGCCGAGCAGCACCTGCCTGGGCCTGGGAGCTGGGCCTGCCAGGTTCTGCTGCACACCTGGCAGGTCGGGGTTAATTCACGCCTGGCTTGTTATTCAATTGCCAAGCACAGGTTCCCGGCTTCCAGCCAAGCTCCCCCACTCTCCCCCAAGGAGCCATGTCAGAAGAGGGAAAATAATTAGTCATTAAAACAAGTGATTCGGGAACATGACAAACGTCAAGACCCAGTCTCACAGCTGGGTGACATCCTGACATTTAAAACAGTTTCACAGCCCCCTTGTGACACTCATGATGCATCATCCACCTGGCTTCCCAAGTCATAGCTGGTGCCCAGAGAACCCTCCGGCTGCCCCGCTGACTGCAGACTCCACGTACCCGGGGGTTCCATGCATAACTCACTCTTCATCATCTATCCGGTAGAAGTGGCATCACAGAGAGTACCTATGCTAACAAGGCCAGAGTCATGGCCCTGTCTCCCGCCCCCCTCCTTCTCCAACCATGCACCCACCAACTCACCCACCTACTTCTCCAACTGTTTACCCATCCATCCAACTATACACCAACCCACCCATCCATCCGTCCCCTCATCCACCCACACATCCATCCAGGTACTCACCCACCCACCCATCTCCATCTATTTATCCATCTACCAACCTACCTGGGCTTCCCTTGTGGTTCAGCTGGTAAAGAATCGCCTGCAATGTGGGAGACCTGGGTTGGGAAGACCCCTGGAGAAGGGAAAGTCTTCAGTATACTCCAGTATACTGGCCTGGAGAATTCTATGGACTGTATAGTCCATGGGAGCGCAGAGTTGGGCATGACTGAGCAACTTTCACTTTCACCTTTACTTTCACTTTCACCAACCTACCTAACTGGTTATCCATTCTACCATTCAACCACTCATCCATCCTACGAGTCCATCCCATCCCTGCACCCAGCCAGGCCACAGACACTTAATGAATACCTACTAGTCATTCATGTATTCATTAATATATCCAGCAAGCATTTTCAGCAGCTACCATCAGCTCATTCATTCAACCAACCAACATGTCTAGAGAACTGAATGAATGAAAAAGTTCATTCATTTATTCCAGCGATGAGCACCTATTGTTTATGCATTACCTGATGAGTAATCAGGCAGCAACGATTTATGCATTCACTCAACAAACATTTAACCAACCATTATTCAGTCAGTCAGCCAGCAAATTAGCATTTTTGAGCACTTATTAAAGCCAGACCCTGTTCTAGGCACTTGTGATGTTATGAGTCAGGACAAAGTCCACACCTTTAAGCAACAAACAATCTAAATCAGGAGATGGACCCATCAAAGGGTAACTGTTGTACAAGGCTGCTGGTGCATTAATAAAGACACACATGGAGTATAAGGGGACTCCAAGAAGGTATATGAAATCTAGTCTAGAAGATTTAGGGAAGGCTCCCAAGGGACGCAGATGAGCTGTGACTTACCTATGGGCTTAAAATTCAGACCACCTTAAACCCCAGCTGTTTTCTAGCTCTGTGACTTGGGGTTATGACTTGCCATCTGAGTCTTGGTTTTCTTATCACAGGATGGAGATAATGACAGTGGATAGAATGGAAATAAAAGCAATGTTTACCACACAGCATTGTGAAGAGGGAGGACTCTATGGTTCCTGATCAATAAGCAATCATTTTTACTGTAATTCTTACACTTAAAGTGTGAGGTAGCCAGTGAGAAGTGGGAGAAAGGGCAGCCCCGGCAGCAAGATGCAGATTCAGGCCAGAGAGTCTTACCAAGGGTAGGGCCAGGGCACAGAAGTGACATGGGGTTGCTCTAAGATGAGAACAGAGAGGGAAGGGAAGCAGGGATGGGGGGAGGTGGAGGGGATGGGAAATATGGGCCACAGCATCTAGGGCTGTGGTTCTCAAAGTTTGTTCCTTGGAGTACAGCACCAGCGTCTTGTGGGAACTACCTGGAAATGCAAAGTCTTGGTCCCAACCCCACTCCTACAGGATGAGAAACTCTCAGGGCTGTGACCAGCATCAAGGGATTCATGAACCCTCCAGGTGACTGTGAGGCACTCAAGTTTGGGAGTCCCACGACCAGTCTAGGGAACTGGGAGTTATACTGGGGGTAGGTGGGGGAGGGGGGCAGGGAGAGGAGGAGCCTGGCAAGGTTTCCACGAGGGAATGTTTGTCCACAGATTCACTTTCAATGCCAAACAATAGAAAACCTTTAGTTGCAAGTCGTTGACAGGAGAACAAGAGGTAGAAAGTGTAAGGACCAGAAGTTAAAAAAAAAAACCACATCGTTCCTGCTGGCAAAGCAGTTCCCTGACTGCTCCTGGGTAGAAAGATGGGGTCAGAGAATCCAGGCGTGGGGAAGCTCTTGCCTTGGGGTGCCCTTACTCCTGAAGGCAAGGGGCAGCTTCTGGCTCAGACCCCTGGGCGCCAGGCCATGGATCTGCCAGCTGTGGGGGCTCTGCCTCCCCCGCGCCCTCCGCCTGTCACACGCGGGGATGTCACAGGAGACAATGTGCTTTTGCTAGCGCCCTGGCTGCGTTGGCAGAGGCCTGGCGTCAGGCATCACAATGACTCTCATTTCCTAGGAAACAGGGAGTCGCACTTGTACCTTTGCTGAGAGCCTCCGCATTTGGAGCTGTCATGTGACTCAGAGAGCTATTTTTAGCCTCCCCCAGTCCTGTGTTGTAGGAAGAATGATTTGATGAAAATACTAAACTCATTAAAAGCCTGGGGGATGGGGAGTGGAGGAGGGGTTGCTAGAGCAGAAGCTGCAATCTCTAAGATTCTGGCCCGGGGTTGAGCAGCATGAGGGAATGACAGCTGGGACCTGGCATTTCCTTGGCGTCTGTGCCCTGGGGGAGGTGTGGGGGGAGGGACTATTGACTCCAGTACCTGGTACTGCTGGTATGTATTGCGGGCCAGGCGCTGGGCTCAACAATTTACCTGCATCATATTATTTCCACCTCACACTGCTCCTAGAAAAGAAGAACTAACAACATCCCATTTTGCAGATGAGGAAACTGAGGTTCAGAGAGGTTAAAGAAGTTACTCAGGGTCATTAACTAGAAAGCTGGGAGCCCAGGGTTCGAACCCAGGCTATTTGGCCCTGGAGCTTTTCCTGTACTCATCCTGCTGCAGAGAACCCCATCTGTACCCACTAGCTGTTGGCAACAGGGGTACAAGGCCAGGGACTTTGTGGGTGTGTCGTCCATGTGGTCACCCAGGCCCTGCACTTAGAAGGGCCACACATTCAGTTTCATACCAAACTGTCACCACCTTGAAATTCTCAAATCATTTTGGAACCAGGGGCTCCATATCCGCAGTTGGAAAGTTCTGGGGTTCAACAAATTACTATAGCTGGTCCCACTGAAGAACTCCGGCCCTCTTGGCAAATTCCTCTGATCTGCATGCTAGACTAGTTCATCACTTTGTTTTCCTCCTGTTCAGAATAAAGCGAGACTTATAGTTGTGTTTGTGGAAAACACCCAGATTCTACAGTCAACCCCCAGACATGAGCTCGAGCCCAAACTCTGCCAGTGATTAGCTGTGTGTCCCCCACCGCACCCCCACCCGGGGAATCTGCTTCTCTTTTCTGAGCCTCCATTTGCTCATCTATAAAATGAAGACAAAAGATAGTTTCAACCTCATTCCATTGCTGCTTGGATAAAATAGAATTTTTTTTGAGGCAAGCACTCCGCATGGGGCCGCATAGGTAGTAGAGGCTCAGTCAAGGCTAGTTTCTGTGAGTAAAGTCAGCAAGCATCGTGTAGCCCTGCCTCCCCTGCACGCACCACAGTCCTTTCTTCCTGGCCCCATTTTCCCTGGGTGTGGTGAGTTTTCCAAGGTGTGTCTCACTCAGTCTTATGAACTCACTGCCTCCAGAGTTTGCCGCAGACACCGTCTCCTCTGCAGGCCCTGCTCCATCAATCTTCACTGCCTGGAGTCTTGGGAGGGGGTGTCCTCATTCATGTCCCCAGTGCCAAGGTGGCCAATAGCATATATGCCACTCTGGATCCTCAAAGGCTCAAATTCTCCAAGAACACACCCCTAGAGCTCTGGTTCCAGGCTGCAGTGGGGGCCGCTCTTCACCCCACTTTATCGTTTACCAAGTGCCAGGCTCACATTGGCCCTGTGAGGCAGAGGTGAAGAACTGACCCCATTTTACAGATGCAGAAGAATAAGCTTGGAGAACAAAGTGACATGTCCAAGGTCACCATGAGACAGTGGCTTAGCCAGGAACAGAACCCAAGCCCAACATAGAGTGCAGCGTCAATGCCAGGCCCAGCTTGTCCCCTCATCCCACAGAGAAGGGGACCTCAGTTTCTGCTGCAGCCCCTTCCTGCAGGGGACTCGGAGCCAGATGTGGAGCTGCAGGGAGTGGGCGGGGAACACCAACAAGCCAGAGGTTCACGCACAACCTCCAGACACCCATGCAGGAAAGTTCCCTACTTCTTTAGCCAAACATGTTTTAAATGTTCTCATGCACACCAGCTCCTCCCAGACCTATCCACCAATTTCCCAGCCAGCCCCAACTCTTCAGAGTCTCAGGTCAGATGACCTGCTTCAGAGGCAATGGGGAGAAAAAGCCCCAGAAGATGCCAGCAGGAGGAAGGTTCATGCAGACAGGCACCCATTGTTCTACGGGAACATTCAGAGTGTAGGGGAGGGCAGAGGGGAGACCACGTACAGAATCATGTGTTGCCTTTGAAGGACATCCAGAAGCAGGGAGCCCTGAGACCCCAAGCTGAGTTTCTAGGTGCTTCACCTACATCCTTGTTCTCTGACACCCAAAGGCTTCTCAGGCAAGCACCTGGACAGCCCTCATCTTTGGGAGCCCCTGGCCTCGGGGCTGAGCCTGACTGTGCAGAGTTTGTGCAGTAAACACCCCCAGGAGCAACCTCAAGCAAAACAGTCAGGAGGCAGGGATCAAACACCCAGCTTCCTCGGATCTCAAGCAGGACAATTCTCCCAGGGGACCCAATGGCACCAAGTTCCAGGTGCCGAAAGCAGTGACCTGTTCATTAATACACACCGTCTTGGCTGCTTCCCTGCCCTGTCTCATTTCTCTACACACCTGCCTGTGTTTCCTGGAGTCCTCTCCAATCTTTGCCTCAGGGTCTGCTTCTGAAGGGATGCAGCCTAAGACAGAAAACATTCATTCATTTGGTCGTGTAGGTTACAGGTTCCTTACATTTCTGCCATCGTATGGCCACAGACAGTGACTTCATGGAATACTTCTGTGGGTCCCACCTCTGATACTAGCTCCATTTTAGGAACATGAGAAGCAATGTTTACGGAAAAAAAAGATGTTTACGGAGAATGTCATCTGTGCTTTGTTCTATGCAAAGATCTGCACGTGCATCCTCACCCACAATGAGGCATCCATTCTCAGCCTCCTTTTTCAGACAGGGAATTGAATCCCTGGGGAGGTGAAGTGCTTTCCCAAGGGAACACAAGTAAATGGCACCTTCAAGGTGTGGGGGAATATTGAGTCTCTGGAAGCTTGACCTGACCACCACGCTACACCCTTGGAAGCCAGTCACCATGCTGTGAAGAAGATCAAGCAGCTCCAGTGAGAGACTCACAAGAAAAACCAAGGTCCCTGGCTCACAGCCCTGGCTGAGTGCCCAGCCCACAGCCAGCATCTACTTGCTGGGCACATGAATGAGTCACCTTAACTCATCCTCCAGCCTCAGTCTGAGCTGCTTCAGCTTTTGTCACATAGAACTCAAAAAGAGCTCTCTCCACTGAGCCCTGCCCAAATTGCAGATTTATGACAAAATATATGGCAGTTGTTGTTTTAAGCCCCCAAGCTTGGGAGTGCTTTGTCTGCTGCAGTAGATAACTGATTGAGAGAGGTAAAGGGACTTCCCTAAGGTCACACAGCTGGTCAGTGGAACTAAGCCTTGAGCCAAAGTCCCCAGCATCCTGGAGCAATGCTTTTCCCTTTTACAACCCTCATTTAACAGATGAGAAAAACAGGGCTCAGAGACTGTAAGTGACACATACAAGGTCACAGAGTAGGGTTATGGGTTGAACTGTATCTCCCCGCCAAAAGATACCTTGAAATCCTAAACCCTAGTACTTCAAAATACAAGCTGAATTGGAGAAATGCTTTTTACAAAGGTAAAGCTAAGATGAGGTCATTAGGGCGAGCTCTCACTCAACATGACTGACTGTTGTCCTTATAGAGACAGGATGTTTGGACACAAAGACATCACACAGAGGGAAGGCAATGAAGAGGAGCGGGGAGAAGGGCATCTAAAAGGAAAGGAATGCCTGAGGCTCCCACGAGCTAGGGGAGAGGCGGGCAACAGATTCACTCTGCGGACGGCCTGATTTTGGACTTCAAGCAGAATTCTGTGACAATTAATTTCAGTTTGATCACCCAGCTTAGGATGCTTTGTTACAGCAGCACTGGGCAACGAAGACAGCTCGGGAAGTGAGAGTCTAACCCAACTGGGCCTGAAATCCTAACAGTTATGCTCTGCTGACTCTCCTCTGAGCATAAGGAAAGGCTTCCTGGAGGAGGTGATGTCTAAGTCCTGAAGGACGTATAGGAGTTGGCCAAGAGGTAATGGGAGGGAAGAGTGTTCTCCATAGAGGAGGTGGTTTGGGGTGCCAGGAGACCTGTTCCAAAGACATTCTAGTGGCTGGAATAGGCTACAAGTAAAAGGGCACTGTTACTTGAATGTGGTCCACTGGAGAAAGGAATGGCAAACCACTTCAGTATTCTTGCCTTGAGAACCCCATGAACAGTATGAAAAGGCAAATGATAGGATACTGAAAGAGGAACTCCCCAGGTCAGTAGGGGCCCAATATGCTACTGGAGATCAGTGGAGAAATAACTCCAGAAAGAATGAAGGGATGGAGCCAAAGCAAAAACAATACCCAGCTGTGGATGTGACTGAAAATGCACAAGGTCCGATGCTGTAAAGAGCAATATTGCATAGGAACCTGGAATGTTAGGTCCATGAATCAAGGCCAATTGGAAGTGGTCAAACAGGAGATGGCAAGAGTGAATGTCAACATTCTAGGAATCAGCGAACTAAAATGGACTGGAATGGGTGAATTTAACTCAGATGACCATTATATCTACTACTGCGGACAGGAATCCCTCAGAAGAAATGGAGTAGCCATCATGGTCAACAAAAGAGTCTGAAATGCAGTACTTGGATGCAATCTCAAAAACGACAGAATGATCTCTGTTCGTTTCCAAGGCAAACCATTCAGTATCACAGTAATCCAAGTCTATGCCCCAACCAGTAACGCTGAAGAAGCTGAAGTTGAATGGTTCTATGAAGACCTACAAGACCTTGTAGAACTAACACCCCAAAAAGATGTCCTTTTCATTATAGGGGACTGGAATGCAAAAGGAGGAAGTCAAGAAACACCTGGAGTAACAGGCAAATTTGGCCTTGGAATATGGAATGAAGCAGGGCAAAGACTAATAGAGTTTTGCCAAGAAAATGCACTGGTCATAGCAAACACCCTCTTCCAACAACACAAGAGAAGACTCTACACATGGACATCACCAGATGGTCAACACTGAAATCAGATTGATTATATTCTTTGCAGCCAAAGATGGAGAAGCTCTATAGAGTCAGCAAAAACAAGACCAGGAGCTGACTGTGGCTCAGATCATGAACTCCTTATTACCAAATTCAGACTTCAATTGAAGAAAGTAGGGAAAACCACTAGACCATTCAGGTATGATCTAAATCAAATCCCTTATGATTATACAGTGGGAGTGAGAAATCGATTTAAGGGCCTAGATCTGATAGATAGAGTGCCTGATGAACTATGGACTGAGGTTCGTGACATTGTACAGGAGACAGGGATCAAGACCATCCCCATGGAAAAGAAATGCAAAAAAGCAAAATGGCTATCTGGGGAGGCCTTACAAATAGCTGAGAAAAGAAGAGAAGTGAAAAGCAAAGAAGAGAAGTGAAAAGCAAAGGAGAAAAGGGAAGATATAAGCATCTGAATGCAGAGTTCCAAAGAATAGCAAGAAGAGATAAGAAAGCCTTCCTCAGTGATCAATGCAAAGAAATAGAGGAAAACAACAGAATGGGAAAGACTAGAGATCTCTTCAAGAAAATTAGAGATAGCAAGGCAACATTTCATGCAAAGATGGGCTTGATAAAGGACAGAAATGGTATGGACCTAACAGAAGCGGAAGATATTAAGAAGAGATGGCAAGAATACACAGAAGAACTGTACAAAAAAGATCTTCATGACCCAGATAATCACGATGATGTGATCACTGACCTAGAGTCAGACATCCTGGAATGTGAAGTCAAGTGGGCCTTAGAAAGCATCACTACGAACAAAGGTAGTGGAGGTGATGGAATTCCAGTTGAGCTATTTCAAATTCTGAAAGATGATGCTGTGAAAGTGCTGCACTCAATATGCCAGCAAATTTGGAAATTTGGAAAACTCAGCAGTGGCCACAGGACTGGAGAAGGTCAGTTTTCATTCCAATCCCAAAGAAAGGCAATGCCAAAGAATGCTCAAACTACTGCACAATTGTACTCATCTCACATGCTAGTAAAGTAATGCTCAAAATTCTCCAAGCCAGGCTTCAGCAATATGTGAACTGTGAACTTTCTGATGTTCAAACTGGTTTTAGAAAAGGCAGAGGAACCAGAGATCAAATTGCCAACATCTGCTGGATCATGAAAAAAGCAAGAGAGTTCCAGAAAAAACATCTATTTCTGCTTTATTGACTATGCCAAAGCCTTTGACTGTGTGGATCACAATAAACTGTGGACAATTCTGAAAGAGATGGGAATACCAGACCACCTGACTTGCCTCTTTAGAAATCTGTATGCAGGTCAGGAAGCAACAGTTAGAACTGGACATGGAACAACAGACTGGTTCCAAATAGGAAAAGGAGTACGTCAAGGCTGTATATTGTCACCCTGCTTATTTAACTTATATGTAGAGTACATCATGAGAAACGCTGGACTCGAAGAAACACAAGCTGGAATCAAGATTGCAGGGAGAAATATCAATAACCTCAGACATGCAGATGACACCACCCTTACAGCAGAAAGTGAAGGGGAACTAAAGAGCCTCTTGATGAAAGTGAAAGAAGAGAGTGAAAAAGTTGGCTTAAAGCTCAACATTCAGAAAACGAAGATCATGGCATCTGGTTCCATCACTTCATGGGAAATAGATGGGGAAACAGTGGAAACAGTGTCAGACTTTATTTTGGGGGGCTCCAAAATCACTGCAGATGGTGACTGCAGCCATGAAATTAAAAGACGCTTACTCCTTGGAAGGAAAGTTATGACCAACTTAGATAGCATATTGAAAAGCAGAGACATTACTTTGCCAACAAAGGTCCGGCTAGTCAAGGCTATGGTTTTTCCTGTGGTCATGTATGGATGTGAGAGTTGGACTGTGAAGAAGGCTGAGCGCCAAAGAATTGATGCTTTTGAACTGTGGTGTTGGAGAAGACTCTTGAGAGTCCCTTGGACTGCAAGGAGATCCAACCAGTCCATTCTGAAGGAGATCAGCCCTGGGATTTCTTTGGAAGGAACGATGCTGAAGCTGAAACTCCAGTACTTTGGCCACCTCATGTGAAGAGTTGACTCATTGGGGAAGACTCTGATGCTGGGAGGGATTGGGGGCAGGAGGAGAAGGGGACGACAGAGGATGAGATGTCTGGATGGCATCACTGACTCGATGGACGTGAGTCTGAGTGAACTCCGGGAGTTGGTGATGGACAGGGAGGCCTGGCGTGCTGCGATTCATGGGGTAGCAAAGAGTTGGACACAACTGAGCCACTGAACTGAACTGAACTGAACAAGGGCACAGGCTGGAGCAGTGCCCAGGGGTAGGGTGAGGATGGCCTTTGTGAATCCAGCAGGCAGGCCATTTGGATGTCATCCCAAGGGCAGTGGGAAGCCATCTGCCTTTTTCTTCCGCCTTGTCACCCCAGCAGGACTCCTTTAAGAGCATTTCACACTGTGGCCTGGCCCTCCTACTTGGAACCCGAAAGTGAGGAAAATGCTAGGTTTGTGCTCAGCAGGGGAGGAACTGTCATTGTGGGGAGGAACTGTCTTTGCAAAGCCCCCTCGAGTCTCAGAATTAAGGGCTTCTGACACTGCCTTTCACCCTGCAAGCCCCTCAAAAAATATCATCACCACCAAGCGTGAATCCAAATAAAGTCCTCCACAAAGCCGCTGGGGATGCAGAAGGGGAGCAGTGTCGCTGGGAGGCGACCAGAGGGTTCCTTAGAGAAATCTCTCCTGCAAGGCAGCCGCGTCTCAGGAGGTGCTGGGTGGGGTCCTGAGGCTCTTACTGTTAATGGGAAAGTTTATAGTTTAAGACACAACCCTCAATTCCTGCAAAGCCCGGGCCAGTTAAGAGTTGCTTTTAAGATTCCTGTTATCTGGACCAAGACTCAAAAGATGTGGAGATACATACACCAGAGGCCTTTCTCCTACCACCTCCCCCATCCTCAAAAGATAGTGTCTAAGTGCCTCCTAGTCTTTGCCTACATTCCTTTCATAGCCCAATTCCTCAGCCAGAGTTTCTGAAGTGTCCCTGGGGCTGCCACGCCCCCCTCCCCAGGCTGCTGAGGGCCTCTGCCTCCACCAACATCCACCCAACTGATCACCAACCTCGGGTCAGCACATGTTAGCAGCAAACAGCCTATCAGGTTATTATGAGATGGAGCAAAAGTTGGAATGGGTGGTGGGGGCAGGGGGCAGGGCGGCGATTGTACCTGGGATAAGGAAAACAGAGCACCCAACCCCTCTTCAAAGGCCTCAGCACTCTTTCCCAAGATGCTTGAGTTGTCTTTAAACCAAAGGACTGTCCAAGTAGAGGCTGTCAGGAAAGCCTAGAGCAGTGATCCTGCTGGGAACGTGGTTGGACAGGCACTCCCACATGGGCCTGCTGCACATCCACCCCCAGGACACAGGTGTGCAGCCCCTCAGCTGGATACGGGGCAAGGCTTAACAGAGATCAAGGGTGTGCAAAGCAGTGACTTGAGAATACAGAGAATGGGGGGCGGGGGGCAGGGGCAGGTGGTGGTGATGGGGCGATGTTTAACTGAGCCTTTTGTTGATGTGTGTTTGCTTTGCCTTTGCTGCTGGGGAAGAAGCAGAAAGAAGGAGAGCTGTTTGTGCTGGCTCGCAGTGGCTCCAGCAGGGAGCCAGGCCCTTCGGGGTTACTGCAGGGTTTGGAGATAGCCTCTGGCTGTTGTGAAATCTAGAAGATTAGTCTAGGCTCCCAGAGGGAAGAGAGGGGAACATTGCCTAGGAAAGGGATAGAACTTTAAAGTGCTCAGGGCACCCTCAGGGCGGTGGGTGGGGCTGGGGAGAGTAGCTGATGGCTCCCCTGTGGGATCCCAAGGAAGCGGATCCCCCATATCTGATCCCGAAGAATGCCAGACCCGAGTGTGGCTTAGAAGGAGCAGCCCTGGGAGACTTCAAAGGATGCGCTGGACTTGGCAATGAGGCAGCAACGAGGGTGGGGAAAGGCTGAAGAGGCCCTAACGTGCAGGCAAGCCCTGCAGGAAAGACGCTGGGCAGGCTCCACAGGGACTGAGCCGGATAAGCAGGAACCTGGCCCACCAGCACGCGGGTTGGGCTTGGAGTCAGGGTCGGTCGGCTTACAAAACACTGCAGACACAGGGGCGGCTCCTGCAAACCTGAGTTCAGGAAAGGAGACTTACTAAAGGACGAAGGAAGGAAATAAGGGAAGGTGGGGGCAGGGAGGAAGGCGGGGAGGAGAAGCCGACAGACAGACAGAAGACAGACAGACAAAAAGAGACCTACAGACTGAGGGAGGGGGCGAGAGGGATCTTTAAACTGACAGACCCCTGGGAATGAGATGGAGGGTCTACCAAGTGAGAGAAACCCAAAAGGAGAGGAAGAGATGATGTGGGAGAAAGGAGGAGGGCTGAGTGTGGAGGAGGGACAGGGGAAGGGGGAGAGGAGGAAGGAGCTGGGAGAGAGGGGAGCAGGCAGTGGAGGAGGAAGGAAAATGGGGACAGCTGAGAGGTGGGGAGCTGGGAGAGAGGCTGATGGGGGAGGCGGGTGGGGGAAGCTGAGTAAGGACGGTCACAGGCCCCAAGACAGCCGGTCCTGGGCTCCCAGGCCCAGAGCTCCTGCCAAACCCTCACAGACCACTCATCACTGACCCTTCCCCTCCCCTCTATGCCTGGGGCAGAGCCCAGGGCTGGGCCTGAGGGCTGAGCCCCCTCATACCCCCACCATGCCAGGACTGGTTTACAGGGTGACTGAAACCCCAGTCCGCACTCTGTCCCCAGCCGTGCTCCCCAACACGGGTCTGCATCCTCCTCGACACACAGCCAGCCACCCTCCCAGCCCTAGGCCACGGGGCCTCATCTACCAGGAGACCACCAGCAGCTTTCTTCAATTCATAGAAAAGCCATCCCGAAGGCAAAGAGTAGCCCGATTTTGCATCCTGTCAGCCCTAACACAGGCATAAACACAGAACAGCAAGGTCAGCTGCAGGAATGTCCTCTTTATCCCAGGGGATCATGCATCCACCTAACATCCACCTAACCTAATTGGAGGTTCAGTTTCTGAAGAGGGAAGAACAAATATTGAAGGACATCAAGCAGAGAGTGGAGTCCCAAATAGTGGGAGCCAGAAGAGGAGGCAGGAAGAAAGGGAAGTGTGAGACCGGGGAGGAAAGACTGAAATGTTGCACGCGTGGCTCTCAGAACAAGGGCCTTAGCAGTCAGACAGTTCTGGCTCTGCCGCTTAGCACCATGACTGTGGGCAAATTACTCCAGCTTTTGGAACCTCAATTTCTTCCTTTGTAAAATGGGCACAGCAAAAGCACAGACTTCACGTGATTTCTGTGGGAGTAAAATGTTGACATCCCATCTAGTATCACTGGTGCACAGAAGCCCTTAGTGACTGGAGTTGCTGGCAGGGCTGGGTGTGTGTGGAATCAGGATGAGAAGAGTCATGGGAAGAAGCTTCCATGAGCCCCTTTAGCCTGGACCATCAGTTTGCCTGCTTAGAAAAAATTAGCCCCAAGTCAACAGGGACCTAATCCCTTTCAATGCTTTCTTAACTTCTTCCACACCTTGACCCTAGGAGGTAGGATCTGAGGCTCTGAAAACCAGCCACTGTGTCCATTGTTGTCACAAGTGGGCAAGTCCCAGTGCCAGAAGGGGCCCATAGCCCCTCCGCAAGGAGCAGGTCCATTCCAGCCGGAGGCACCCTCAGTGCCTCTGAACAGTCCTCCCCTCAGGCTAAGAAATCCCCGCTGACTCCCCTGCTGGACTGGAGCCTGTTTGCCCCATGATGAGAACTCCTGTGTGACTCCAGGGAAATCCTGGGGCCACCACAGGAAATCAGGGGGGTGGACACCACCCTCCCAGGCTTTTCCTTGTCATCTGTCTCCTCCAGAGAGCTGGGAGGACGGGGTGTTGCAGCAGGAAAAGCTGCATCTCCTTCTCACGCCCCTTCTCAAGCCAGGAATGGGTCCCCTAAGGGCATCGCTGGGCAGCGGAATTCATGAGAGCAGAAAGGGGAGACAGGGCACAGAGGGGGCCTGAGCGTCTCCCTCCCCAGGCTGCTTGGATCAGGATGCTCTGAAATGAGGAGGTAAGTGAAGGAGAGAGGTGTACATGCATATGTGTTGAGGAGGTAAACAGCACTATGGGATGCCAAGGACAGGATCTGAATAGATGGGGGAGGGCTGGGTGCGGATCTGGGCAGAGCAGGTGGGAGGTGAGGATGGAAAAGGGAGTGGAGAACAAGAGGTGAGAGGGGGCACGAGGCAAAGGAGGATGCCAGGGGTTTCTGGGGCATCCGGTGCACTCATTGTCCCCCACATCCTTCCTCTGCGAAGAGCCCTGGGTGGTCCCTGCTCTGAGAACACCCCCAAGAGCATATAGGTGGTGTGGGTAGGAAGCTGTCCTGGGGTCTCCCACCCTGTTCTGGTGGTCTTCAGCCTCGCTGGCTGACAAGTGAATTCCACTAGAGTTGTAAATCAGCTTACCCCTCACCCCCCTCTTCCTGACAAATCAGGAGCAAAGCCTGATTTGATGTTTCTGGACACTGCTGAAGGGGGTTGAGGCATGTTTGGGGTTTGATTTAGGATTTCTGTCAGGGATTTGCTAACGATTCATCTGGTTCTCTAAGAAGCCAGCCTGAACCTTGGTGCGCATGAGGTTAGATGAGTGACTGACCGATGGCGGCTGGTTGGCTGTGACTGGGTTGGACCTGGACTCAGACTGTGGAAGCCTGCAGCTGACCACAGCTGACTGGACTGCCTGAAACTAGGCTGATGGATGGAGCCTGACTGGCCAAGGGACTGGTTGATCAGCACACTAGCTCATGGATTGGGATTGCATGACCAACTGGCTGACTGGTTCATGACAATGGGCTTGGTGGTAGGTAGTTGACTGGCTGTTTGCCTAATTAAAACTGAATGGATACCTAGGAACTTACCGTGACTTACTTTTTTGACTGCCTGACTCCTGTGACTAATTAAGTGGGGCCGGTGGCCAATTCAGACTAACTAGGTAACTGGGTAACTATGACTCCCAGTCCAACAGCCTCGAGTGGTGATATTGCCTGAAGGACTAAAGCTGGGGGAGGGGTTGCCTCTTTCAGATTGACTGGATGACCAGATGTCTGACTGCAACCCCAGGGCCTCAGCTGCCCTTGGCGCCCGCACCTGTGACTCTGAGAATGACCATCTGGCTGGCTGGTGTTACCTTGTGGCTGGAACTGACCTGGACACAGGCAGTGGCTGCCTGTGTCTCACTCTGACCAACAGCTCAGTAGAAAGACTGGTCTGAATGGACTGCCTATCTGCCTCAATCACTGAAAACTGACTGTCCGGCGGCCTTGACTACCATGCACTGCCTGAGACAGACCGGACTGATGGATGATCACCTGCCTGACTGGCTGACTGGGCCTGTGTACCTGAGTCTGACTGTGAGACAACATTCTGTCAGCTGACTATCTGCAACATGTTGACCAGCTGACTGACTGTGATGGGCTGTTAGATGACAGGACAAGGTGGTTTAGATGACTGGGCGGCTGCTGGAGGTGGGCTGACTGTGAGCCGGTGACTGAGATTGGCTGGATGACCCGGTGACTGTGAGCCCTGGTGTGAACAGCTGTGACTAGGTGTAACCAAGTCCATCTGTGAGTCAGTGGCTAACTGCCCAGCTGCCTGACCCGTTGAGGCTGGCCAAGCGACCGGCTGACCACAGCTGTGACTGGACTTGTGAGGGACCCTGCCTCACTGTGTGGCCCAGGCTGTCTGTCGGAGCCTGACTGTGAGACAATGCCAGACTGACTGACTTTTCCTGGCTGACTACCTCCTGGGCAGCCTGCAAACAGAGTCGCTACTTGTCCCAGAAGAACCATTAGAGGCCCTGCAGGGAGCCGGCCCAGCCTGAGGGGACAGAGCGGCTTCTGTGGAGAAGCAGGAGGAGGCAGGCAGGAGCTGCCAGAGGGAGAACGGGAACAGGCCCTGCCCAGGGCTGGGCCCACATGGAAAGTTCTCCACCTCACCCTCACAGGGGCTGGGTCACTGGCACACATGCTCTGAGCTGTGTTTTTGGCTTGAGTCGTGCGGCTCCTTTATTCGGGGGCAGTGAGGAGAAAGGGGGCTGGGGGGAAACCTATAAAAATATTGAGCCAAGAACTCACAGACAGGACTCCAATTATAGGAGCCCGGTGTGGGGGAGGGGAAGCAGGCAAGCCCGGCGGGCGCAGGGCAGGGCCCATGACTGCCGGTTACCGGGCTTGGCTGCGGGCCAGACACAGCTCTAGAAAATTCAGGCCTTGGAACTCAGGGCTGAGGAAGCCTTAAGGAAGGAGCCTGTGTCTGTCAGGCACACTTCTGTTACCGCTGCCATTTTATAGCTGAGGAAACAGAGGCCCACCACTCTCAGGGCCCCGGGGCATTTCCCAAAACACAGCCCTCCTGGGGCCGCCCCACCGGAGTTCAGGAAAGCCATGACCTCCAAGCTGCTCCCCACTCTCCCAGGGGTCACTGAGCAGCAGGTTGTCAGGGGCGAAGTTAATGACCTTGGGCAAGGCCTTCCACCTCTCTGAGCCTCAGTTTCCTCAATCTGTTCAACTGGTATTTCTAACCAGAGGCCGTTTAGCAGAACTCCAGTTGGGTTCACCGATATGTGTGCCACTTACCCACCCACCAAGGGAGCGGTGTCAGTAATGGCTCTTCCTCTATAAGCTTGTGAGAAAAATATATAATCCGGATAAAGACTGCAGCTCAGTACCTGGCACTTGGTAAAGGACCAAGCAGTGTGAGCGCTCGTGATATTCATATTCATATCAAAGGAGATGTTGAGATTAATGAAAATCTTTGAAAGGAAGCCAGAAGTTCACTCAGCCTCAGAGTGCTGGGAGCAGCCGCTCAGCAGGGAAGCAGCTGAGCCCCGTCAGGCCCTCCCAGCCACCCTGAGGTGCCCCCGGGCCCCCAAAGGATCCAACAGACTCTCTGCACACACCGCAGCCACTGGCCTGGCCCCCAGGGGACAGGGAGGCAAAATCAGAAGGAAAGTCTCAGGGGTTCCCCTGGGAAGAGCCAAGGACCCAGGGTTCTTGAGTAGCCATGGTGGGGCAGGGGCCTCTTCCAGGAACACCCAGTGTTCTCAAGTCTCTCCAGGGCCAGGAGAAAAGGCCAGGCTCCAGGCTGCGCCAGGGCAGGCCAAGGGGTGGAATTTCCCCAGAGGGCTGAGAACCTGGGTGTGGAACCCAGAAAAATCCCTCCCTCCCCACCCCCCCAGCAATGCTGCTGCCCTATTCTCAAAGGGCTGCTGAGGACAGGATCTCATTAGACTCTCAGAGCCACCTGTAGCAGCAAATTATCGCAAACCAAGTAATGAAGCATCCCCAAGGTCACAGCCAAGGAACTGAAGGCCATCTCCTGATTCGTTCCTTCCTCATTCCTGAGGCTTAAGACCTCAGGCTGACCAGCATTGGAATCCCAGCTCAGTTGTTTTCTAGACCTGTGACCCTGGGCCTGTGACTCCTCCCCTGAGTCTTAACTGTCCCATCTACACAACGGGGCTGACTACAGCATCAGTCTCAGAGTCACGGAGAGGGCTGGACAAATGCTCAGTCGATGCTTACAAAAGAAAAGGCGCAGGGAGCTGAGAGTCTGTCCCTTCTGTCCCAAACCTGCTTCCTCATTTGCAAAATGGCCTTAACCTTACCCTGGGGCTCATTGCAAGGAGGAAACAAGCACTTAGCCGAGTGGCTGCCACCTTACACAATTCTACAAGGTGCTCTTCACATTCTACGTGATCAGCCACAGCCTCGGCAGCTCTTCACAGCGACCCTGACTGCACGCAATGAGGACTCATAAATAGGAGCCATTTGTCTTTCCCTGAGAGAGAAAAACAAAGAAGAAAATAAGCCTTTAAATACCAAGGGCGTGCTAAGGGCTAAGGACAGAGGAGGGGATGAGAAAGGACTAGAGGAGTCACAGACATCAAGGGCTAGCCCAAGGCACAGACGGCACCTGCTGGGGCACTCCAGGCAGAAGGGAAGGTCTGTGAGAGACCTGGAGGCGGGAGAGCGGGGAACCCCCCGGGGGCACCCGGACCGGCTGGTGGAGCCAGAACTCTAGTACCAGGGTGATGGGGCAGGGGAAGCAGCCCTAGGTCTGGGGCTGGGGACGGTCGAGGCAAACTGAAGACCTCCCACTCCGGGCTCCCAGGAACACTTAGCGGGGGGGAGGGAGCCCTTCTCCGTGGCCAGGGCAGCAGGCAGTCTCTGAGCAGCTCTCCCAATTCTACAGCCCCTCAGGCAGGGGCTATCCCTGTTCCTTTTACAAAAGAAGAAACGAGCTACTTCCTAGATTTGTTTCCTTTGGCTGTTGTTAGAAATGGCCACAAACATATTCTCTTAACATTTCTGGAGAGCTGAGCTTAAAAGGAAATTGAGGTATCAGGAGAACTGAGCTCCTTCCGACGTCTTCAGCCTAGAAACTTGTTTTTCCTAATTTCTAGAGGCCACTACCTCCCCTGGTTTGCGGCCCTACCTTTGATCACGGGACCTCTTGCTTCCCTTTTCACGTGGTCTTCTAGCCCTCCAATCCCCGCCTCCCTCTTAATAAAGGCCTTTGTGATTACACTGGATTCACCTGGGTCATCGCCCATCTCAAATTCCTTACGTTAATCACATCTGAAAGTCCCTCTAGCCTCAGGGCCTTTGCACTTGCTTTTTTCATTGCTTGGAATGCCTTTCCCCCAGAAATCCATATGGCTTCTTCCTTCACCCCCTTCAAGTGCTCAAACCCACATCCTGGCACTCCTTATTCTTGTACCCTGCCTCATCTTCTCTCCATTCCACTCATCACCAACTGGTGTATTGGAAATTCATGTATTTGTTTCTTGTCTCCTCCAACTAGGATGTAAACTGTACAGAGACTGGGTATTTTGTCTGCCTTGCTCACTGCCATGTCCCCAGCACCAACAATAACGAACAAACGGGGCACCTTAAGTGCAGAGCGGTAAAGTCACTGGCCCAAGAGCACCCAGCCACTGAGTGGCAAAGCTAGCCATCTGAACCTAGGCGGGTCTGATTCTCATATGTTCACAGTTTCGCTCAAGGATGCCGGTCAGCCTCTTAAAATGTACTTATGTGGATACCAGGCCATCAGGTCCTGCCCTCTGCCTTCTCCTGGCTGAATATGGGGTAATGGCAGTGCTGCCGGGTGACTCACCCTAGGAAATAACGAGAGGAATAAAAATAGTTTCTGTTGGCCCAGGGCATTAGATTTCACAACAGACTGAGTGTGCCGTGAGAGCAGGGAGCATGCCTGTTTCACTTGGCATTGTGTAATCTGGGCCAGCCAATGCCCAGCACATTGTTGGTGCTCAAGAAATCTTTGTTGATGAAGGAATGGCTCTCACTTAACTGCGTAGAGAAGACATGCTCTGTATCTTAAGTATGTATGTGCCAATGTGTGTGTGGAGGACGTGGGGGCGGTGTATGTATGTATCTATCTCTGTGTCAATTTATCCATCCATCTGTCTTCTCTTTCTCTCTCTGGGTTTGGGGATCATCCATTTCTCTGCCCTGGGGTCCTGGCCACATTCTCTGCCTCTCTGTGCATCCCTCTTGCCTCTGCCTCCTTGAGTTTCACGACAGGGTGCTCCCAACTCAGTACCTCAAGAGGAGCTCCGCCCTCCCCTGAAGTACCTGCTCTCCGAGCTCAGTGCCCGTGGTAATGATCCCAACAACAGGGGGAAGCATGGCGGAAAGGTCCCACATGAGCCTCCTTACCTCTCCTCCCAAGCTGTTCCCCCAGGATCAGCTGGAAGGTGAATGAGCTCAGACTCTCCCCAAAGCTCTTCTGTCTCACCTCCCTCTTCTCCAGCCAGAATGCTCAAGAAAAACAGAAAACTTACCTTTCTGCATAGTTTCCTTCCTACCAAGCCAGAAAAAGAAGTCTCCAAATCACCCATGGTGGGAGAGGGAAGAAAAGCCACAGGAAGGTATAAACAAGGATTATGTCATTAAACCCCATCTGCAGCCCAGAGGGGCAGCACAGTGGCAGCTGTAGCTGCAAAGATATCTCCCCAAAGGGGAAAGAGAGTGACAGGAGAAGCAGCTGGG
Organism: Bubalus bubalis; assembly: GCF_019923935.1. NCBI lineage: Eukaryota > Metazoa > Chordata > Mammalia > Artiodactyla > Bovidae > Bubalus > Bubalus bubalis. Next base: position 29,235,200 of record NC_059177.1, on the reverse strand, counting down.
CTGGCCAAGGCAGGAGGTGAGGAGGTGGGGAGGTGAGGCCATAGTGACGAACAGGGAGGAAAATTTGCCGAGTGTCAGCCTGACTGAAGAAGAGGCTCTAATCCATGGCACTGCTGGATTCACGCAATTCCATACGCAAGCGTTTCAGTCAGCCGCCAAAGCACCATGAGGACCAGCATATGTATAAGGCTGTTGACCCCACGCTTTTGAGTCTTTACACATCCAACCACCCTGGTTCAATGAGATAAGAGAGCGGCCACTGGTGTGTGGCCACCACGTGTCCAGCTCCGACCACAAGCCTGGCTTCTATGCTCAGCACTTTCTCTCCATTAATACTCAGAAACACCACAAACGTCTCTTTGAGGTAAGGTGTGCCTACTCTACAGATGAGAACACTGAGAACTCCAAAGGCGAAGTCACTCACTCAGGGCCACGGTGCTCTTCTCATTTCCAGCTTGGTCCCCCAGTGACAGGAATCAGCAAACCACTGACTGCAGTCCAGTCCGAGTGCTGCCCAATTTTATAAAGTAACAGCCACACCAGGTTGCTTACGAATTACTTCTGGGTGCTTTCGTGCTACACAATAGCAGAGCTGATTAGTCAAGACAGAGATTTGATGGCCCCCAAAGTCCAAAATATTTACTATCTGAACATTTACAGGGAAAGGTTGCCAACCCCTGCCCTGTCTTGTTTTCTGCCCATTCTCCGAAGGGAACCTTCAAAAAGCTAATTCAAGGCATGACACAACCTATTTGAAATCTTTGGAATAAAATCCAAATTTCCTCCTACAGCTGACAGGGCCAGCAGGACTTGGCACCTGCTACCTCCTTCCCTTTCGCCCCTACAGATTACATTCCAGCCCACTGGACATCTTTCCATTTTATCTGATGGCTGGGCTCTTTCCAATCTCAGGACCTTTGCACATGCTACCCCTTTGTCTAGAATGGTTTTCCCCAGTTTTAAGTCTCAGCTCAAATTCCATTTCCTCTGCAAGGCCTCCCCTGTGGTTAAGCTCCATCTCCACACACAGTCTGTTTCCTTTCTCGCAGCGATAATAGCTTGTCATCATTTTATCTACAGCTTCACTTTTACCCTCTCTTTTGCCCTAGGCTGCCAGCCCTATGAGGGCTGGACTGTCTCTGTGTGGGTCACTCTTCTCTCCACTGCCAACAGGTGACGTATGAATGTTTGAGACAGCAGCACAGACACGTGAGCAGCCAGGCCCGCGGGACCCTGAGCCACATTCCTCATGCAGGTGCTCCTTTCTTCCTTCCCACAGACATTCAGAAAGTGATGTTTGGGACTTCCCTGGTGGTCCAGTGGCTAAGGCACCACACTCCCAAAGCAAGGGGCCCAAGTTTGATCCCTGATTGGGGAACTAGATCCCGCATGCCACAAATAAAGATCCCACATGCTGCAACTAAGACCTAAGCCAAAGGGATAACTTTTTTTTTTTTTTTTTTAAAGAAAAGAAAGTGATACTCATAGAAGTCTGCAGAGGGACACTCCAGAGAAGTGGACAAACAGATTCCTTTCCTCAGTGAAGTCCCCAGGGGCCAAATCCTCCCAGTCGAACACCCTTCTCCTTGTTCGGAACTGCTGGCCAGGGAAGGGGGTCCCACGGTAGCTGCCTGCAATTAGCCCTCCCCAGGAGTCTGCCACTCCTCTCTCAGACTCCATCAAATATCCCCAAGGATGTCAACCCTGAGAGGCACTGGGACACAGCTGGGCTTCCCTGGAGAAGGTGACACGCAGGACTGGGGTTGGTGCTCCACGGGTTCCAGACCCCCAGGTATCATAGGTTGATCTGGGACCACCAAAGAGAGTCCTAACCCCCGGAACCTTGGGGGAGAGGGTCTTTGCAGATATAACCAAGGTACTCAAAATGGGCCCACCCTAGATTTCCAGGCTAGGTCCTCAATCCCGTGACCAATATCCCTTCTAAGAGACAGCAGAGAAGACACAGACACAGAGAAGGCCACGTGAAGACAGAGGCAGAGACTGGAATGATGTGGCCACACGCCCCTGCACACCTGGAGCCCTCAGGAGCTGAGAGAGGTGAGAAAGGACCCTCCCGTGGAGCCTTTCAAGGGAGGGTGCCCCTGCCCACACCTTGATGGCAGGTATCAGCCCCCAGAACTGTGAGAGAAGACAGTTTGGTCGCTGTAAGTCAGCCAAGCTGTGGTTAATCTGTTATGACACCCACGGAAACTAATATACCTGGGAAGGGCGTGCTCATTTCTTGCTTCAGCCCACAAAGAATCACAGGCGATTTTGCTGGCAGGGATGCCGGGTCTGAGTCACCCGGCACTGTTTGAATCCAGGCACCCAGGCTCCACGTGACTGCTGCTTCCACCTCCACACACGCGCCGCCCCTCATCCCTTAGTATTTATCTTCAAACCGACCTAATGTTGTCCTACTCCAATGGATTTCCAAAGAGAACTTGATCTCTGAGTGGGGAGAAACTGAACCACTGGCCGGCCATACATTTGCTCCAAAATTTTATTTCCTGGTTCAGTGAACCAGACATTGATGAAGCGCTGACTATGTGCCAGGCAGTATTCAAGGCTCTGGAAACGGCAGTAGGGACAAAGCAGACAGGGATTCCTCTCCTGTGGACCCGGCTTTGTCCTGTGGAAGGGACAGGGGGATCACTGTCCAAATGAATACAAAGCTGCTAAAATTAAAAACACTCCCTGGCATGTGCCCTAAAATCAAGTGACCGCCCGCCACGTGGGCATGTGCTGAGAAAGTCCTACACCTCCCCTCCCAGGGACGGAGCTGAGGGTGGGGATCAGGGCGAGGCGGAGAGCAGGGTTTGGATTCTGGGTGTGCCACCTCCTGGCTCTAGCAGAGCCCCGCCGAGAGCCTCTGTCTTCCTTCCACCAAAGCAGGAGGAGCTCCCAGGGTCCCTGGTTCCCGTCTCCAGGAGCCTGTGATCTGGAAAGGGAGGAGGCTCCCCCCAGGCGCAGAGCCAGGCTGGTCTGTGGGACTGAGACAGCAGTATTTCCAAGGTGCTGAGCCCTCTGGGCTGGGAGGATGAGCAGGAGGGAGGTTCTGGAAGAGACGGTGCAGGCCTGCCAGAGCTCAGAGCCCGTGCCAACCCCATCCTCCTGCGGGCGACAGGAAGGGCTGTCGTGTGACTTGTGGGATCTGCGGACAAACAAACTGTGAGGCTGGATTCTGGCCCAGGGAGAACAGGAAGCCCGCTTCTGAATCCTCTGGTTATAGTAAACATCAACCATTCTCTGAGTACCTACAACTTGCCACATCCAGAAAACCTGTTTTATATAGTTTAGCAGCACAACAGCCATAGAAGAGAGTACTACTGTTCCCATTTTACAGATGAGGAGGCTGAGGCTCAACCAGGGCATACAGCTCTCAGGAGCCGGGCTAGGATCTGGGCCCAAGGCTGGTCTTAGCCATCTCTTTCTACTACCTTCAGCTCTGGTTCTGAACTAGTTAAGGAGTTTTCAGTGGCAAGATCCAATTCAAACTGGCTTAAGCCCACTTCCATTCCTCCAAAGACTTTGCTGTAGAGTTTCAGGGCTTTCAGCTACAGCTGGATCCAGATGCTCAAACAATGTTCTCACAATTCTTTCTCATCCTTTGGCCTTGTTTCCTCAGTATTAGCTTCACCTTATGGTCCCAGAGGTACAAAGATGGACGACTACCCGAGCCTTCAGGCTTCTACTCTGCTTCACAAAATTTCTAGATATGTGACACTCTACTCATAGTTCTAGCACAAGAAAGAGAAACCCATTTTTGGCCTATGGGAATACTGTATCCCCTTAACCAGACAACTGGTTCTGGTCTGGTGATGTGATCCAAGCTGGGCCTACTCAGGCCTTGTACAGGTTTTCCTTTTTGTTTTGTTTTGTTTTTTTCCTTTAGCTCCTTGAAATCACAAGTCAACTTACTTATTTTAATCATTCATCAGATAAAAATAAAACAAAGATGTGAGAACAGCAGTGGCAGCATTTCCTGCAACTTTGGTCCATGAGAAAGAGCCATGGCAGGAAGAAAATTCACAATTCCATTAAGTGCACACACACTGAACTCTCAGGCTTCCTTTCCATTAGAAATTTACTGTGAGGTGGGATTTCCATGCCAATGGACAAACCGGGCTTGATCGGGCCTTCTTTAGGCTCTGCCTTCGGGGGGGCCTCCTGTACCCAGCCCTGCAGTGTGAGCCTTAGAATGAAATAACGTTTCTTGTGAAATGATGGCATTAATAGCTGCTGCTGCTGCTGCTAAGTCGCTTCAGTCGTGTCTGACTCTGTGCGACCCCATAGACAGCAGCCCACCAGGCTCCCCTGTCCCTGGGATTCTCCAGGCAAGAACACTGGAGTGGGTTGCCATTTCCTTCAATGCATGAAAGTGAAAAGTGAAAGTGAAGTCGCTCAATCGTGTCTGATTCTTAGCGACCCCATGGACTGTGGCCCACCAGGCTCCTCCATCCATGGGATTTTCCAAGCAAGAGTGCTGGAGTGGGGTGCCATTGCCTTCTCCTATTAATAGCTGAGCAGTAGCTAATTCAGGGCTTGCCAGGCAACAGGTGCAGAGTTGCAGACTCCATGTGAGGTCTCACTCTGATCTCATTGCATCCTGCCGGGGCTGCTGCACATTTTATCCCAGGTAAGGAAACTGAGGCTTGGGACTTCAACTGACGTGCCTACATCCCACAGTCAGTTGGGCACAGCTCCAGTTTCAGAACTTAGCTCTGATTCCAAAGCTTGTGCCCCTGGTCTCTACTTAGGCTGCACTTCATGGTCCTGGGTGCACGGCCCTGGTCCACTTCAGGGAGAGATGGATCCAAGGCTGTAGCTCCTCCAAGCCCCTGCCTGGCCACATCTAGGAAGGACATTCTCCCAGCCAGAGCAAAATTCCCATCCCAGGCCTCTGAGGCAGGCTGCCTTTTCCACCACCAAGGGCCCTGAAATAAGAGGCTGCAGGCCTGCCTCCCACTCAGGGTGACCTCTTCACAGCTGTGCTGCTCAGGCACTCACTAATCTTCCCAAGCCTCAGTTTCCCCATTTGTAAAAGTTTTCTCATCCCACACTTGGCTCAGTTGTTTCCAAACAGTTTCAGGCAAGGACAGTGTGAGTAAACAAGCATGTAAACCCCCACATGAAAATCTGCTGAAAGAGCAGCTGTTCCAGAAAACTGAGACCTGGGTCTTGGCTCTCATAAGTCTTGGGGGAGCTGTGTGCACTTAAGTCTACCAGCTCAGCCCTACGGCCCCTCAGAGCTCTACTGGTCTGGGCCTCTCAGAACCTGACGCACGCCCCGCCCACTCCCATCCCCCTCTCCTTATAGATAAAGAGTTTTCTTCCCAGATGGGTTCAAGACCCTTGGGGTACAAGTGATGAAAAGTCAACTCAAACCAAGTTAGGCCAAAACAGAACCATAGGTACAGGGTCCCCAGAATTCTTCAGCTTTTCTCAAATTTGGCCCTCTCTGGCTTTAAAGGTTTCTTGGCTTTGCACAGTCCTGGGGAAATTATGAACGCCTTCCTTTAGCCTGTCTTTCCCCAAGGGGCCTGGTCCCTGGTTCTCACTCCCATCTCATCTGGAGCCTTTTTCTCCCTCCTCTGGGCCTTTGCACATTCTGTGTCCACCAAGAACTTCCCCACGTTCTTCCTCACATGACTTATTCGCACCATTCAGGCTTTAGCTCAAGTATCACCTCTTCAGAGAGGCCTTTCTTGTCCACTCCAACTTAGGTAGCCCCTAACCTCTCCCCATCACCTGGCCTGGTCTCATCTCCCTATCATAGTTCGGAACGGCCTTACCATCTATGTGCTCCCATGCTTGCTGTCTGTCTCATTAGAATGTCCATTGCATAAAGCTCTGCGTTGCTTACTGCAGTACCCTGGCCTCCAGCCCTGTGCATGCTGTGGACAAGCACTCCATAAATAGTGGTGGAATGAACAAGCACACGATGGACAGCAACTCCTCATACTTTATCAAGTCCAGACTCCTCTGCCTCCGATTCAACATCTCACCACCAGCCAGACCCTCCTGCTCCTCTGAGGGAAGCCGCACCCCCCAGCAAGCTCCACAAGCCAGTCCATCCTTGCCCCCAGCCCACACACCCACTCGCCCATTGCCACTAACCCCCATCTCTCAAAGTCAACCGCCTCTCCCTGTCTCTACCACCGTCTTCCTGGCCCACGTCCCATCTCTCTCCTCGGGACACCAGCGGCAGCTTTGCCATGGTCTCTGCCATAATCCCTTCTTGCCCAGTCCAACCCGATGCCCTCAGCACAACTTTCATTCTGTCACCCTCTGCTGAAAAACTACCAATGGCATCATCTGGGACCCTAAAAGGAAGCTCAGCTGCCTTTCTGTGGACCCTGGGCTCTGCAGAACTGCCTCTAGGAGCTCATCCTTGCCCTCTTGTCCCTATCTTTCTGCTCCAGCCCCAGGTTCCTAGGACCCCTATCTTCACAGAGCACTCAGCAGTGTTGTTCACACACCTCTGCTTCCTGTGTGTTGATCAGGGCAGATATCTCACCCGGCTCTGCAGGCTCAGCCCAGCCTTGGGCTGCTTTAGTGCTGCTTAATAAACGTCAGTAAATGCATGGATGAATCAATGCAGTTGAGTACCTAGTATCTGTCAGACGTGAAGCTAAAACTGTAAATATTTTATTTTCTAACAATCTTTCAAAGCAAGCACTACCATGTTTGATTGACACATGAATGAATGAACAAACGAATGAATGAATGAAAAAACTTCTAAATGAGGGCAGGACCACAATCCATAAGTGTACAGAAGCCAGGAGGGACTGTGCTTAACGATTTGGCTAAGTCGCTTCAGTTGTCTGACTCTGCAACACTATGGACTGTAGCCTGCCAGGCTCCTCCGTCCATGAGATTCTCCAGGCAAGAATAGTGAAGTGGGTTGCCGTGCCCTCTTCCCAACCCAGAGATCAAACCCAAGTCGCTTGCTTGTGTTCCTGCATTGGTAGGCAGGATCCTTATCACTATAACTACCTGAGAAGCCCATACTTAATGATAGGCACCCAGTAAAAGGGACCAGTGGGTGGACAGCACCATGGCAAGTGAAGTGCCATGGCCTCAGGGGTTGAACTTGTCCCCTCAAAATTCACAAGTTGAAGCCCTAACCCCCAGGAACTCAGAATGCGACCTTATTAGGAAACAGAGTCTTTGCAGATGTAGTTAAAGTGAAGTTGTTAGGGTGGGCCCTAACCCACTATGACTGGTTTCATCATAAAAAGGGGACATTGGGACAGAGACTGACACATATTGAGGGAAGACGATATAGACAGACACGGCAAGACAGCCACCGACAAAGCAAGGAGACGGGCCTGGAACAGATCCTTCCCTACAGCTCTAGAAGAAACCCTGTCCACCTCTTGACCTTGGACTTCCAGCCCCAGGAACTGCGAGGTATCTGTTGTTAAGCCACCCAGTCTGGGGCACTTCATCATGGCCAGCTCTAACAAACTAGTACCCAGACGGCCTTCACCCACCACAGTGCTTTTCAGTTCATCTGGGTCACACAAGTCTTGTCCAGGGGCTGCATTCTGCCCAGGAGGGCACAGGTGGCAACCCCTGCAGCCTCACAGGTCCCCGGAGCACATCGTCCACAGGGGAGTTGGCTCCAGGGGGAAGCTGGGGTCAAACGGATCAAGTGGGAATTCAATTATGGTTTGGAGACGAGTCTGCGAGGTTGCTAATTAAACAAGGGCAGAGTCTGTAACTGAGGCTCCAGGCTCCAGGAGCTGTGTGGCAGCCCCCACACAGAGTCAGGCCAGGCCCAGGAGAAAACCCAAATTCAAGGCAAGAGGTAGATTGGATCAGTTGAGACATGCCTCTCGACTAACACCCCAGCCTACGGTTATCAATACTCTATAAAGCATGTTGGAACTGCTGTTTACAAGTATCTGTTAATTATTAAAATGGAATCTATTTTCCCCCCTCCATCTAGTTGAGAAATCTCATGTTACACAGAAAGGTTAATTACAAACCGACTTCCAAGAACCCTTTGTTGGAAGCTTCTGTTTCATTTTCTCCAAGACGAATCCTTGAACTCCATATTTGGGAATGCAGACACAGGCTGGCTTAGCAAAATCGTTTCCTCATTCTAGCAGCCCCCAGCTCTAGCCAACCTCTCAGATGGCCTGATGCAGCTAGGATTAACCAGAAACCACTTCAAACCCCTCCCCTCCACACACCATCTAAAATGTGGTTTTGTTGCTTTTTCCGTTGAGACCGAAGACCACCATGTTTGCCACATGTTGTCCTGGTTGCAAAAGTAAGAGGGTCTCAAGTCCTGGGACCACAATGAGAGACACACAATATTCCAGGGGCTGCACCAATTAGGTTCGTTTGCCCCCAGCCTTGGGGAAGGTAAATGGCCTATTACTCGGTGGGTAATGCATACCACATGGCATTCCTCAGCCTCGAGGAAGCCGGAGAGGACTCATTTTCCTAGCAAGCACTGGAGGTGCGCAGTACAGATCAGGCCCCCAGCACCAAGGCTTGGCCCCTTCCCCACCATCACCTGTGCCAGTGAGCTTCCCTGCTCGCCAAAACTCCACTGTAGGCTTCCCAGAATTCAGTTCTTTACAGCCATGCTTGGAAACTTTGTATATCTCTATCTGTAGCTGACTCTTGAACAACACAGCTTGAACTACTCAGGTAGGTACACTTGAACTACTCAGGTAGTTCACTTACACTCATTTTTTTCAATAAATACTATCAATACAACACTACATGATTTGTAGTTGGTTGAATCTCCAATTGGTTGAATCCGCAGATGTAGAACCACAGATAATAATATGAAGGGCTCACTGTGAGTTACACTTGGATTTTTGGAGAAGGGAGCAGCCGAGGATGAGATGATTAGATAGTGTCACCGACTGAATGGACATAAATTTGAGCAAACTCTGGAAGATAGTAGAGGACAGAGGAGCCTGGCATGCTACAGTCCATGGGGTTGCAAAGAGTCGGACACAACTGAGTGACTGAACAACAACTAACCCTCCCATATTGTTCAAGGGTCACCTGTTTATCTCCTATTGGTTCTTTCCCTCTGGAGAATCCTAATACACAATGGCTTAAATAAAAGAGAAGTTTCTGTCTCACCTGTGAGGTCAGGAGCTGCACAGGGCATCCAGACTGCTATCTTTCAACTCTTATTATCCTTACTGCGTAGCTTCCATCCTTAGGGTGATCTGATAGGCAGATGACTGGGTTGCAGCCATCTCATTCAAGTCCCAAGCTGGAAGCTTGAGGAATCAGGCAAAGCTAAAGGATGTCTGCCTCCCTTCCATCACTCAAGGATGTTAAAGAGCCTCTACTGGGTGAGTGGGCGATGTCACTGTTCTTAAATTCACATATGGCCCTTCTGACCAGACAGACCTAGGCTGAGGCTGGCTGCGCCCTTTGTGACACTGGGCGAAGGCTGTCAAGATGTAAGGACAGTTCTGCTTGTGTGTGGTCCACAGCAATGGTTTAGTGGAGACCAGATCAGACTGTCATTTCTTGAGTAGACTCCTTCTGGGCAAAGAGTTAAGAGTGGCCAGAAGTGAAGGTACACATGCTGCAGCCAGCCATCCAAACAGAGTCAGGAAATAAAATGTTAAGTCTTTCAACAGGAGCAGAGGCTGGCCACCATCTCGGCTCATCCCACAGGGCCTGATGCTTCTTGGGACACAAGAAGCAGAGCTAGTGGCCCTGGACTGGGAGAGCCTATTCTCCAAGGGAATTGTAAGTTGAAGCCAGAACCCTCCACGTGGGGAGGCGTGGGTTAAGAGGGGTGAGGATATAGTCTCTGTCCTGGAACTATGGCCTTTACTATCAAACAGCAGGAGAGTCAGTGCTGGGCTTTGTGAGGGGCATGGCTTCATGGCTGGAGACACGGGCTAAGAACAGAAGCGGGTTATGGGCAGGCCATCACGTGGTTGAGTGGCAGGCTTTCTAGAGGTGCTCAGGGGCATCTGTGAGAGAAGGCCCCTGGCTCTATCTGCCGACTGCCAGAGATGAGAAAACGCCTGCAGTAGGGGCTTGGAGCCCACACCTTGTCAGATACCTATTTACCATCTCCTCCGTCCTCTCTTCAAACTAGGCTTCATGCGGTTGAAGGGGAGGAAAAGAGCAGGCTTCCTGGAACTTTTCAACAGAAGCACTCATCAAGGCAGCAGAGCACACTGAGAACTGAAATTTCTTTGAGATCCTGTGTTCTATTGTTGAAATTCACGTTGAAGTAGCATTTCATGCCCCCTCTCCATGCTTCCAGAATTTTGTCTTGTGTATTTCGCTCCTCAGACATGCCAGGTGGCCTGCCTCCTCCCCTCGTGCCCTCCAGCCACACCAGCCTTTCCCAGGCAGCAGCCATGGAGGGTCCCCGGCGCAGGCAGAGCAGTTCTCATGCTGGGCTCCCCGGCCAGCCGGGCACACCTCCCTCAAGCAGCAGCCGACTCTATTAAGCAAAATCTTCAGATGTCCGGGTCGCAGGGCGGTGGGGATTTTCACAGGCACTGAAGTGGATGGTCACGTTGAGAGGCTGCCAGCATCTCACCTGCTGTCAGGAAGAAAGGCTTCTGGTGTCCAGGGAGTCAAGAATGACTCACTTAAGCAGGAGTGTCACTAAGATGAGAGAGGATTCAAGAGTGCAGCTGACAGCGGAGCACGCTGTTAAATCCTCCCGGAAAGTGACAGAGGACAAACCCACAGGGTGGGGAGCCGGCCCCCTGCCATGACCACGATGCTGGCAAGCAGACACTCCGGGAAGATTTTCCAGTTACAGTTCCGAGCGCCAGGACTTTCCCTCTTCTGCGGTGGGCCTGCTTTACAGCTCTGGATGGCCCTATCTCTGTGACTAATTGGAACCTGAAAGTGAAAGAAGCAATGCCCTTGCAAAGCTGCTGTGGTTTCAAGTGTGGCCTCCACGGTGGGAAGTGGCAGACAGATTAGATAGATAAGGGAATATTTAAAAACAAGATAAGACAATCACAAAACAAAACACTTCTCATTCATTCCCGGTATTAACATCAGTGAAGCAGTAGAATGAACATGCAGGAAATTTTTTGCTCTCCCTTACTAGAAACATACTAAAATATTAGCAACAAATGGGCCACTTGGGGGCAGGGAACAGGGCAGGAGCGGTTTGCTTCAGAGGTGAGGACAATGAGCCCAGGGAGGCTGACTTGCCCAAGGTCACCCAGTCAGGTGGAGGTGGGAGTCTCACCCAGTTCCGACTCCCAAAGTTTGTCCTGTTCTTTCCAAGCATCACATCCGCTTGGTGTTCTGCCCTGTCATCTGAGTCTCGGAGGTCAGCAGAACCGGTGCAGCAGCCTGGGCAAGTTCTGGTCCGGCCTACATGGCAGCACTGTGGCATCGGGCATTTAAAGTGACAGTGTCCACCATGGGCCTCCTCCTCTTGTCCCGTGCTGAGCTATTGAAGAACTGGTGTGGTGGATATTTTGTGCTCTTTTCTTCCCTGACTCCTTCGAGCCTCTCAGCTGCCTTCTACTTGGAATTCCTACAGCTCCATGAAGTGTTCCACGGCGGAAAAGCTGATTAAAAATGGCCTTGTAGGGTTCCCCGATTGCCTCGGGTAGGTCTGATCCAGGGCAGGAAGGGCAAAGGCATTTACCTCCCATGGACGTGGGATGCCTGGAGAGCCGTGTTTAGATTTCTGAGTCTGAATTCAGCGGAAGAGTACTGTGATCGATTTGTGATGCCTGGCACGAGCAAGGCAGGGAGACCAGGTGTGCATGCTGCTGCTGCTGCTAAGTCGCTTCAGTCGTGTCCGACTCTGTGCAACCCCACGGACGGCAGCCCACCAGGCTCCCCCGTCCCTGGGATTCTCCAGGCAAGAACACCAGAGTGGGTTGCCATTTCCTTCTCCATAGTCTAGATTAAAAACACCTGCAGGAATGGCCACTCAGTCTGTGCCCTTTCTCCACATACCAGGCAGTCCTACTCAGAATTTTTCAGAACCACACCAGGTGCAGAACTAGGCACTGGATGCCCCACAGCAGGCTTCCACCCTAGCCTTGCAGGTAACGCCTGGAGAGAAGGCAGGGTGACCAGGCAGAACACAACAGCTTTCACTCCAGACTTCAGTCCCTTTCTCTCTCCAGACAAGGCCAATGATCTTTCCTAGAAAAATGAGAGCCTTTCCTCCCAGTATTCAGTGGTTCATATCTGCTCTGTGTAACAGAGCTCAGGCTGCCAGATGAAGACTGACATTTCCTGACAAGCACCAGTAAGGGTGGCCAGATTAGAACCTGGCTTCTCTTGATGATTAGCAAGCAAGACTTTGATCAATTTTTACACCTAACACACCAGTGGCTCCGAAGCTTTCCTTGCTATGATGTTAAAGTTTCAGAGGAGCTCTACAGAACTGCTGAGAGGTCATGGATGAAAGAGATGCAGGGCCTCACTGACAGCTCTTTCCTTCTCCTCACTGCTCTGGGGAAGGGGCTGGCCTGTTTCCATGTTACTGGACAATGAATGCTGAACTTTTCAGCTGAAGACATCATCCTACCCTCAACCAAGATTAACTCAGCAAGAGCTTCCTACCACGGTGATGTTACTACATCGGCCATGGTATTCCTCAGTAGGGGTGTCTAGACATGCGTTATCAAGACTGGCGTTTAACTAAAGACACGGGAAAGAAGACTTCACCTTCCTTCTCATCTTCACAACTTGAAGGAATTCACTAAAAGACATCCCTGCACTTCCATGGTAGGGACCAGCCTTCAGCTGTATCTATTACGGGAGGCAGCCTCTAGCTTCCCCAAAGGGTAGTGCCAGTGTGGGGACCCTCAAAAAGATTCCTCAGGCACCAAGGAAAGCTGAGAGTCAGGGTACAGCCAGCCCATTGCCTGAGGGCGCTGGGAAACATGAGAGTCACTAACCCTATTCTTCAATCCGTCCAGATTCTTTCCAAGACTCTTGAAGAGCCAGACTCGGGTTATGTATGACCCAGTACTGGAAGACAAAAAAGAATGAAGTTTGCTTTCTTTTACCAGGACAAATCAGTTTTCATATTACGATCCTGCACCATTTACACTCTTCCCATTTGCTAGTTCAAGTGCAGACTAAGAGTAATTGGGTGAATCTCAGAAGTGTCCTAAGTGGTTTCCACATTCTTTGGAACTGACTACCTCCCTAGCACTGGGCAAGATGCCGGCTTTGTGCAGCTTTTAGGTATGACACTATTTCCTTTACCATGAGGGTCACAGTTAACCTACCTGCAGTTGGCCAGAAATGGGTTCTTTCCAGGGTTCTTCAGTCAGGCACTGAATTAACCAGTTACGCATCATCTTCAATCCCTTCGTTAAATCACCACTGCCTACCTCAAAGGACTCTTTTAGAGACACTTGTTTGCTTTCTTCCAAAATTCGGGCGTCCTTTTGTTCCATTATATTTTCTGCTGCAGCTCTGAGCCATGTCCTGAGATGCCCAAATCAACTTCAGCATCTTATAAACTCAAGCTCTCCTCAAATACTACCTAAGTGAAAAATCTGAGTACAAAAAGTAACCTACTTGCTAATGTCTACACAGACAAAAATAAAGATTTCAATGTAAATTTTACTATTTTATTTGTGAAAAAACTACAAGCAGAATTCATAAATAGACATTTCTATTTAAAGCAGGAAAACGATAAAGTGGCTTCTAATAACATAGTCGTGCACATGCCAGTAACAGGAATATATTAACATCTTTTATTTGCTAGACAAAGAGCAGTGTCCAATATAAATTTCCCCCAAACATTTAAGACCTGTGAATTTCTGACCAGTTCACAAAACCACTGACACTTTAGCATGAAGAAAAAAACAAACCTAACAGACTGTCAGCTCTAAAGACATTACAGAGCAGAAACTTCCAAAAGCGTTATACAAGCTGTCTTTCTGGGCAAATGAAAAATATAGCTCGTATAATACATTAACAAAAATTCACAAGATAAGATTATGTTTTGACATACTTAACAAGCATTCTCTATTTGTCTCCAACAAACAAAGCTAAGGAAATAATGTAACCATCTTTACACAGTAAATTAAGGTTACAAGTCATACACAAGAACAGAACTGCTTGCGCATTAAAAACTGTTCAGCTCCATTGTCATACTCTAAATGTTGGCTCTTAAACCATTTTCGGTTACATACAAGCAAAGGTTATTATATATCAGCAATTAATAAATTTTCAATAATTTAAGATACGGTAGCTTAAAAAAGTAGACTGAGAATGGTCTTGATAAGGCAGGTGAAACATCTTAGTGGAACTAAACTCACAGAAGCTTCTGCCAATGTTTTAAATGTCCAGATTAAAACTGAAAGATTTTGATTGAAAATATTTTGAGGGTATCAGGATGTCTTTACCTTTTTTTGCCTTTTTTTGAACTGCATGACTCAAGCAAAGCAGGTTGGGTAAGCCCTGTGTGCGCGTGCGCACGTGCAAGTGTGAAAGATCGTGTGGTATTAAAACAAATGGAAACTTGCAAGCATTAACACTGTGCTTTTGTTTTGCTTTTATAACCTGCTTACTGTGCTGCCGAATACCAAGTATTTCTGGTCCTCTTTCAATATATATCTTTTATCATCTACACTAGTGTTTTTACACGCTGCCTACTAATTGTAGGGTAAACTGCAAAAGCAGGAAGTTACAGGAATTCCATTTCCAGAATACATGCCTGAGGGATGTCATCCATTTCGGAAATTAAAAGTCTGAAGTACCTATCATCTCACTATTGTAACACAACACACAAGAGCAGCTAGAGGATGGGCCCAAAAACACCTGATTGCTGAGAGCGCTCCCACCGCGAGCTGCTGCAGTTTCTACCAAACTGGCAGTATCATCTCACCTGTTCTAAAGCAGCCCTCCCTTCCTTCACCCCTCCCTATTCTTTATCCTTAAATTTATCACGGAGGCAGAACTGAAAAACCGAGACATTGGCAATGAATTAGCAGCCTCTGAGTAGCTGGTTAATCAGCTTTTTCCACTAGTCTAGGGGTCCAATCACTTTACATGAAACTAATTTTGCAAAAGTACAGTGTTTCTGAACAAAGTGCATACCAACATTACTGGTTCCAAAAGCAGTGCAACCCACATGAGTTTGGTGGCATTTAAATTTTTTTAAAAAGTTAATTAAAAAACCTAGCAACTTCTTACATCTCTGGAAAATAAATATGGCTGACTAATTTACCCTCCCTGAGACCCTTAATAAAAGGAATATTAAAACTTTAGAAGGAATGTCTTTGCAATACCCCACTAATATTAAAATGTGGATTTAAAATTCATAGTCAAATCACTATGTATTATATATTCTGATGCTTACAGAAAGCATCTGATTTCCTTTGGTTCAGTAATAAATACTTTAAAAATGTATTTAAAAAGGTTAAGTATAGCTTGCATCCCAGATACAAGCAGTATTTTTTAAAAAGAGGGGAAACATTGTCCATGCATTTGAGAATAGGACCACAGCAACAAATGGCACTGCTTTATCATCTATACCTTTGAGAACAGAATTTAAATGATGGTACATCAGTGACTACAGAATAGTTTTAATGTAAACGTGAAAGGAACCTTTCCTGTTGGCTACTCAAATCAAGCTGTTAATTTTTCTTTTAACTCGTTGCCTCCATACACAGAAGTTACTTCTATTCTTAAGCAAACCAGGTTTTTCAAAACACCAAAATGCAGCGTTTCATCACTAATCTGCTGCCCTCCCAGGTCGAATAAAGGAAGGTGACATCAAGTTCCCATGCTTGAAATGACTCTCAAGTCTACCAGCTCTGCGAATATGAATGTAAGAGTCAGATAGAAGAGAGATCCTAAATCCAAACAAAGCAAAACAGAACATTTTTTTTTAATGAGGAGGGGTGGGTTCATATTAGTGGTCTTTTACACGTTTTTTATTTTTGCAAGGCATCTAAAAAAAAAAAAAAAGAGTGAAAAGAATCTTTTTAAAAAAGAGTTTACTCAAGCTGTCTTTGTGTTGAGGAAGTAAAAGCTCACAGGCTCACAGGAAGTAGGAGCTTTCCCTGCAACTCTAGCTGCCAGCCCTCCAACCATTTCTTCAGCACTTGCATTCCTTCCCACAGCAGGGAACTGAGACACATCATGGGACTGAAAACTTCATGTCGGGACTGGATGTGTTGGTTGATAACCTCTGTTCAGTCAAACAACAAGACTAGACTTTAAGAAAGGAAAAGAATTCTCACTGAATGGTAAGGGAAACAAGGGGCTGTGAGGCAAATAAAGTTCGATTAAACGAAACACCATGGGCAAAGTGGAAACAGGGATTTGCTTCTTGTATGGACCAAAAGTACAAGTTAGACAGTTTGAATCCTAAAACTAAGAGACAATTTATCGATTTACCTCAGACATGAGTAGAGGTCTGGAATATGGATGGAATTCGAGTGACAGAATACCATATTTTCATGAGTGCTTATGTAAGAAGAGCAAAGTGAACATGTAACCGTAATTTACACGAATACTTGGCATTCTGGAGCTAGTTTAGTTACTTTCGAATGATCAAAGCCCTCCCAACTAAACCACTTGTGATTTGTCAGTCATTCCACCACAAATGCAGGCTATCTGGAGCAGTCTTTAAATTTGAGATCACATTGTTTAAAAAATATATATTTTCGTATCAAGCAGTACTCTTTAGACAGATGAGAAGAGTCAAGTTCCCACGTGGGTTGGAACATACTTCATGTGAGACTGATTTTACTTTACTTTCAGCACTTTCATAGAAGGGACTGTCCCAGATCTGTAACTGTTCAATGTTGTATTCACTTCACAGTGTATCAAGCACCAGCGTTGCCATGGATTGGTTTCAAATAACCTTTTATATATAATTTTATATTTATATATATATAGTTATATCAAAACTGATAGTACATAGTATAACTGGAAGAAAGAACTAAACGTAAAAGGATATGCTGAAAGGATGGAGTCTGTGAACACAATAAATAAAAGCGCCCTCCCCCGCCCACCCTGCCCTCCCCCAACAAAACAAAAACAAAAAACCAGTTGTAATGTACATGGAAAATTGTGCACAGCAGATTTTTTTTTTTTTTTATAAAAAGTAGATTCAGGAGCACATCCAATTATAAATGATTGTTAGGAAAATCATATAAAACAATGGAATACATAAAAGTGTCAAGAGTAATCAATCGTCAGGGTGCGAAATTCCTTGGTGGCCAAATGCCCATGGCAAGCAGAAATTATCCTGGCAGCATCACTAAGAGGTCGATGTCCACAGAAGATTTTCCAGGGGGTGCAAGCAGCATGGGCAGGTGGAGGATGTGAATTTCATACCCTGATTCATAGTTTTCACAATTCCATGTGCAACTTCAGAAAGACTCATCATTTACTGCTGACATGTCGCCCTTTGGCGTGGAGGAGCGGGAGGAACCCTTGTCTGTGCTCTCCGACCCCGAGCTGCTCTGGTTCTGCTGTTCTGACCCTGCACTGGAGGTCACTGTGGATGAGGACGTCGAGGAGGAGCGAGTCTTTTCCTTAAAGTCTGTGATAATGACGGTGACGTTGCCCACAGTCACTGCCAACTGCTGTGCGGTGCTCCTGTCTACGTTTTTCAGCCGGGGCCTGGAGGCAGCACCACATGGGAAGAGCCTGTTAAATCAGGTATGCGTGCAAAGGACCTCGGTTCCAATGTCACACACTCACACTTCATGACACTGTGGCAATCAATCTCTCTCTCACACACACACACTTCATGGCACTGTGGCAATGAAACACACACACACACTTCACGGCACTGTGGCAATGAATCTAAACTGCCAGCACGAATACCAATGCTTACTACCAGATCTGCTGAAAAGCTTAGCAAGAATGGAAACCATGGTGAGCAAAGCTTTGGACCACTGTGAAATTAAAATCAATTTATCTTTCTCCTGTTTTGGTCTCAGTGATTAAAAAAAATAGCTCATATGTATGTGCATGTATTTTGAAAGTTAATAGTCCCACCCCAACTCTTCATCCCACCCCTTAGCCTACAAACCCACAGACACAAAACCACCCCCGACTCGAGTATGAGCAGGTGAATCTGGGCAGTGATGTATTTCAGTCTAGTTTCAAATACCTTGAGGTGTGATTCGTTTCACTGGTCTTTGTTGTAGCATTTGCAGACTGTATACTGTTCACTTCGCTAGGAGGATCTTTCAGAATATCAGACTTTGGTCTAAATGGGGAGATAGAAAAAGAGGCATTTAAAAGATATCTTTGATTTGCCTGCAAAATAACACAGTACTGTACTGAGTTACTCAAGAACTTACTTTGTTTTCTTGTTGGTATTTTTCTTGGTGACACTAGGACTAATTTCTTTATCTTTCTCAGGCTTCTCTTTGTCTTGTTTTTCAACTTTCTCCTTCTTCTCCTTTTTAGGGGGTGGTGGAGTGGCATACTGCTGGGCCACTTGCTGTGCCACCAGCTGGGAATTGATCCGAGGTTTTCTACAACATTCAAGAAAAGATGCCTCATTATTTGCTTTATAAATATTTCTCTGATTTTAAAATTTTGGTCTCATAATGTTTAGGCATTTTATTACCAGCATCTGGCAACTCAAAACTAAATTATATGGTGTTATTTCTACATTATTATTTCTAGGTAGTATGGTTAAGTCCATAGACCTTTTCCTCTTTCAAATCCACTCTCTGTATACCTTTAACAACATAGACACATGTGCTCAAATACACACATCCCTGTGCAGTCAAGACGTTCAGCCAATAAAACACGATTGCTTCTAAGAGTGCTGAGAACACTACTTCTTTTGAGTTGTCAAGATTATACTGACTGACAGCTTTCAAATACTGCTGCTGCAGAGGGTTAATCTCATTTTATTAAATGGACACTGGTAATCCCTTGAAAAGAGAATGAAATTAGAAGTGTGACATTCACTCCTCAATCTAATTATTCCGACTTGGTCTGGTCCCCTGCAGTTCTGTGATTGGCACCACCAACAACACAGAGCAATAGAAGGTAACTGTGGTTCATGCGCGCTCCCAAGGGGGTGAACACTGAAAATCACTATGAAAAAAATCTTAGCAAAGTGATACATTCACTGTGCCATCGACCATTATGTGTGCGCCAGTCTCCAACTGACACTGCTTTTTAGCACTATTGTTTACAAAGTCTAAATGGTGCCAAATGTTTCTCACAATGCATGACCATTCAGACCCAAACGGCAAAGGGAGAAAGGAAAAGCTTAGCACACAATATTAATTTTCAAAGACATTAGCATCTAGATCGACATTTACAATATAATAAACTCTCCAAGTATAAGGTGTGAAGGTGAAAGTCAGCCAGTCATGTCCGACTCTTTGTGACCCCATGGACTACACAGTCCATGGAATTCTCCAGGCTAGAATACCGGAGTGGGTAGCCTTTCCCTTCTCCAGGGGATCCTCCCAACCCAGGACAGAACCAGGTCTTCCACTTTGCAGGCGGATTCTTTACACCAGCTGAGCCACAACGGAAGCCTGAGGAAGGATGCATGTATCTACATTAGGGTCACTAATGAGGTGAAGCACCTGCTGGCCACCATATAACAACCCCCCTCAGACCCTGTATCGGCTCTGCTCCCCACCATGGAGGCACAGGCCAAAGAAAAGCAACTGGACAGATGAGCCCTGGCTCATCCATGAAAGAGCCAGTGGTAGAGGAACGGAAATGGAAGGAAAAAAATCAAAAACAAACCTAGGAAAAACAAGTTTCTTTTAAAAATAACCATGCCATTTTATTAAAAAAAAAAAAAAAAAAAAAGCTGCTAGGAACAGGACACACTGTCTGAAATACCTCTTGGGAGAGGCTGTGATGTGGCTGAGAAGAAATAGAGGATGGATGGAGAGGGGACAGCCGCCTACCCCACAACTTCATCAAGGCCGCCTGCTCGGGGGAGTCCCTGGCTTTTGTCTGAGCGTCTCGGAGCTGGTTCCACAGTCGTGGCTTTGCAGGAAACTGATGAACAAAGGATCAACCCCAGGGCAAGTCTCCTATGGTCTCCAGCAAACACAGGCCTTGGCGATTGACGGCACACAATGAAACCCAGGCACAGGCACCGTCACCTCAGGCTGGCCCACAACCACCAACAGCCTCACCTGCCGCTGAGCAGGGACTCAAACACAGATGTGCAGTGCAGGGGGCAAAGGGAGGCGGCGCTTCAGCTAAGGCCCTGCCCTTTCCTGCGAAAGGGAACTTTCCTTTTTAATAGGTTTGCTTCCTTGGTGGCTCAGACAGTAAAGAATCTGTCTGCAATGCAGGAGACCCGGGTTCGAGCCCTGGTTAGGAAGATCCTCTGGAGAAGGGGATGGCAATCCACTTCACTATTCTTGCCTGGGAAATCCCATGGACAGAGGAGCCTGGCGGGCTACCACAATCCACAGGGTCGCAAAAAGTCAAGACACTTAACAAAGGCAGCAGCAGCCTATCCTACTCCTTCAAAGAGGAAGTGTATCTGTTAATACGTAAGAGAGAAGATAATCACCACTACAAGTCATTTCACAAGTACTCACCAGGGACACAAACAGATCAGATCAGCTGTCTACAGGGATTACCAGGCAGCTTAAATCAGAGTAAAAAAACAAAACACAACTGTCTTACACTAACCAATACTCAAGATGAAATAACTTAAGCAGAGTTTAACTAAGTATATAACAAAAAGCTACCTTGATGGAGAATTTCAATTAAGCTCGTATGTATACTTCACGACACAGAATGACGAGAGAGGACAGCGTGACAGCAGTCCAAGACCACCTTCAACAGACACTCAATGGCACCCCAAGCCCTTGCCCCAAAGAACCCCTAGGCTCGCCCAGCAGGCCTGCCCAATCTGAGTTACGGGGGCCCTGTCTCACTCCAGGCACATCCTATAAAGTTCTACAAGGCTACTTACCACACCACTATGTAACTATCAATCAAAGGCACACTCCTGAATGGCACGACTGCATCTTAATCATCTTTGTCCCTATGGCATTCAGCACAGTACCAGGTACCCAGTAAAATTACCTCCTGGTTGAATGAAGAATAAACAAACACTGCAGAGAAAGCCAAAGTAAGATAAGGACTGAGAAAAAAGCCCAAGCTCTGGTGATCAGGTCACTGCTGACTTTTAGGAGAGCAAGCCGCATGAGACTGGGGTTGCAAAAATGAAGGGGTGACAGGATGTCAGAGGAATAACCTAGAGGCGGCCAGTAAGAATTTTTTTGGAGAAATGTCGCGGTGAGGTAAAGATGGTCCTGCCACTACAGAGATGGGTCAGCATGGTCGGAGCAGATTTCCATAGGAAAGGGAGGCTGAAGTCACGTATATTGTAGAGGGAGAAAGACGGAAGGCAGGCAAGACAGCAATGTCAGCCATGGGCCAAAGGAGAGAAAGCACATAATCAAGCAAAGCACTGGCAGAGGCACAGTCTTCTGAGACAGGGGAGGGATGCTAGGTACTGGGGGGTTATGGACAGAATATGGAAATGAGAAATCAGAGAAGAGATCCTGAAACCATAGACATCAGAAGTGGTGCCTAGGTTGGTAAGCAGCTGGAACTGCCAGAACAGAGAGCTAGGAATAGGCAGAGATGAAAAGAAGTCACCCTTGTTTCACAAACAGCCCTTTACACAAGTGCCTGGTGCGACTGAGAGCAGCTCGCCAGCATCGGGACGTGCTGCTCCATGATGGAGCCCTGGGGGCCGCTCAGGCGGCTCACCCAGGCCAAATGCACAGTGTGCACAGGGAGCAGGCCCGGGCCGCCTCGCGCTCCTCCCACGGACGACCACGCTCTAACACCGCAGCAAGCAACCCCTCAGGGTGCTTCAGTACAGGTGCCGCAAGCCGGTACCTAAAGGGCACAACCTACACGCGCGTGCACACACAAAACCAGAGGATGTCCTCACGTGCTCCTAAGGAATGTCTGACCAGAATGGTGAAATAAATGTTCCAACACTCTAATGTGTAACCAAACCGAAACTTCACAAATGAAAAGGATCCAAGGCTAACTCGGAGAAGGCGATGGCACCCTACTCTAGTACTCTTGCCTGGAAAATCCCATGGATGGAGGAGCCTGGTAGGCTGCAGTCCATGGGGTCGCTAAGAGTCGGACACGACTGGGCGACTTCACTTTCATGCACTGGAGAAGGAAATGGTAACCCACTCCAGTGTTCTTGCCTTGAGAATCCCAGGGACGGGGGGGCCTGGTGGGCTGCCGTCTATGGGGTCGCACAGAGTCGGACACGACTGAAGCGACTTAGCAGCAGCAGCAAGGCTAACTGAGATCAGATTACCAAGAAATATAGCGTGTCTGCTAAAGGCGCCTGTGTTGTTTCAGAAGTACATTCTCAGTGTCCTCAAGCAACAACCTAGTAACTCTTCCATCACCACTTGCCCCTTGCCCACAAAAAACCCTCACCAACAAGTTGACAATCATCATTTTAATTATTAGAGCAGTTTTTTCAAACTAGTTCCCCCAACAAATTCCAGTCTTTCTTGGATCAGGGAACGTGGTGAGGTAGGAAAATGCATCCAATTCATTTTGAAATGGTGCAGTGTCACTGAACAAAATGCGTAACTTTTGGAGAAGATGAAGAAACAAGAAAGGGTCATCAGTGGGAGGCCCTCCAAAGGTGCCACCCTGCCAGATCTGCCTTGGCAGTTCCTGCCATCCATCCCCGCATTTCTAGGCCAGCACGCTCCAATGGCATGAGGGTTGGGAATGTGCCAGCTCCACTAAGAGCCACATGCACCCCATTCCCACCCTGCGGGCCCTCCCAGTTCAACGCTATAAACTGCTGTGAAGCAGCAGGAGCAGAGCCACCTCCCAGCCACCCCAGGACAGGCACACTGTGAGCCCCGAGCCAGCAGTGTCCTCTAGATCAGGAGGTCAAGACCCCTGTCTAAGGCTTACAGCAAATGGCTGACCTGGGGGTTTCAACACAGGCCCAAATGAACCATCATTCAAAAACTCCTCTTACGAAAGGAACTTCACAATGTCCCTCCCTTCACCACCCATGTGTTGTGTGTGCACGCGCGTGTGTGGGGTGGGGAAGGGGCACAGGGTGCTAGGAATGAAAGACCCAGGTCAATCCAGGCTACGATTTCGACAGACACCTGCACAAGAATTCCAGCACACCTGCTAACCCCACTGTCCTCACTGAAGCAAGCGGAGGACTACTTGGTTATCCTTAAGGGAAAACGGCAGGAGGAGACAAGCTGGTGAGAATGTTTTCTGATGTCTACGGAACATTTCCCATAAAGAATGAACCCTATCACAGTATTTAATACTGTTGATCAGTGAGAAATAGTTACTTCTCACAGATTTACACTGCCCAATGCAGTCTTTTAAATGTTACACAACACACCATAAATAGCTTGTTTAATGCGCATGTTGTAGGGAAGTCAGTTCTTCAATATGGAGCTGAGAGTCTGGATTCTCCAAAATTACCTAAGTTTCCCAAGAAACAAATCTTAAACAAGCAATCAACAGCCTTCACAATATAGGGGAAACCTCAGGTCAATGAACGTGGTTTATTGCTTTTAGTGTCTAAGCCTCAAAGCCCATCAACTAAAAATAATAAAACAAACAATAAAAATGCTACACAGCCTGACCAGAAATGCTAAAATACAACAGGGGGCCTGGTTTCCTTTGTAAAAGTACATTTAGCAATGAAAGCTTTTTCCTATCTTAGTCTTCAACACTATATTCTGTCAATAACAAAATTTTTAGTTTTCTCAAAAATTTTGTTTATTGTTGTTTTTACAATAGTTTACAAAAGAAAATCTGCTGTGAAATTTCAAATAGACATCATCAAGAAATCTTGTCTATTTGAGCCCACACGAACACAAATGAGAGCAAAAAAACAAAAAAAACAAGCCATCTTCCTGGACTGCTTAAATGGGTGCACTCATGGCACTTTGGGGAACATGGGCAAACCTTACATTCCCCCACACAGCCCTTTCCTTTTCCACTGTGTGCTCAGGGGATCTGAGGTCACTTCTCCTGTGCTTTTCTGCATCTCAGCTCCCACAACCAGAGAAAAGAGACAACTACTTCTTTAGCTCAGGCAACAAAGAGCAGTAACACATGGTTTCTTTTGTTTCATGATGGCCAGCTGTTCCTAAACTATCACTTGTGTTCTGGCTCACCTATGGGATTTTCAACTAAAATACCTCAAAAGCTCTGCAATCAGACAATCAACTTATTCACTAAAAAACAAACAAAAAAAACTACTCTGCAACTTACAAAATGTCTTCTCCAAGTTAACTTACATTGCCCTTAAGTTTTCTGAACATCGCCTTTATGCCCCCAGCTAACCCCTTCCTTGCCTTGGCAATCTGTTCACTGAAGAATTAGCAATTTTAAGATCTAACTACTCTGAAAATGCCTGTCCATTTAGCTCACACTATCAGGAGAGCCGACAATTCTTTATGACAGATCACATCATGACTGTAATTCAAAGGAGACATCTCCACATGACCCATTTTCCTGTCCCTACACTCAGAAGAGTCTACACATGTGCACTGGGCTAACTAGGGTGCACTCCTCCCGCTCAACAATGACTGAATTTTTCTATTACTGATGCCCCACAATACATACATGAGCGCGCGTGCGTGCGTACACACACACACACACACACACACACACACACACACACACACACACACACACACACACACACACACCCCCACCAGCTGGGAACAAAGCAAAGTACTCTGCATATCTATTTCCGACTACAACATTTTGAAAATGAAATGGGAATAGTAAATGTAACCTCAAGGAACTGGGTGGGCCAAATGCATAAAAATGCTTTATAAACTTTTTTCCTTTGCAGAGTACCTTGGTAAAGCCATAATGAGGTTCAATAAGGCTGGACTTGTCTGCATACAGTATGTATTCCAAATTAAAGCCACCAAACAGCAAATGTATTTGTGGGATACAATCCATTTTCACATGGGCTAATGCCTGTATTTACCTTTTAAGGCGATTTAAGATTCATACTTTGTCTGTCCCAACATTGTCAACCACACACTAAACGGCTCCTGGCTTTCACAGCAAAACAGAAAAGAGGTCCTACAAGAACAACTCGTTTTCTGTGCATTTTACCCACCCACTCCTGACCCATTATATTTTAAAGACCAAAGATAAAGCAGAGGAGAAATGCTGTGAGCAGAACACAGAAGTCAGGATTCTGGCTCCAACATCAATGACCACAAAATCTTAAAAGGGGATACAAGACTCCTTTTAAAATCTAACATGCACAGATAAAACAGATTTGAAGTAATCAGACTACTTTAGGCCTCCTTCCCCTATACCTATCCTTCTTAAAAAAAACACACACCAAAATCCAACAACTAACTACTGCTTATCTGCGACAACGCTAACAGGTATGTTACACAATCACTAGTATTTGGAGTTAAAAAAGAGAAAGAGGATTTACAACCAGACCAAGGACCATTAGTCTGGTAGTCTTTCAGGTATACCAAACTAGGCTGCGAGTTTTTAAATAAAGGGTTTTAATCCCATAAAAATTTCTGTACCTTTTTGTATCTGATGACTGCTGCAGTGCAGTTATTACTAAGAATCACCCACGTGAGCCAATCTAGCCCAACGAAGACAGACAGATGAGAAAACATGGCAGGTGATCTAGTTCAGTAAATTCCAAAGGAGTTTCTATGTAAGCACGTTCTTTGCCACTATTTTAAAGGATTGATTATCTTGACGGACCAACAGACAAATAAATACACATCTGTTCAGTTATGGCAAGATGAAACCACACAGTACTCCAACCAAATTCTCCCTTGATGGAAGAAACATCAGACGTTGTTATACAGTTGTTAGTCCCAGTGACTAGGGTGCCATTTCGGCTTGCTGGTTTAGGCCCAGGTCATTATGGAGAAGGGAATGGCAATCCACTCCAGCACTCTTGCCTGGAAAATCCCATGGACCGAGGAGCCTCATAGGCTACAGTCCATGGGGTCACAAGAGTCAGACATGACTGAGCAACTTCACTTCACTTCACTATTACTCAGACCTAGCTGGCTTTGTTTTGGAAAGAGGAATACTCTTGGCCTTCCCTAGAGTTGCTCTTGGCACAGAGGCAGGCTACTCCACAAAGTAGTGTGGAATGTTTGTGACCTTGGGACCTTCACTGCTAGGAGCATACACTGTATAGTGTTATTAAATTCTCTCTGCTCCCCAAATAGTATCTCTTCTTGCTGTTCTTTTCTCTCCTAAAGAGTTTTTCCCCCATCTCAAGTAAATACTCATCTTCAGGAAGTTTCTCAAATCCTCTGGCTTATCTTCTAGAATGAGCCATTGGAGGGCCTTAGGGGTTTGAGTTCTTCTCCTTGACTCAGGAGAACCACTCTGCTCTGCATAAGGAAACAAAAATTTCCCCTTCAAACTGGACTCCAACTATCAGGTTAAAAACAAAAACAAGCCATTCCCTTTATCTCAGCAACTTCTCCATCCTCGCTTTAACAGATGATAGGCAGAGTGCAGACTTTGAGTTAGGACAGGCTCTGGACTTTATCCAGACTTGCTATTGAGCCTGGGTAAATACTCTAAGTGGGAATGGGGCCACACCTAACTTAACAGGGCTTAAGATTAAAGGAGGTCAAGTTCACTTAGCTCTTGTCATAGTTCATGTACACAGAACATGTAGACATTCTACAAAATACTGATTGTTGTTCAGTTGCTGGGTTGTGTCCGACTCTTTGTGACCCCGTGGACTGAAGCATGCCAGGCTTCCCTGTCCTTCATCATCTCCTCATTTCCCGGAGTTTGCTCAAACTCATGTCCATTTGGTGATGCCATCCAACCATTTCATTCTCTGTTGTTGCCTTCCTGCCTTCAATCTTTCCCATCATCTGGGTATTTCCCAATGAGCCGGCTCTTTGCATCAAGTGGCCAAAGTATCGGAGTTTCAGCTTTAGCATCTGTCCTCCCAATGAATATTCAGGGTTGATTTTCTTCAGGATTGACTGGCTTGATCTCCTTGCTGTCCAAGGAACTCTCAAGAGTCTTCTCCAGCACCACGGTTCAAAGGCATCAATTCTTTGGCACTCAGCCTTCTTTACTGTCCAGCTCTCACATCTGTGCATGACTACTGGAGAAAAACCATAGCTTTGACTATACCAACCTTTGTCGGCAAAGTGATGTCTCTGCTTTTTAATATGCTGTCGAGGTTGGTCACAGCTTTTCTTCCAAAGAGCAAGCGACTTTTAATTTCATGGCTGCAGTCACCATCTGCAGTGATTTTGGAGCCCAGTCTGTCACTGTTTTCACTTTTCCCCCATCTATTTGCCGTGAGGTGATGCGACTGGGTACCATGATCTTCATTTTTTGAATGCTGGGATTTAAGCTAGCTTTTTCACACTTCTCTTTCACCTTCATCAAGAGGCTCCTTAATTCCTCTTTGCTTTCTGCCATAAGGGTGGTGTCATCTGCATATCTAAAGTTATTGATATTTCTCCTGGCAATCTTGATTCCAGCTTGTGCTTCATTCAGCCTGGCATTTTGCATAATGTTCTCTGCATGTAAGTTAAATACACAGCCTTGCTGTGCTCCTTTCCTGATTTGGAACCAGTCCATTGCTCTATGTCTGGTTCTCACTGTCGCTTCTTCACTTGCATACAGGTTTCACAGGAGGCAAATAAGGTGATCTGGTATTCCCATCTCTTTAAGAATTTCCCCCAGTTTGTTGTGATCTACACAGTCAAAGGCTTTAGCGTAGTCAGTGAAGCAGAAGATGTTTTTCTGAAATTCTCTAGTATCCAAAATACTGATAAACCAACTTCAAAGTAATAGATACATTTCAAAGCACTATCTCCCCAGCTGGAGTTGCATCTACCACCCTTGCTCAGCTATGAGGCCAAGGGAAAGATATACAAGTGAAAGAAGCTGGTAAGCCTTGCTCCAAGGAAATGGTTCTAGCAACAGATATCCTTCATGTAGCTGTCCCTAAGTTAATCACACTGTCTGGCAGCAACAGCAGAACTAAGGATCCTCATTGAGTTAGCCGTCAGTTTTTCTGCATTATTTCAGACAGAATTTGGGTTTTGCAGATGTGCGTGCATGTGCTTAATCTCTCAGTCGTGTCAGACTCTTGCAATCCCATAGATATAGCCTGCCAGGCTCCTCTGTCCATGGGATTCTCCAGGCATGAATACTGGAGTGGGTTGCCATTTCCTTCTCCAGGGGATCTCCCCCACCCAGGAATCAAATCCAGGTCTCATGTATTGCAGGCAGACTCTTTACTGACTACAAGGGAAAGCGAAGTTGCTCAGTTGTGTCCGACTCTTAGCGACCCCATGGACTGCAGCCCACCAGGCTCCTCCGTCCATGGAATTTTCCAGGCAAGAGTACTGGAGTGGGGTGCCATTGCCTTCTCCTCAGACTACAAGGGAAGCCCCCCAATATACATGGTACTGCACAAATTCACCAGATACGACTTGGCTGGAAACTGGCTCGCTCCAAAAGAACTAACGTAAGCATCCTTTACAGCAGAATCTTAAATGTTCTACTACAGATTCAAAATTGTCATTGTGAATATTCAAATGTCTCTTACGCTCTGAAAACACACTTGAGCAACAAAAACTGTTCACATTACTAACTTTTCTGTAACTCAGGAACATATATTCAGAAAGTAGGAGGAGCTACAAGTGGTTACAATTCTTGAGAACAAACTCCCTATTTTATAAACCAACCTGGCAGCAATGGAGAGAGATTCTGGTCCAACTGTTCTTAGGCTGTGGTCCAGAGACACCTGGGGGTATTCAAGACCCCTTGGGGAGGGTCTACAACACCCAAACTATTTTCCATAATCATCATCTCCATAATAATACTTGCCTTTTCATTTTTCAGCTTAAATGGCAAGTGACATCACCACTCTGAGAGCGAATGTGGCAAATTCTTGTGTTCTAAACATTGCTCAGTTTTATCTGATATAGAAAGTAGCTACAGGTATTACCAACAGGAACAAAAGGTACTTGGAACAAAAGGTACTTGGGTCCATAATAATTTTAAACAGTGCAAGAGATCCTCTGATCAAAAAACCCTAAGAACTGCAAATTTTAAACTTATCAAGCACAAGAAAAACTTCCAAGAAGGAGGCTTAAAAGTATTTTAACCACAGACTGTAAATCTGGCTTACTTCCATTTCCTCACCCAGGTGGTGCCTAAAACAACTGAATTTCATCATGGTCCTTCAAATACCTAAAGTAAATGTCCCATAAATATGTCCTTTAGATCTCTCACAAAAAGTAAGTCCACTGACAAAGAATGGAATAGTTGACAGATACGGAGAAATGTTTCCTAAACTGTTTTCAAAATGGACCTTTTCTGAAGATGGCTAACTGCATTTCTTTTTGACACCTGCCATTCCTTATTTCAACACAAATTTTATTCTACTGTAAAAGACTTCAGTGTTAAGACTGAAAAGGCTCTTTTGCTGGCTGAGCATCTGGCCTGAGCAGTGTTTCAAGGTGGCTACAGCACCTGAGGCAGAGTAGGAATCACAGGAGTTGCTGGTGCTGTGATTACAGGAGTGGTGGACACACCTCCCCTTGCCTCGCTAAGGAAGAAAGTCCATGTAGGTACCAAATCCTGACTCTCTGGGCAAGCATTTCTGCTTCCTAAAGCCCAACTGGGTAAAGGAGCAGAGAGAAATTTTAACAGTCCCTGTGTTGTCTCTTATTCTGGTTTCATCTTTGGCATTCTGGCTTATGTTTCCAAATTCATTAAACTGATGTCAACTATATGCAGAGGTAGGGCACTATGCATTCTAGGTACAGAAATGTTTATTTTCCAAAGAGTTCTGGTAAAATATAATGCATTAGATTTCACTGGCCCAGATCTCTGTTGAGGGTCCAGTGTGTTTTCTGGACTGGTACCTGTCACACAAGTTGCATCCTAGGATTTAGCAGGTGAGATGCCTTGGTTTTCTCCTCTGCTTTCTGCATTTATTTTGGAATCTAACTCCATGACTTTGGATGAATTACACACTCTCCCCAAACTTCAGTTTCCTCACTGATAAGAGAGATTAGAACAGAGTAAGTAAACAATCTCTATGGCTCAGATACTCGTATTCAGTATTTAATAAAAACAACTGTTCTTAAGGTACAGGCAAGTCTGCGTGCAGTACACTGGTTTAGTGACTCTGACAATGACCTCTCCCCACCCCCCAAAGATACCCGAAATTACCTTGTAAACCATGTCAGTGATTTTCAGAGGGATCACAGACACTACAAATCTCTTAGCAAACTGTATCTTCAGATGCAAGTAAACTTGATGACGAATCAAGTCTTTCTCCAAGAAACTCTATACTAAAGCAATCAATCTGCTCTGCAAATTACTTTACAGCTGTCAGAGATCCCATTTAAAACGAGTTTAACCATTTTGAAATTACAGTTCACGTCACAAAACTGGGCACTTATAAAGCACACAGAAAAATTAGTAATTCTTCAGAGGGGGCAAAAAAAAGCTACTTAGATAATTTAAACAAATCAAGGTCTAACAAACTTGCCCTCTTCGGGTCTTGGTTTCCTCACCTGTGAAATTAGAGAGTTGGACTAAATTAACGTAATCTTAAGAACTTCTTCAAATCTAATCTTAAAACAAAAACATATGTACTAGAAAATAACAGTTCTAACAAACAGGCTAGTTCATGGTCAAATTATAATGGGCTTCCTAAATCGTTGGTAGTCAAAACTTTCTTAAAGCCTACCATCACTTTGTAAGGGTGTCGACTGCAGGGTTTCCCAGCCACAGCATTGGTGATATGCTCGAGAGCTCCTAACTCTTTGCTGTGGGAACTGTCCTGATGCATTGTAGATGTTTAGCAGCATCCCTGGCCACTACCCACCACGTACCAGTAGCACTTCCACCCTCAAGTTCTGACAGACACTGCCAAATATTTCCTGAGTGGCAAAATCAGTCCCAGGTCAGAATCACTGGTTTATACAAGAATATAATATAAAGGAATAGAAATATTTACAAACAAAGGGAGGCAGCCCAGCAGAAAAACAGCCCTTGGCCCATCAAAATTTTATCAAAAGATATAATTTTTTGATATTAAATCCGTCAAAAACATAAATATAATTCATCATTCTAATTGCTTGGGATTGTAAGAGGGTAGGATTCAGAAAGAAGAATCCTAAGAGCTTTTCATATATCGATACTGTGGGGCTTTTTAAAAATTAAATTGTAACTATCACTCTTCTCAAATAATTTACAAAAGTTTTATTAGATAAAGTTCTATACTGCATAGCAGCAGGGAAATATACATACCCATTTTAAGACAGATCAGTTACAATGATTAAACATGATGTCTTTGGTAATTCTAAACAGCTATCACACATTTGTTCAGGAACATATCAGTTGCTCAAGATTTTAAGTAACATTATTTTAATATGCAGAGGCTTTTCTAGGGGAAAAACACGAAGTAAAATGTAAAGCAACTTCTGAGTGTAATACACCACAAGACCAGTCTGTTTAATCACCAAACAGATGCTTGAGGGAAGACCATCTGATGGTTTCTACACAATTACAACTCTGACAACTCACAACATCTTACACTCTGGGCACTTGAGGTTAATCATGGTCTTTATTTCCAGGGAGAGAAGGAAAAAATTTTAGGTTTCAACCATTTCAAATGGTTGAAAAATCAGATGTGAATGAAGGTGAAGATTCTGAAACTACCTGCAGTTATTGCTTAGAGACACAAGCACTGGGTTGGAGAAGTCCTTCAAGTCAATATACATGATTTTGTTGTGCTAGGACAGTGAACAGGTTAACAATGGGATTTCACATATAATCTTTGAATTAAATGGGGTCATATTTGCTACTCATGGATGAAACATTTCTCAGAATTCTAGGAAATAATTTGGAGGATAAAAACAGAAACTTAAATGTCAATACAGTCATCTCTCAGTATCTGAGGGGGACTGGTTCCAGGAACTCCAGGGACACCAAAACCAATGGCTGGATTTGTTTATCTGCTGAACGAACCTCACACTTCATCTGCAAAAGTCATACCTATTTTAAGACCCAACTCATATGCCACTGCTTTCCCAATTTCTCCTGGCAAACAACAGTTTGTGGTCACATTTTCAGGGTTCCCAAAACACAACATACCTCTACCACTTAATGTTCATAGTATCTGTATATCTGTACAGTATTATCTGTTGCTTTGTACATGTCTGCAGCGGGTTTACATTTTATGCTCTAAGTTCCAAACTTGCTTCAAAGTAATCATTTGTTCCCAACAGCATTCTCTGTACAGTGTGGCGTAGGGAGCAGATGCTGCATCAGCATGTACCATAACACTGTATTCTAATGTTGAACTGTCTCTCTGGGCTTCTGAACTGAGAACTTCATATAACTCATCTTTCATACTGCTAAGTCTAAGCAAAAAGCCTAGGACATGACACATTCTCAATGAATAGAACTATCTATCCCAGAGAGAACAGCTCCCAGTTTGTCAGAGGTAAAGGAAGAAAACAGATGATGAAATGCTTCCTATGACAAGGCACTATGTTGAGTTTTTACATATATAACTCATAATTCTCACAACTTTTTGATGTTTTTGGTGGAACCAAAGCCCAAAGGTCCAACAGCAAATAGGCTGGAGCAGTTTACTCCAAGTTTATTTCTGTTCTTTCCACTAACCTACACGGCCCACCCAAAGAACCTTAAGAAAGGGAACTCAACTGGAGCCAGTAAAACTGAGGAAAACAAAGGAGAATGGTATAACCACTAAAAAGAGCAGGAGAAAGATTTCATGAAGTGGTCAGTAGTACTGAAAACTGCTACAAAAGACCGGAAACAGGTCTCTGATTCAGCCTGAAGGGCACTTCAGGGATGCCCCCTTCCATACGAAGTGATGTGATTCTCTTCTAATCCTTCACTAGTTCACATGTGCCCCCTAACCCTTCATCTTTCCTCTTAACCTCAAATATCCCAACTACTTCAACATATCCCACCCTAGAGTCACAACCATACTACAGATATGAAAAAAGCACACTCTGACATTCTGTATTACATTGCCTGTATTTTTAAATATCGAGGGCTAGGGAATTAGGACAAAATTCTTAGGAAGTCAAGTCTAATTCCTTCAGGAATGCCCTTGGTTTCCTGTTTCTCTATCAAAGTAAAAAAGACCTGTAAGTAGCAACAACTAACTTCTCAAAGAATGGCACATTTAGTAAGTCTGCTTACTTAACCTTAAGAGAAACTACATTATCACCAGAGTGAGTAATGCAGACCCAAGTGAGATTCTCACAGTACCAGCAAGCTCTTCAATTACACAGATTTATCTAAATCCTCAGCTTATAAAAACGGATACTTAAACTGGGATGATGATATACTGTATACACGCATGTATCTGCATCATTCTGGTACAGGCACTTTTCAAGTTGATATTCCACTCCAAAGCATCTGCCTTTGGCATCAAAGTAAGCCAATTTGCATGCCGGTAATAAGTTTCCAACAAGGTAAGGATTCTGTGTGTGCCAAAAATAACTTTGAAAATGCCTTCATTTGAAAGGGACTTTTTTCTTCTTCAACTAAATTGCTGCAAGTGCACTTTCATCAAACAAAGATTTGCTGAAAATTTGATTAACTCATTTGCAGAGGTACAATGGAGATTTGCAAGGTCTTTTTTGAAGTCTGAAATGAAATTTTCAATGTTTCATTTTAATTTTCAGAGTTTCAAAAATGGTACAGAGTTCCCAAATACCCCTCACTCAGCTTCGCCTAATGTTAACATCTTATATAAACACAGTATAATTATTAGAACAAGAAAACTAGTCACTGGTACAATTCTGTTAACTGAACAGGACACTTTTTTTGAAAAGTTGCACCAGTTTCCCCACAAATATTCTTATCACCAACAAATTTCCATCTAGGCATCCACAGCAGAGTTTGTTTTTCCTCTTGTTTAGCCTCCTCCTATCTCCTATCCTATCTGACAGTTCCTCAGTGTCTTTGATGGCCTGGACACTTCTGTGAGTATTAGTCACTTATTGTGGAGAAATCGCCCTCAATCTGGGTTTATCTCATGATCATGATGACATTATACACTCTGACAATATCAGAGCAAAGATGTGCATTCTGTTGACTGCATCACAGCAAGGAGTTCCTGAGTTTCCATGTCTTATCCCCACTGATGTTAACCATGATGAGGTGCATAAGGTGATGTCTGTCAGGTTTCTTCACTTTAAAGTTATTACTGATTAAATAAAAGACTTTAAGAGTTATCTTGAAACTATATATGTAACAATATGCCATTTCTCCACAAACTTTCACCCATTAACTTGAGCATTCCAACATGGATTCTGCAAATATTGCTATTGTTTTGGCCCCACGGTGATTTGGTCTTCTACATTTATTAACTGCAATTTTTCTGTACGTGAGAGCTGTCTCTTTGAATTCATTTATTTAATTTTTTTATCAGTATGAATTTATGGCTATTTCTCATATACTAGAGGTTAAAACCCAATTCTATCGTTATTTATTTTGTTGGGCAAATTGTCCCAGCTTTGGTCATCAGGAGCTCTTTCTTCAGGCTGAGTTCTTTTGATAGGTTCCCACCCTTTTTTCAAGCCCAAAAGTATAGAAGTTTTTAGGATCAAATGTTCCTTGGACTATTTTATATTTCTAAGTGCTATACTCAAAGAAAATCCTTATAGTCCAGTTAGAGAAGGAATAAAACAAGTGTCCGACATTCAAAGTGATATATCATTACATCTTATCCCAATCAGGGATATATTCCACACAGCATAACCACTAACAGAAGTTGGGTGATATCTAAGCAAATCAGAGCTCTGGATATCATAAGGAGTACATTTTCTCAGAATGTAATCATTAATCTAATGCTTCTATTAACAGAAAACTTTTGTGTTCTAAAAACATACTTAATCATCAAACATTTTGTAGCCAGTGGTAAAAATTCCAGGTGGAATGATAATACAATTCCACTTAGTCAGACAAAAGTTTAGTTGCTCAGTCATGTCCAACTCTTTGCAACCCCGTGGACTGTAGCCTACCAGGGTCCTCCGTCCATGGGATTTTCCAGGCAAGAGTACTGGAGTGGGTTACCACTGCCTTCTCCAGAGGATCTTCCCGACCCTGGGATTGAACCTAGGTCTCCCACATTGTGGTCAGACAAAAGTGTCCTCTAAAAACACACAATATATTTTTCTGGCATTCTGCAGAGGGAAAGGGAAAAGATTTCAGACTCTGGAAGAAACTGGAGGTCTTCTGCACAGGAATAAAGGTACAAGACCCGAGGCTGAGTGCATGTTCCAAAGAATAAACAGCCTGTGGTGGAAGAAAGCAACAAAGACACTGTTCCTTCAGACATTACCCTGCCGTCTCCACAGCTCTAAAGGCACTAAAGAAAGTGGGGCTTCCCAAATTCCTTTCTGTTTACTTACAGGTGCCTATTCACCTGCCATCCAAACATCCAAAAAAGGGAAGGGTTGGGGGAGCCAGAAAGAGGAACCAGTGCTGAGGTCTGCTGACTTGGACAATCTCTGCCTAGAACAAATCTGAAGAAGGAGGTGTAATTTACATACAACAAAACACACGTTGTTTTAAGAGTATAGTTTGTTTCGACAAATGCATACAGCGGTGAAATCACCACTCCTGATCAAGGTTCTTCAGTGTCCTTCCGCAGACAATCTCCACTCCCAGCTCCAGGAGACCACCAAGCTGTTTCCTGACCCAGGAATCGCACGGGGTTCTCCTGCATTACAGGTGCCTTCTTCACCAGCGGAGCTGCGAGGGAGGCCCTCTGTTCCCCTGCACTGTGGATTCAATGAGTCTTTTCTGGAGTTTCACATAAAACAGAACTACAGGGCATAAAGCTGCTGTTTTATATGGCTACTTTCAGTGAGGACAGCATTTTCTGAGAGTCATCCCTGTTGCTGTGTGTTTTGTTTACCGAGGCTCCTACTGATGGACAGCTGGGCTATCTGCAGCTTTTAGCTCTCATGAATCAAGCTGCTATGAACATTCATCTACAAGTCTTTGTGTGGACATATTTTCATTTCTCTTGGCAAAAAAAAATCCATGGCAAGTACAATATATATTTAACTTTGTAAGAAACTGCCAAACTCTTTCTCAAAAGTGACTGCAGGATTTTCCAACTGCTCCCCATCCTCCAGAGCGCTTGCTACCCTCAGTCTCTTTGAGTCATTCTAGTGCACGTATATTAGCATGGCAATGTGGCTTTAACTTGCAATTCCCCATGACTAATGACGCTGAGCCAACTTTTTGTCCAGGATGCA
Source organism: Bubalus bubalis (assembly GCF_019923935.1). Taxonomy (NCBI): domain Eukaryota; kingdom Metazoa; phylum Chordata; class Mammalia; order Artiodactyla; family Bovidae; genus Bubalus; species Bubalus bubalis. Next base: position 29,198,916 of record NC_059177.1, on the reverse strand, counting down.
CATTTACACAAATGCAGGTGATGGCTTACCAGAAACAATAACTTTTGCAGTGTTTGTGAAGATCAAGAAGCTTGTCCATATGGTAACTGCAGAAACTGAGTGATGGGCGGGGAGGCTGATGTCATTACAGAATTCTGTGTTTAAGTTGTGTCCACTGAAAAAAGTTATAAATAAACCAGAAGGCTGGTGGGCTGCCTACCTTAATTGAGGTATTGGACTCCGAAAGAAGAAAATAAAAGACAATGACTTGTCTAATTTAGGTGTAGAGTAATGGAATAAAAAGCATTTTGACTCTGAGCCAAGCAGCTTTTCAAGAAACTACTATCAACTAATTCTTAAAAGTTACCCAGTTGACCCAGACGAGTAAGAGTGTATGTACTATATAAAGGTCTGTAAAAATCAACTGATTAGATGTGGACACAGCAGACAGGTGGCCAGCCTAGAAAGGACAGCTGGAGGGAGATCTACCACTTTGGGTGACAGAATGGAAATCTAAGGGTTTCAGTGAACTGGAATAATGGATGTGGGATCAGACAGTAAGATTTCACAGGATAAAAATATTTATACAGGTAATCTGCTTGCTATATTTCTTAATCTGAATGTAACTGGTCTAGTGAAGAGTCATAGATGATAAGAAAATGGCATTTTATCCCCAGTTCTCTTACCAATTCGCAGAACGATCTTTAAGAACCACAGCCTTCAGCCTCAGTTTTCCCAACCACTTAACAGAGAGAAAAATACAGGTCCTACATCCGTCTCAATACAGATGAGATAAAATGTTAGAACCAGCAAAACCTACATTTGGGTGTAGAAGAGCAGAACTATTTTGGTTTTCACTTTCACACACACACTTTTATATGCACAGTCTTAAGCAAATCCAAGTTTTTAAAACTGGTTTAGTAAAAACAGAAAAATGCTTTCCTAAGTTTCATACCAATATATGCCTCAGAGGGTTGATACTACATAAATAATCATTCAGTAAGGAAAAAAAGACAAGTCTTAACTGCCACACTACATGTATTGAGCACCACTGGTGAGTCGAGTCAATTAGCCAAATAATTTTCTCTTTTTTAAGGTTTTTAAAAATTGTATTTTGAATTACTAGTATTATTAAACATTACATGGAAAACAATTTATCTTCTGGTTACTTTAGGTTGCTATTACACTGAAATTCCTTGGAGAAGTGCACAGAGCTGCTCTGGTCCTATACAGTCCCCATACAGCGTTTACACAGTATATAAATCGATGACCATATCCTGTACTTCTGCCATCTCTGTTGCCCTAACAGCTGTCCACTCATCCCGTTAAAATAAGAGCACCCACACCCACAACCAGGCCTCATTCTGAGAAACTGGAATGCTCTTAAAATAACATGCCCAGACTTGAGAACACAATTCTTTTAGAAGCAGATTACAATGCATTCAATTTTTAACCACTAATTCAGGGTCTTGTCCAAATGTCTTTAAAAGGAATTTGTTTTTTTACATGAGTTATTACTGCATCAAATTCATCAATCACAAAAAATTTATTTAAAACTGCCTCCCATACCTAACTGTTCTTAACAAGTAAGCCACAGCCACACAATCTCGCCAAACTCAAAATCTAGTAAGGAAAACTTCAGCAATTTTCAAGTGGCTCAGTCAGTAAAGAATCTGCCTGCCATTCAGGAGACCTGGAAAGGAAAACTTCAGGAAGACACAAACTCATCAATAGTCATATTCACTCTATAAGTAGGAAACATCTCCTGAGAACAACGAACACAATAAATCAAGACCAAACCCTTTCCCTTCGAACAGAAGCTAGGAAATCTATTCTTGACTGGCAGGGCTATCTGTAAGGACATGAGGACTAACCATTAATATCTTCAACAGAGAAGAGGTGTTTCCTACCCCACAAATGACTCCTGAAGAATGAGCAAATTCAATTCAGAAGTTTTACAACTGCATGACTCTTAGGTAATATTCATTAACTCCCAATTTATCTTGCTTGGTGTACTTTTAACAGAATCAGCTTCATTTAACCTTTTCCACTACTGAAAAATATGATTAACAATTTGTTGACTATGTTTTGGCAAAACTAAAACTCTCCCATCGAGTTAAGAAAAATATGAGCATGCCTGAAATAGAAGGAACAGTAAGGAGAGCAAGAGGCTCCATCGCGGTGGGGAGGCACAGCCCCGGCAGTGCCTTCCGCTCCGTTTTTCAGCTGTGAGAAGCCAAGTCATCCACAGAGAGTATGTCATAATACCCCCTTCAAGGTTCGCAACAGATGGTAAACGTTCAAGAAAACGTCTATACTGGATCTGCATAGCACTGTTTTTGTCCAATGATCCCACGTTTACTTGACCATAGAAGCTTCTTTGGTTTTCCTACCAAATATTTCCTACCAAATATTCACTGAGTCTCTAACTTTCATACGGTGTGTTCTCCTTGTATTCCATCCATCCGTCTCCACTCAAGTCAATTAAAGTATGAGGACGGGTGCTTTTTTCTTCTTCAGGAGAAGGGAGTAGGGGTGGTATTGTTATTCTGAAACAAGTTGTGTTGCACTGTTGTCCTTTTTCTCTAGTGATAGAAATTAACTCTTCAAAGTGCTGTGTCTGTGATAAAAGTCCAAGTTAGTAACCGATATGGTAATGAGTTTATACACTTTACATATTACAATTTGCAGGGTAATCTTACTGTGGGTGCATGATTATCCAGGAATGCAGACAGAGACAGGGGAACACCTGCAAAGGGGGCTGGTGTACACTGGCTGCTACTCTGCTTAGTTTCAAAGTAATTGCTTTTTAATAATAATGAAAAATTTTCTTTATTTTACAGAGGAGCAGTATGCTTAGAGAAAACTAGTCATTGTCACAAGAATCTGGCTTTAATTTGCCTCTCCACACAATAAACTACCAGGTAAGTGCCTAACCAAGACTCTTAAAAAAATTTTCAGAGTTTTCAAGAGAAGGGTCAGTGCATAACTGAAACTCTTATTCATCTACTCCAAGCCCCAACTGATGTCATGTTTTCTTACCAGATGTCAAAGGTAAATTTTCACACCTCTACTTGCGAACACCAAGTAAAATGTCAACAATTTTAGTATATGTCAGGAAGTTTAAAATACGGGAATGTGGCATATCAGAACAGGCAAAACAGTGTATGATTTGATTTACTCCTTTGGATCACTCAGCACTTGAGTTGCTACCACTGCAATAAAAACACACAGTGCTTAAAAACAAAACTGGATTTTAAAAACGGAATTAATTTTTAAATACCGTTTTAAAAAACGTTTATTTATTTTTGGCTGTGCCGGATCTTTGTTGTCGCGCACACTTTTCTCTAGCTGCGGTGTGCAGGCTTATTGTGGTGGCTTCTCTTGCGTGCGGAGCATGGGTTCTAGAGCACAGGCTTAGTGGCCCCGAGGCATGCAGGACCTTTCCAGATCAGGGATCGAAGCGATGCCCTGCATTGGCAGGCGGGTTCTTTACCACTGAGCCACCATGGAAGCCCTATATACACTTACTATTCTCATTTCGAGGTCTGCTTGGATTTCCTCCTCTCTATACCCACTTGACCTGAAACAGTTAACTTTGATTAATACCTACCCCCTAAAGCTCTAGGGAGTGGTGCCATTTCTCTACCTAGGGACTTTAAAAAAATAAAAATTCTCAAGATGATCCAAGAGAACTGCTCTCCTTAAGATGCTCTGCATTTTATTCTGAAGTTCTGGGGCCCAAGAAGAAAAAGGAAGCAAAACATGCGTTAGTAGAGGGAATTACGGGACATCTACAGCAATAAATTTTCGCAGAAAAATACCAGACTCATATCCCTAGGACATACTTAGTCACTGTGCTAAGTGCTGAGGAAACAGAGATAAAAACACTATGCATGTTGCAAGTAAATTCTTCAGCAGTTCTTAACCTGGGTGGGTGTGGGTCCTTCTTGCAAACTTTTGCAAATATGGTAACTATTTATCTACTCAGAAAAAAGTGCCCACAAGTAAATGTCAGGGTTTAACTTCAAAAGATTTGTAGATCCCATAGTTAAGACAGGTACAACAAACACTAGTTTATATAAAAACAAACAAGAACTACAGGGATGACGGGCTAAGATTTCATCTGGGACTTACAAAATCTCAGGATGGTATCATTGAAGCTGTCCAATTCTTCTCTTTATCAACTGTGAAAACCGCAAATACTTATTTAAGACAGTCCTTGAACAGTATCCAAACACTTAGCTAAAGGAAAATGACTGAAAATGACTGAACACAAATGCCATCCTACCTTTTTTCTATATAGTCACCAACATTATTACCATTAGGGTGCGACAGAACACCCATATCCCAGAATCATTCCATCTTTACCTTTCCACTTTGGTCCCTTCATTACCTTTTATTAGAGAAGAATTAACAGAGTTTAAGTTCAAACTTGCTTGTCTATTCTTGAGTTTCTGCTTGCCTATTAATTTCCCTAACTAATAAACTGCAAGTATTTTGTGATGTAAGAATAGTTTTTACTTATTCTCTTTTGAAATCTAAGCCTCTATAAACCGTTAGCTTGAAGACTAACAAAAATCGCCAATCGTCTAGTATTACAGGATGTTCTGTTTCTTTTCTCCTGTGACACCATGGGCAAATAGCCCTGAATTCAAAATCTGCATTTTAAAGTTCTCTCAAAATAGAAATGCTTTGGAATATGTTTCGACTTATTTAATCTCTCTCATAACCGAATCCACTAGGCCCAATCTGAAAATGTTAATATAAGAGTTTGGTGATACTTCGAACAGATCCTTGGTGATGGAAATAGGTGAAAATGGGTAGCTTGGGTGAGACAAATTCAACAGGCTTGTACAAAGGACATCCATATTAAATACATGTTTTTGCTGTTGTTCAGTCGCTAAGTTGTGTCTGACTCTGTGACCCCATGGTCTGCAGCACGCCAGGCTTCCCTGTCCTTCACCATCTCCCAGAGTTTGCTCAAACCTATGACTACTGAGTCGGTGAGGACATCCAAGCATCTCATCCTGTCGCCCCCTTCTCCTCTTGCCCTCAATCTTTCTTTCCCAGCATCAGGGTCTTTTCCAATGAGTTGGCTCTTCACATCAGGTGGCTGAAGTATTAGAGCTTCAGCTACATCATCAGTTCTTCCAATGAATGTTCAGGGTTGATTTCCTTAAGGATTCACTGCTTTGATCTCCCTGCTGTCCAAGGGCCTATCAACGTGTGTGTGTGTGTGTGTGTGTGTGTTTGTGTGACAAAATATTTCCAGTTCACAGCAAAGGCAGCGTCCAAAAGGAGAAATGCCTCTTGGAGGCCTCCAAATGAAATCTCACCCCACCTGAGAGAGTGAAGAGTCTACCTTATCCCACCAATCAATCAGTCTTCCTTCCTGATAAAAACAGTATCCCACTGTTACCTTACCTCAATCTCACTTCACATATACCAGCACATACCCCTTCAGACAGACACATATTCATGTCCACTCACACCCCTTGAACAATCTCCCAAATCCACTTCATAGAAAACCACACACTCCTCAAAAGCACAGACTCTTCAAACACATACCATGACACCAACAAAACCCAGACACAAATATACCACCCAAATAAACTAGTGCTCCTAATTCCACCAAAAGATACCTACTGCCATACCTTCCTTCTGTCCCTTCACGTCCTAACAGGCATCTAACGGACAGAATGGGACTCAGGTGCTCTGAGCCGAGAATAGGAGGGGCCTGCAGCATCCTCCCTGCTCTCTGGGGCCACTGAAAGAAGCCAGCAGTCATTTACTGAGGATGCTTACAAGGCCTTAAGAAGAGGTTCATGTGATGAGCAGCTAAGACCTCCTGCCTTGCCAACCGACAGGTGTTCAGCGAAGCCACACAAGAAGTCATCCAGAAAAGCAGATCCTCTGGCCCCAGTCAAGCCTTCAGATGACTGCAGCCCCATCCAACATCTTGATACAATCTCATTAGCGACCCTGAGCCAGAATCACCCAGCTAAGCCACTCTCAGATTCCTAAGCCTTTTTAAAGGTGTGAGAATTGGATAAGGGCGGTGAAAAGGCACAAACTTCCAGTAATAAAGTTAAGTAAGCACTGAGGATGTAGCACACACCATGATGACTGTAGTTAACACTCCTGTTGGTAATTTGAAAAGCTGAGAGTGAGCCTTCTTAAATTCTCATAAGAAAAAATATTTTTTTCCCTTTTTTTGGGTATCTGAGATGACGGATGCTAACAAAAATTACTGTACTTATCATTTCACAATATATTTAAGTCAAGTCATGCTATACACCTTAAACTTATATACAGTGCTATTTGTGTGTGTTTATACATAAGTCAATTGTATCTCAATAAAACTGAAAAAGCTGTGAGATAACATTTGTTTTAAGTTGCTATTTGGAGGATAACTTGTTACACAGCAATAGATATCAATAGTTCACACATGGACACACACCTCCTACAGTTCCCAAATAGACAATAAGTTTAAAAGAAAAATGTCTAGTTAAGAGAATGCATGTTTTCACGTTAAAATACATCTATTTTCTACAAAACCTTTAAGATTATACAGTCTCATCAGATCTACTCTAGAGGGAATAATGGTTAATTCAAGGAAGCCAGAAGTGAATCTTATTCAGTAATTAATGTAAGTAACTCAGCTCTGACCTCATGTCAACTCTTCAGATACTCATGACTCATATTTAAAACATATATGAAAAAGCCTAAAATAATCTCATTGTGTCCACTTAACTGTTATTAGGTGGTAAGCAGGTGTCCTTATAGTTAAAAGGGGAGTGTTGCAGGACAATGGAAAGAAATTAAGGTTTGAAAAATGCACAATTTGCTTATGCTCTTTTATTAGGAAAAGTCTCTAAAAAGTCAGTGAAATGTTATCTAAAGGGAATGCCAGTCTCGTTGCTTAATTTGCCTTAAGACAATGTTTTGTCTCTGTCTCTAAAATTAGAGAGCCATTAATTTTCTCATTAGAAATCTTTTCCCCCCAATACAGGTTTCTTGGTAAATGTCCTCCCTTAAGTGGAAATATCACTGACAGCACTTGAAATCAGTCTGGTGCGCCAATGACCCTGAAAACCCCCACAGGAAAAACAACAGGATCAAGCTACATCTGCCACAAACAGATAGCTGGCTACTCACTGTGAAATTATACATAATCTTGCATTCCCTTGGTTAACAGTTTTCCTGTTTAGTGGCTGAAAGCTTTTAGGAAAGACTCCATTGTCTATCTCTGACATCTGGTGACAGGTAAGGATTCAGTTTCAATCCAAGAATGATATGAATACTGTTTAAAGTCTTTTAATACTTTAGATATACTTAACATAAAGCTGTGTATGTATCTGGAGTCCATACTGAAGTAAAATTCTTAAAAAACTAAAAAATACTAAGTACTTTAGAGAAATTCAATGTTGTAAGAAAACTTAAAAATTTCTTTAAAAATCGAACCTTTATTCTACTTCCATTGTATACCACAAAGAAGGAAGTGGATGATAAATTTTCTTAATCAGAGATTATATATATATAAAATATATAATGAAAGACCAAAGCGGAAAATTAGGACTAGGAAAAAGAATATACGGCACTGACGTTGTCACTCTAATCACCTGAAATTCAAATTCTGGCTGAGTTTCCCATGGCTTCCTCATACTTTTAAAAACCAAAGGGCAACAGTCTTCACTTAGGGCCACTGGACCCTTAAGAAGAGAATTTAGGGACAAACAGACTGTTTACATTATTATCAGTAATTTGGGGGAGGGGAGATTTGGGGGGGGGAGCTGAACAAAATAAGCTGGAGGAGGAATTTTGTGATGAGGGCCCAGATACGAGCGGCCATATACAGAGGTAAGTCCTGAAATGTGACAACAACGTAGGCGCTTAGACCAGGTCAACCATCCCCTTGCAGGGTGGGCAAGCAGAGGCATCTATGGGTAAAGTCTCATGTTCTGTTACTTGAAAAGCCCACCTCAGTAAGCGTACAAGTTCTAAACTGACCCCCTAAAGCTCTACCTAAGCCATGGAGGGTGATTTTTGCCTGGAAACTTTTCAGAAGAGCTGGCTACCAAGATCCCAGAAAGGTCTTCATTCTACTGTCATGAATACTGCGGCTTTGCTAATGCTTTCCAGTGAGCTTAAGCCTCAGGCTTCCTGCAAGGTTGGTCATTAGCAAATAACACTGATGAATCACCATACATTTTATTCCCTGGACAATTAAAAGCAGGAATTAAGGGACGTGCATCTATGATTATCTTTCATTTTGTTTTCATTTAAGCTGTAAGGTAGGGTAAATTCAGACCAAAAAAAGAGCTGTAGGTAACAATGTTCTCTCAGTTCTTCCCAGTTAGAAAATATTTAGTTCAATTTCTTCTATTTTACAGATGACAAAAATGAAATGTAGATACTCAGTGATCTACCAAAGGTTTAACTGTTATTTACTGTCTAACTCCTGGGTATAGTGGTCTTGCTCTTCTTATTCCGTAACAGTGCCTTCCTTATAAAACTCATGTAAATATTCTGAAATTAACACTCACAGATATGTGAAAATACATTCCTAAATATTAGACATGTATCCTCAGACTCCTCTGCTATTAATAAACAGGTGGCTTAATAAACAATTGGTTTGCCTGCCAATTCTAAACCCAAGGTGTGAATTATCCCCATTTCCTTAAAAGAAAACAAAAGCACCCAAAAAAGCTTAATCTGTATCCATAAGTTCTGCTACCACTGAATAACAATTCCTCTAGAAATAATCACTGTTTATAAACCACTATTTTTCCCTATTGACTCTTAATCATCCATCCTGCAAAGCCCATGGAAGACAAATACCTAGCACAATTTCTCTCCCTTCCAAACCAGAGCAAACGTGCAGAGCTCAAATGGGGCTCCAAAATCCTCAAAACAGCACTCCTGAAAGCTTTAAGATAAAACCTATATGCTACTCAGTATCTCCAGCCTCAGAAGTCTCTGAGTTCCTATCAGCTGTCCTATTTATTTGGTTCTATAGACACACACAAGACTACGGAATTTGTGTCCAGTTACACTGCCACTTTAATTCACTCATTCAATGCACACAGTGTTTCAAGCCCTGTGCTAGATGCTAGACACAACCAATAGTGGGTAAAAACAGGTTGATCCCTGCTCTTAAACAGCTAGGTCTAAACAGGGAATCAAAGTAGCAAATAACCACACACATGCATAGAAAATTACAACTGAGAAAGCACAGGAACATGGAGAGCATATTCAAAAAAGTGGCTTTGGGGTAGGCTGATGGAGTTAACCAGAGATGGGTGGTGGGGGAGGAGTCAAACAGAGGCAGTCTCAGGTAGGGAAAACAGGCGAAACGACCCTATAGTCAGAAGGATAATAGTACGTTGTTAGGACATACTAAAGGAAGACCAAGGTGGCAGATTTGCAGACTGGGCATCAGATGAGACCAGAAGGCCAGGCAGGGAGCCAGATCTCCACTATTATTAAGGGAGCAGGTACTCAACTACTCTAAGTCCTCTGTACTGTCTACTACATACTATTTTATAGAAAAGTAAAATTCACTAGTTTAACGAAAAGTTGAGTTCAACAACAGGAATATGCTGAAGTATTAAAAGACACAAACTGCTAAAGGAGGAATAGCTTTGGTAGACAATCCTACCAGATTCATATCACTGATTGCCAACTACTACGTTTACCCTAGATCAGAAACTGTCAATATCGACTGCACATTAAAATCAACAAGGCAGCCTAGAAAGCATAATGAGGCTCCAATCCCACCAACAGAGACACTGACTCAATGGGTCTGAGATGGAGCCCATCTAGGCAAAGGAACCATGCTCCCCAAGAGACTCTAATGTGAAGTCTACATGAAGAGCCATTTTAGGAATAAACTCTCCTAACAAGCTTCTCAGAAATAGCCCCATGTTTCTCATAGCCCTTCCTTAACTGCTAGACATTGCCCCCTAATTCCTCCTAGATTTAACCCAATTGCTGGGGTCCCCAAACATAGATCTGAGTACCTGAGTCCCAGGAACCACACTCATTCTTTTCAGATCCTTTTCAAACAAGCAAGCTGGTATAAAAAATGAGGTGGAGATGGAGTGAGGTGCTGAACTAGAGTAATAAGAACCACTCTAAAAGTAAGTTCAGTCTTGAATACGAGTCAAAACTCTTGATTGTGGGAAAGGAGTAAAATCTATAAATGTCAGACAAAACTAGAAGGGTGACTTCTGTTCAAGAGAAAAGCTTCCCCCCAACCTCCAAAAAGAAAAAAAAAAAAAAAAAAAAAACAGGGGAAAGGAAAGCACTGGATTTGTGTCTACTTGCCATCTACAGCAAAAAGCTCTGAGAAATCAACAGAGAATATCAGACAGCAGAACACCAAGAATGGGAGGAAAGAAGGGCACTCAAAACTGCTCCTGAAGCTGCAAGCATGGAACAGTCTTAGGAACTCAAATACAAAGTAATGTAGGTCAACTCTTAAGCTATTAAAATTGCCTGAGTTTAAGCAGAGAGACTTTAACTATAGCTTACGCTTGTTATATAAGAAAACTGCTAGTCGATATTATCTGTAATAATAGGATTCTATCCCTCAATCCTGGTTATATACAATGGTAATGTTTTTAATAATTCAAAATCAAATGCAACTTCAGAGTAATTTTAGATTTCTCTGGCAACTGTGGATTCTCTGTGCATCTCTCCAGAGGTGTGAGGTTGATGCACTAATGCATCAAGATTTCAAGCAGGCAGTTTTACGTATGAAAAAAATCAGAATTTGGTGACAATTATCTCAAAAAATGCAATGCAATTTTCACTTTCTCTATTTTAAAAGTGAAGCCATTCTAAGAACAATTACAGGTGACACAATGAGAAAAATTAGCTCTCTCCAAGAACTTTCCATTCTAAGATGAACCCGGGCCAACTGTAAACGACACCATCTTGGCACCATTATTTGAAGTCATTTCCATTTAAAGAGTCTCACCTCAATGGCAGAAGTACCTTTCACTGTCTGTAGCCCTTAATGCCCACAATTTCTCCCAGTTCCACTGATCAGAATACACAGATTGATGAGACAGTGGATTACTGGGATCCTTAATGTCTTTACTTCTCTTAGCGACAGGCTGGACCCTGGGCAGAGTGCCTGAAAGATGGAGCACATGAACTGTCAGCCTAACATCACGTGTCTTGAGGAGTCTTGAAGGAATTAATGAAATAAAAAACAATGTCTGCTCACCAAATGCCTCTCACCTCTATAAACTTCTAAGCTGCAAACATACATAAAATGTTTTTTTTCCTTTAAATTTATTAACAAGACTATCCCATTCCACATTTTGATGACATAATAAACAACAATTTTCGTGCATATTCTTATTTTCTTCCTGAAAATTACACTTTGAAAAAATGAAATGACTTGAAAATGCCATCCAGTAGAAGTCCTTCTTTTACAACAGCTGCATTATTGGAAATGTGTTCTATTCCATCATCAGCACCATTAAGGCAATAGTATGTCTTTGTGTTTAAAATTTTAACTTAATATAAATCTTAGAACTGGCAGAAAAAAGTCAAAATTATTTTATAACACATCAGGCATCTTTTACAAATACAGTGCTTTTCATGTGGTACTTAAAAGTTGTTTCTATAAACTCAGCAATTTAATAGGCAAATTTCCTTTGCCTTTATTATTTCATCCAATTGGTGTAGCTTAAAACACACACAAAACTAGAATGACTAAGTTTGTTCCTTATTACAACTTTTTTTTTTTTTTTAATGAGTCTGCTCACATTGGATTCAATGCAAACAAGTGGAAGATATTACAGTTCCCTTTTGGAGATTATGGTCTAGATATATAAATAAAAATATTCACAACATATAAAGTAAAAAAAACAAGATAAAATATCTTAAGCAAGCTAAACACTGCATTTTGCTGTTTAGTCGCTAAGTCATATCTGACTCTTAACCCGCAAGCCCACCACATCTCCTGCAAGCAGGCAGATCTCATTCAGTAAACTGGTGAATAAACAGGCAAAAGAGTACTAGCAGTATGCTGCAATAAATCATATGACTCCCTATAGAATAGCTGCACCTCAATACAACAGGAATCTACCTGATCCAAATCTCTGGGGTGACTGAGGGAAGGAAGGTGACCAGCTGATAGAAGCACTTCAGAAAGAAATGCAATTAGAAAGGCGGTTTGCATGAAGAAATAGAAAGCTTAAATGAAGTGGATTGCTGCGTATAAACCTCTAAGATCTATGTAAAGTAAAGAAGTGTGAAGACATCAGCGAGGAAAACATCATCTGTTCTAGGTAGGGGCTCTGCAGAATAAAACACACAGTGGACACCATCAAATACTTCATTGATTAAAATTTTACTTTCATTTCTCCTTTGGGTGGTTAATATATACTTAGGTTACTCAAGTGGCAAGTTAGTTACTGGACAGAGCTCTTAGTTTTACTTTCCAATGTGTGTATTTGTTATTTTTCCTACCCCAATTCAGGATCTTTACAATACATTACCCCACCATTATCAAATGAACTGGTAGTATGAATTTCCAAAGTGGTTAAAGATCCTTCTTCACAGTAAGACAATGTTCAGTATAACAACAAACAAACAGGAATTTTCACCCACTCCCACTTTTCCCTGTTATGTAACACCTTCCTGTGCAACTGGAGTCAATACATCATACTGACTCCGTATGTTCCGGATGGGTTATGTCTATCTTCATCTTTAAAACGGCAGTAATACTAGGTGTCCCCATGGCTTCTGTGAAGATAAAAAAGTATATGCCTGGGTAGCATATAATGGTCCCTCAATAAATGGTTATTATTCCACCTCCCACTGTGGATCAAAGTACAGCTCACCTGAGCTATTTTTTCTACAAACCTTCAGGCCTCTAGTATTGTCCTGTCTTCAGTTTATCACAAGGCGTGTCAAAGTTCATTCGCTGTCACTGATTACACCACTCCCTCCCGCAAAGCAGGAGAGGGCAAAGGCACCCCACTCCAGTACTCTTGCCTGGAAAATCCCATGGACGGAGGAGCCTGGTAGGCTGCAGGGCATGGATCACGCAGAGATGGATACAACTGAACGACTTCATTTTCACTTTCATGCATTGGAGAAGGCAATGGCAACCCACTCCAGTGTTCTTGCCCGGAGAATCCCAGGGACGGGGGAGCCTGGTGGGCTGCCGTCCATGGGGTCGCAGAGAGTCGGACACGACTAAAGCGACTTAGCAGCAGCAGCAGCTCCCTCAAAGTGTCAGCATGAGTTCCCTCATGCCCTAGAAGCCAGATCTAAGTTCTTACCATGACAATTCATTGCCAGGTAGCACTGGCACTTCTAGACATGCTCTGGAAGATTCTTTGGCCTGGACCACTCTTTTTGCACTCCAATCCAAGCCACGGTGTCATTTTTGTTCATTATATCCCCAAGCCTCACTTGTTTGCTTGACTCAAGAAATATTTATTGAACATTCACTATATGCAAGGCCTTATGTATTAACCTCTTTAAGAAAAGAGGTGACAATTCTAGAAACTTCTCAACAATTCAAACTTCAGAATCTGTTCCGGTTTCACTAATATTTCACACTTCTATTTTGTTGCTTTCTCACTTTCAACACACTTGCTCATACAGCCTCAAACAATTCTCTCAAAACAACAGTTTCACAAATGAGAAAACTATGAGAGGCCCAAGAATGGTACTGACTTTTTAAAGCCGTTCTATATATCTATGTAATATATATAGATATATATAATATCTATATAATATATAATTGCTAAGTAAGGTCCTACTCTTTGCAACCCTGTGGACTGTAGCCCACCAGGCTCCTCTGTCCATGGGATTCTCAAGGCAAGAATACTGGAGTGGGTTGCCATATTCTCCTTCAGGGATCTTCCTAACCCAGGGATTGAACTTGCATCTCCTGTATTGGCAGGCAGATTCTTTACCACTCAGCCACCTGGGAAGGCCTCAAAGTGACAGTATAAGCCATTTCATTTTAGGTTTTCTGGGTATGTACCTCCTTTGAAGCTCTATTTTATTTTTTAAAAGTTCTTTCTGCCTTGTTCTATGCCACTAATAACATACCTGTATTTGACGTACGCAGCCTTTACATCACTTAAGCTGTTTTTTAATGTCTTTATGCTTTTGTCAGCTGGTAATGGCAGTTATGGGGCTCAGGTGATTTGAGTGTGGTATTAACAAAGCCAAGACTGCATTTCTATATGCACATGGACCAAAACACTCTGCTGTTTGCTACCCAGATACACTGCTGCAAAACCGTACTATAAATGCCTATCATATCTACACTGAACAAGAGTGTAAATGGATTATTCCATATTCAACCAACACACATCAGGTGTTGACAAGTCTAACAGTCCCTCTGGGGATGGATAAGGATGGGGTTGTGAGATGCTGCTGTAAAATACTATTTTTCAAATGTGAAAGATGGTTACAAGGCCAGGTATTGGGGCACAAAAGAGGGAAAACTAACTCTGTACCGGGAGATGAGTAACAGAAGCTGACTAGGGAGTTTTCAGTCAATGAACCAGTGAACAAAGGGAACATTCCGAGGAGGGGAAACATGCAAGGGGAGAGACAAACAAGTTTTAAGTGTGGGGAACTCCAAATAATCTGGGCAGCCAAAGCACATGATCACCAGTGATAGAAAGGACTGTAGGTGTTCACTGAGTGTTTGGGTTCCTGGAAAACTAAAAGCATATGCCAGGTGCTGATTTCTTAAGTACACAGAACATCTCTGCTGCAGGTTTTTGTCGAGCATTTGTAAATTCACATGAGAATCGATTACACCACATCAGTGTCCACAGCTTTTCTCAACTTGAACCACAGAGCACACAAAAAATGATCGTATTATTTTCTCAAGTCTCCCAAAGATGCAGATAGGAATACGTGTGTGTGTGTGTGTGTGTGTGTGTATACATAAACTAATATGACTGTGAGTGCATGAGGGAGAAGGTAATTCACTACCTCCAATGCAAGCCTTAGAACAGTAGAGTTCAATTCTCTTCAGAACCATTAAGAAAGTCAGTTGGGTTTAAGAATTCTGTGCATTTAGTTATCCTAGGACTTTACACAGAATGTGTATCTGTTCAGAACACATACAGAATGTGTATGTGTTCTATACAGAGTATATGTATAGAAACTCAACCTGAGGCTTCTGCACTTATCTAAAAGCTAACAGACGGCAAGAAATTTCCAATGGTGTTACAGTTTTTTCTTAGAGGTGGCGGGGGAAGCAGTAAGATACGCTAATCCACAACTGTACAATATTTGCAAATAATTTAATTGCTGAGCATCTCAGATGATGTTATTTACTTAGAATAAAACTAGGTAAAAAACAATTAGAACCCATGAATTTAAGGATTTGGAGCTGCAAAGCACTACTGAGATCTAGTAAAAGTAAGCCTCTTATTTTATAGCTTAGAAACAAAAGCCAGGGCAAGTTTAGAGTCACATCCCATATTTAGGCCTTTGCAGGCACTCTCCATTTCCCTTCACTATTAGTCCTCTTTATAGGTGATACACACCAAAGAATAAAAAAGGACTTTATAATGGAATGATAATTAGCAATAGGAGCGATAGGAAAGAAGAAGCATTACTTTATAACGCTTCCCAAATTCAACGTTTATATCCAGTTGAACACACATTGTAAGAACTAAGCTTATCTGTTTACATTTCAATGTCAACTTTTTTAAAGTCTGAAAATACTTTTAGATTTCTTTACTTTTTAGTGACACTGTTGTTCAAGTCAGCGAGAAACTGACTACTATCAGGAGAAATATGCTAAGACCATCGAACCTACAGGTATCTCATTTGTAGTAATTTTTGAAAAAGGTAGAAATAAAGTGTGAATTTCATCTTTAATGCTTCTATAAGAAAATACTTTATAAATTCAACTTATTAACATCTCATGTCTCATTTATACTTTTAGAACGAGCTAAGTTTGAACTTACTTGGCTCAAGCCAAAGCCATTTATTTTTGGTGTCACAGGTTTTAATAGTGATTATTACTCAAACTTTTGCCATGATTTAGAGACTTTAAAGTATATATTTTAAGCTATTAATATACAGACACTTCAGAACACAAACTTAAATACAACTTATATATGAGAAATGAGGAACCAATCAACTTTAGCCCAAGAGACAAACTTAAGACCAACAAATAGCAAAAATTAAGGATGATTCAGCCAATTTGTGAATCCATGATGAGAAGTCACCTCAACATTTATCTCCAGAACCAAATGTAAACAGAGGATGCCCCACGGCCCATAAAACCAGGATGACACACGCACCTTGGCAACTTTAAAGGACAAGATCTCCAGGGAGGCAAAGGGAAGACGGGTCACTTTTATCACTCAAGAGACTCAGAAAGGTCCCAATCGACCCTTATGCAGCTACACGAACGGTACAAATAAAGGACAATAGATCATCTAACACTTTTTCTATATTGTAGCAAATGGGGTTCCATTATTTACTAGCAGATTCACCTTTTAAATGCATGTTCATGCTTAAGTGGAGTAGAGTAGCCTAAAGATACAGCAGTTCAAGTTGCCTGATCAAATCAGAATTCTTTACCCAAACACCCTCCCTGCATACTCTGGCACTGACACTGACAAACAAGGGTATCAGAGAATATTCTTCAAAAACAGAAAGATAAAAATCACCAGCTGTAAATGCTGTGAAGAAAACCTCATTAAATCATATAGTTAAAACATGGTCAGTGAGAGCAACACCATTACTCTGAGGAAGAAAATTAAACACAGGGAAGTCCAGTCACCTGCTTGTTAACTCTCCACATTTTCTCAACAGTCCGCAAAACACGCACCCTGGTTCGTAATTGAGAGATGGCATCCAAACTAGGTTGGAGGGTCCTCAGCTTACTAGATGTGGTTGGTAACAGGACAGGATGAGACTGCCTATACAACTAAGTGCTGCTTGGCTAACTGCAGCCTAACCAAAAAAGTTTGTGGTTAACTCAGCAGGATCTATCACGTTAGAAGGCTTGAAGACTATTACTTACTTGAAATACATTTCTGGCAAAACCTCTAGAGAGTAGATGTCTGCAAGATTATAGCATGCTTATTAAAACACTTTCCCATATTTTTACTTCTGTGCAATCAACCATGCTGGGGAAAACTGCAACAAGTAAATATCTGCACAAACAGGTGTTCCATGTCTTAAAGATCAACCTCCATGGCATGGTGTATAATGCAAAACAAAGACATCTTCCCAAAAGACTCCTGAGAGTCCCTTAGACAGCATGAGATCAAACCAGTGAAACTTAAACAAAATCAACTTTGAATATTCACTGTAAGGACTGATGCTGATGCTCAATATTCTGGCCACCTGATGCAAAGAACTGACTATCTGGAAAAGACTGATGCCGGGAAAGATTAAGGGCAGGAGGAGAATGAGGCAACAGAGGATAAGATGGTTGGATGGCAAGATCAACTCAATGGATACGAGTTTAAGAAAACTCAGAGATAGTAAGGGACAGGGAAGCCTGGCATGCTGCAGTCCATGGGGTTGCAAAGAGTCAGACACAACTGAACAATAATTTTCTCTTGGGATTGTTCTGCACGAGACCTTCACATGTTACTCCACCAACACCCTGGATGCTTACACACATTTTCCCGAATACAATTCTTTCAGGTAATAGGCCTTCACTGAAGCCACAACTAAATCCCTGCTAACTTTTCCATATTATCAACTTTAGATATGACATTTTACTTCTTGGCAAGAAAAATTTTACCTATTAGAGGCAAAAATATGCGTAGGAAGTTTACACACAGTTCATACTAAAAAGTGTCCTATCTGAGAGGTGATCACAGGTGAAGTTTCTGATCTTCATTATCAGAGTCTCTTATATGGTCTGCTATCTAGTTACGAATACATACTGACCCAAAGCCAGGGCTATTCTGGAATAGGGAGATTCATAAAAGACGGTTGATGCAAAGCAGTGAAAAAGTACTCAATAATCTTTAACCTGAACCCATCTTGAAATCCACCCAAGAAGTTCACTTTCAATTAAACAGAATCATTCTGCTGCCTTCTGCTTATGAAAATGAGTGGGTAAAAAATTCAACTCCAATGCCATAATAGGTGTAGTTTGCATTCCTTTCCTGATCAAATTAAAAAACAAACAAACAATTTACTCAAGATCTACCTTGCACTTAATAATTTACTACTAGTGAGCCAATGTCAAACTAAGACAGAAGTGAGATATGAAGAGGAAAAATGATGATAAAAAACTTGATACCTCTCAAGCAAGAATTACATAGTTGTGACTGAGCTCCAGAGTTCAGAGACACTGGTTCCCCACTACCCTGAATTTTGGGGGAGAATCATTTATTACTTTTTCACTATAAAGTAAATGATGAAAACCTAATTTTTCATACAAGATTCATAATACCTTCAGAAGGCTCTGAATATTATAAGCTGTTGTTTTACTGTTGGGCAAAAAAAGCTAAAACCAAGAAAACAATCAAGGCTGGAACTCAGTATATTTTAGAAACAGATGAATAAAGGTCACAACGTAAGTATATTTTTTTCACTGGTAAGACTGCCTTCTTAAAAAATGTTTTTCTATTAAGAGGATGAAAATGATAAATTTAAAACTTGTGCCCTTCAAAACATATCAATAAGAAGAAAAGGCACACATATTTGATAAAACAACATATATTCAGAACATAGAACTCTTACAACTCTAAAAACACAGACAACTCAATTTTTTAAATGGAAAAATATCTAAATAGACATTTGATTGGAGAAAATACACAAATGGCTAATAAGCACAAGAAAAGATGCTCTTCCATTAGTCATTTCAGAACTGCAAATTAAAACCACAATGAAGTTTCAACACATTCACTAAAAAGACTACAATAAAAAATACAGTACAACCAAGTGTTGGTGAGGGTGTAGAGAAAATGTAACCCTCATATGTTGTTGGTGGGAATATAAAAAAAGTACAACCCCTTTGGAAAGCTCTTTGACAGTCTTGTAGAAGTTAAATATACAAGTCAGCAATCCACTCCGAAGTTATCTACTCAAGAGAAACAACACGCAAATAATAATAATAACCACACAAATGTTTATAGCTGCATCATTCCTAACAGTCGTAACTGGAAACAATCCTAACTCATTAACTGGTGAAAATACAGAAAACTTGGGTTTAACCATGCAACCAAATACTACTACAATAATGAAACAAGGTGGACAAACCTCCAAAACACTGTACTAAGTGAAAGAAGCCAGATACAAAAGGCTATATAGTGAATTATTCCACTGCCATGAAATTTATAGAGAGACTACAAACTTATCAATGGTTGCCTGGACAGTGAGGACTCACCGCAAAGAGGTCCGAGGGACCTTTCTAAGCTGCTGTGTTCTAAAACTGGACTTTCGTGGTGGCTGTACAACTGCATCAGTTCACTAAAACTCACTGAACCGTTTCACGGGTGAACTGTATAGTAAATAATGCAATATGCTATTAACTTTAAACCCAACCCTCTAAATTATAAAATAAATTCTCAAAATTTTCTCACTTATTCTTTATTTACCAATTAGACAATAGGCTATTTTCAAAGATAAATTTTATTAGAATTAAAGGAAATTCAAGATAGTAGCAATTTATCATTTAAGACATGTTTAGAAAATTCTACTCAGCATACATATTCCAGTCTTAACTGCAGTGTTTAAAAAAAAAAAAACGCACTGCCACTAATTGTACTCTTGGGCATTTATCCTAGAGAAACAAACTTAGGTTCACATAAAAACCTGGACACAAACATTTGTGTTAGTCACTCAGTCACTTTCGACTCTTTGTGACCCCATGGACTGTGGCCTGCCAGTCTCCTCTCTGTCCATGGAATTCTCCAGCCAAGAATACTGGAGTGGAAAGCCATTCCCTTCTCCAGGGGAAACGAGGGATTGAACCCAGGTCTCCTGCATTGCAGGCAGATTCTTTATCATCTGAGCCACCAGGGAAGCCACACAAAAAATTTATACCAGTTTTATTTGTTCATACTGTTCAAGGGATTCTCAAGGCAGGAATACTGAAGTGGTTTGCCATTCCCTTCTCCAGTGGACCACATTTTGTCAGAACTCTCCACCATGACCCGTCCAGCTTGGGTGGTCCCATGCATGGCTCATAGTTTCACTGAGTTAGACAAGGCGGTGGTCCATGTGATTGATTGGTTAGTTTTCTGTGAGTATGGTTTTCAGTCTGTCAGCCCTCTGATGGAAAAGGATAAGAGGCTTATGAAAGCTTCCTGACAGGATAGACTGAGGGGGATACTGGGTCGTCTTCTGATGGGCGGGGGCCATGCTCAGTAAATCTTTAATCCAATTTTCTGTTGATGGGTGGGGCTGTGTTCCCTCCCTGCTATTTACCTGGGGCCAAACTATGGTGGAGGTAATGAAGATAATGGTGACCTCCCTCAAAAGATCCCAGGCATGTACTGTTACAGTCTGTGCCCCCAACCCTGCAGCAGGCCACCACTAACCCATGCCTTCACCAGAGACTCCCAGACACCCACAGGCAAGTCTCCTAACAGACCACCTGACCTGCCTCTTGAGAAACCTGTATGCAGGTCAGGAAGCAAAAGTTAGAACTGGACATGGAACAACAGACTGGTTCCAAATAGGGAAAGGAGTATGTCAAGGCTGTATATTGTCACCCCGCTTATTTAACTTATATGCAGAGTACATCATGAGAAACGTTGGGCTGGATGAAGCACAAGCTGAAAGCAAGATTGCCAGGAGAAATATCAATAACCTCAGATATGCAGATGACACCACCCTTATGGCAGAAAGTGAAGAGGAACTAAAGAGTCTCTTGATGAAAGTGAAAGTTCAGTTCAGTCGCTCAGTCGTGTCCGACTCTTTGTGACCCCATGAATCGCAGCACGCTAGGCCTCCCTGTTCATCACCAACTCCCGGAGTTCACTCAGACTCACGTCCATCGAGTCGGTGATGCCATCCAGCCATCTCATCCTCTTTCGTCCCCTTTTCCTCCTGCCCCCAATCCCTCCCAGCATCAGAGTCTTTTCCAATGAGTCAACTCTTTGCATGAGGTGGGCAAAGTACTGGAGTTTCAGCTTTAGCATCATTCTTTCCCTGGTGGCTCAGAGGTTAAAGCGTCTGCCTGCAATGCAGGACACCCAGGTTCCATCCCTGGGTTGGGAAGATCCCCTGGAGAAGGGAATGGCAACCCACTCCAGTATTCTTGCCTGGAGAATCCCATGGCGGGAGGAGCCTGGTAGGCTACAATCCATGGGGTCGCAAAGAGTCGGACACGACTAAGCTACCTCACTTTCACTTTTCCAAAGAACACCCAAAAGCTCAACATTCAGAAAACTAATATCATGGCATCCGGTCCCATCATTTCATGGCAAATAGAGGGGGAAACAGTGCAAACAGTGGCTGACTTTATTTTTTGGGGCTCCAAAATCACTGCAGATGGTGACTGCAGCCATGAAATAAAAAGACGCTTACTCCTTGGAAGAAAAGTTATGACCAATCTAGACAGCATGTTAAAAAGCAGAGACATTACTTTGCCAACAAATGTCCGTCTAGTCAAGGCTATGGTTTTTCCAGTAGTCGTGAATGGATGTGAGAGTTGGACTATAAAGAAAGATGAGCACTGAAGAATTAATGCTTTTGAACTGTGATGTTGGAGAAGACTCTTGAGAGTTCCTTGGACTGCAAGGAGAGCCAACCAGTCCATCCTAAAAGAAATCAGTCCTGAATATTCATTGGAAGGACTGATGTTGAAGTTGAAACTCCAATACTTTGGCCACCTGCTGCGAAGAGCTGACTCATCTGAAAAGACCCTGATGCTGGGCAAGATTGAAGGTGGGAGGCAAAGGGGACGACAGAGGATGAGATGGTTGGATGGCATCACCAAGTCAATGGACATGAGTTTACTTGAGTACACTCCATGAGCTGATGATGGACAGAGAGACCTGCCGTGCTGCAGCCCATGGGGTCGCAGAGAGTCGGACACAACTGAGTGACTGAACTAAACTATTTGTTCATAGCCCCAAAGTGTAAATAACCCAAATGTCCTTCGATGGGTCTATGTCACAATTATGGTACATTCATATCATGGAATACGACTTAGCAATAAAAAGGAATGAACTATTGATACACACAACCTGAATGGATCTCAAACGAATTACGATCAGTAAAAAAATCCAATTTCAAAAAATTACATATGTATGACTCCGTTTATATAACATTCTATAGAGATGGAGAACAGCTGAGTAGTTGCGAGAGCGGCTGGGGGTGCAGGTGGTTCATTATGGCCAGTAAAGAGCAGCATGAAGGACTCCTGTAATGGGGCTGTTCGGTGCCTTGACTGTGACAGTGGTCACACAAACTACACATGTGGTGGTATTATAAAAAAGCAAATACACAAAATTCTTTCACACCCACCACCAACAAAGGGGTCTGAGTATAAATATAGGAACCTGAAAAAAGTCTACGGATTGTATCAATGTCAATTTTCTAAAAGTGGTATTAGTCATGCAAGATATTACCACTGGGAAAAACAGGGTAAAGGATATATGAAATTTCTCTGTAGTATTTCTTAAAACCGCAATGAATCTATATGTATTTCTAGATAAAGGTTTTTTAAGTTAAAAAAAAAAGTCAAGACGCTATATATTACTACTGTGCAATACCAATGTATCACATATTCTGAGGAGGCATTATGTTTAAGTCTTGCTATACATTATTCTTTTTTATGGGGCATAAGCCTCCTCACCAGAAGAAAAGTTTTGATCAAAAATCAATCATTAACTTACAGCAGAAAGAAATTCAGCACTTAAAACTTTTATACCAAGTCACATCAAACAATTTCTGGAGGTAGACTTAAAATTTTCACCGAAAACAAGAACAATCTTATTATCAATCAGAAAGGTATATAAGCCATGCCTTTAAAAAACTGTAAGGCACACAAACAGATTTGTTACAAATTCCAGGTTTACCAAATAAGTTCAAATCATTAACCTGGGTTCTTAGTACCCTGGCATGTGACAAAGTGCATCTGATAAGGATATCTGGGCATTCTGGTTAGTGGAAAGAAGTATCACCATAAACTGCCATTCTGCTTCCAACCTGTCTTTTGCAAATCTGATTTCATATTCTTTCACCGTTTATTCCCACTACAAGCCTGTGACAAAAGTCAGTATAGTCAAAGCTATGGTTTTTTTGAGTAGTCAGGTACAGATGTGAGAGTTGGACCATAAAGAAGGCTGAGCGCCAAAGAACTGATGCTTTCAAATTGTGGTGCTGGAGAAGACTCTTGAGAGTTCCCTGGACAGCAAGCAGAGCAAACCAGTCAATCCTAAAGGAAATCAACCCTGAATATTCATTGGAAGGACTGATGCTTAAGCTCCAATACTTTGGCCAGCTGGTACAAAGAGCCAACTCACTGGAACAGACCCTGATGCTGGGAAAGATTGAGAGAAGGGGGAGACAGAGGATGAGATAGTTGGATGGCATCACCAACTCAATGGACAACTCCACCGGCTCAACTCAATGGAGTTGAGCCAATTCTGGGAGATGATGAAAGACAGGGAAGCCGGGCTTGCTACAGTCCAAGGGCTTGCAAAGAGTTGGAGATGACTTAGCAACTGAACAACAACAACAACAACAAAAGCCTGTGAGACTCAGTCCCTGGAACCTGGTGATCTACTGATGGCACTATGTAGTCTTCAAATGGAATGCACAGCTGCCAGGAAAAGGAGGATTGGGTAGAAGTGGGTAAGATTTCCTGTCCGTTTCAAAGAAAGGAGCAGCTGTAAAGTAGTCATTTAAAACTACAAACATTACCTGGTAGTTATAAGAATAGAAAGATAATCAAAATGGGCACACACCATAGTCCTCTGCACCCTGAACTAAACAGATAACTAAAGACAAAAGGACAGAAAATATGAGAAGAGATTCTATAAAGCAACAAAAAAAGGAATGCCAAAGTTCAAAATTATAACTCAGGGAAGTATGTTCAGAAGATTAACGTTTCAATAGTTAACAAATATAGATGGATTTCAAATAGCCAACAAACATTTGAAAAGATGTTTAACCTTCTTGACAAAGGAAATGTAAATCAAAACCATGAAAAATCCTTCCCCATCCTATAGATTCCACTCTCCCCTCTCAAATTTAAATCGGATAATCCCACTGCTGGCATTATAGACATACCCTGGAGATATCCTGGGTTTTGTTCCTGAACTTTCTGATTTTCCAGTGCATATAAAAGGTATGTTTATACTATACTGTAGTTTATTAAATGTTATGGGCTTTAAGAAAAAATACACACCTTAATTAGAAAATATTGCTTAAAAATGCTATCATCTAAGTCTTCAGCACATCATAAAATTTTGCAATAGTAAAGTCTTTGATTTGTAACATCAAAGATCACAATCATCATTTAACAATGAAAAAGTTTGAAATGCTGCAATAATTACTGAAATGTGACAGACACACAAACTGAGCAAATGCTTTTAGAAAAATAATGTCAACTGACTTGTCTGACACAGGATTGTCACAACATTCCATTCGTCAAAAAAGAAAAAAAAATGCATTACCTGTGAAGCACAATAAAACAAGGTATGCCTTATATATGAAAACTGGAATCTGTTGCTGGCAAAGAGTCTGGAGGACAATTTAATACACAGTCAGCCCTCTATCTGCAGGCTCCACATTCACGGATTCAACCAAGTGCTAACTGAAACTACTTGCAAAAAAAGGAAATATTTCCAAAAAGTTCCAAGACCCAAAACTTTAATTTGGAGTGTGACAACAACAATTTATATAACATTTACTTTGTATAAGGTATTAAAATTAATCTAGAGATTATTTAAAGTACACAGGAGGATGTATGTAGGGTATATGCAAATACTATTTGCATATAGTTTATTTAAGACACTTGAGTATTCTCAGAGTTTAGTATCGTCACGGGTTCCTGGAAACAATCCCCTGGTAATTCCCAGGGATGACTATGATTCTTAATACTGAAGAAGCTCATATCTTACAATCCATCAATTCCACTTAAGATCTCTAAAGAAACTCACATATTATCACAAGAAAAATTTTCAAAGATGCTTCCAACAGTGCTATCTGTAATAAAGAAAAAGGAGAAGCAACTTATCTAAGAATAGACAAGCTATATTTTACCCAATAAAATACTACACAGCAATTAAAATTTGCAAGTCAGATCTAGTATCAACATGGATATATCTCAAACAAAACTTGAGTGAAAAAAAAGATGCAAAAGGAGAGGTACTATACCCCATTTAGGCAGATTTTTCAAAGAAAAAAGGTTTACACTGATAATGAATTCTTACAAACAAGTACTAGAAATAGGAAAGTATGCACATGAATGATGTACACCAGCTTGAGGAACAGTGGCCTGTGTACTCACCATTTCAACTCCAACTAAATGTTCTCTATTTAAACATTTGGGGCTTCCCTGGTGGCTCAGACAGTAAAAAACCTGCCTGTAATGCAGGAGACCCAGGTCCGATTCCTGGGTCAGGAAGATCCTCTGGAGAAGGGAATGGCTACCCACTCCAGTATTCTTGCCTGGAGAATTCCCCTGCCAGAGGAGACTGGCAGGCTACAGTCCATGGGGCTCACAAAGAGTCAGACACAACTTGAGTGATTAACACACACAAAGCAAATGTAGAAAAAAAAATATTAACATTTATTGACACCGAGTGGTGAGAGTACATGGGTACTTATTACTACTCTTCTGTACTTTTCTATTAACTTACAGGATTATGCTGTTTGTTACGTTTTTGAAAGGGGTTAACATATGTAAGTCAAGGATAAAAGAATATAAAAAAATTATCTCTATCAGGAATGAAAGAAGAGACATCACTACAACTCTTACAAACTCTTAAAAATTAGAAGTTAATGGGAAAATTGCAAACAATTTTATGCTTAACACCGACTGCTTAGATGAACTATGTGTCAAGGAACTTTTCCAATCAAAGCTCACTTAAGAAGAGAGAATATAAATAGACCTGTATCTACTAAATTAACTGATTTGTACTTAAATAACCTACAGCATTAACAAATCCAGAAGAAACCCTCCAGGTCAAGATATTTCATTAGTGTCTCTCCTGGAAAAGAATTCTACAGATCTCCTCCAGAAAAAAACAAAGGCCTGCATTATTTGAATACTAAAACTAGACAAAGGTCTAACACAAGAACACTACAGACCAATCTTTCTCACAAATATGGACCCAAAACTTGTTAACAAATTTCTAGTAAACTGAATTCAGAAATGCATAAAAATAATAAACATGATGACTAAGTGGGTTCTATACTGTGAATGCAAAGTTGTTTCACTATTTGAAAAATCAAAATAATTCATCATGTTCACAGATTAAACAAACAAACTGTATGTTGGGACTTCCCAGGCAGTCTAGTGGTTAGGACTCTGCTCTTTCACTACAGAAGTCACATTCCATCCCTGGTCCAGAAAACTAAGATCCCACAAGCTGTGCAGCAACCCAACCCCCCACCACAAAGAAAACCCGGTATCTCAATAAATGCAATAAGAAAGCAACATTCATTCACTGTAGTAATTTTTAAAAAACTAGCAAACTAAGGCTTCTATTCAACACTGTACTGGAGGTACTTACCCATGGAGTAAGCAGACATTCTAAAAAGACCAAAATAAAACTGTCTTTATTCAGAGTTTGCATGACTGTATATGCAGAAAATCCCAAAGAACATACCAAAAAAATTACTACAATAAGTGAATACAATCATCAATTTTCTCTCTCTACATACGAGCAATTACTCATTAGGAAAGATCCTGATGCTGGGCAAGATTGAGGGCAGGAGGAGAAGGGAACGACAGAGAATGAGATGGTTGGATGGCATCACAGACTCAATGGACATGAGTTCGGACAAGCTCCGAGAGATGTTGAAGGACAGGGAAGCCTGGTATGCTGCAGTCCATGGGGTCACAAAGAGTCGGACACAACTCAGCAACTGAACAAAAGGGTTCAGTACTATCTACCCACAGTTGCAGGAATCCTTTAGGGGTCTTGGAAAGTATCACCCATGGATAAGGGCGGAACTAGCGTGTATCATGAAGCAGTGGAAACTGTAGTCATCATGCTGTGCATTACATCCCTACTGCTTTTTTATAACTGAAGTTTGTACCTTCTGACCAACTCTTTCAAATTCTCCCTCCTCGATGAAGGATACTATAGGAAAATATAAAGCTACAGACCAGGAAAATTTTTTTTACAAAATCTACATCTATGTAATATAGATGTATAATAATATTTTGTGTATTATCAAAATAGCTATCTGATAAAGAACTGTTATCCAGGATATATGAAGAAATTTAGAAACCTGGTAACAAAGAAACAAAACATTTTAAAATGGGCAAAAAACTGAGTTCATTTTATCAAAGATACATGGGTGAGTTACATAAGCAAATGAAAACAGGCTTATCCTTATTCATTGGTGAAATGAAAATAAACATTATGATGCAGTACCACTACAAGCTACTACTCCAAACAGCAACTGGCAATACCAACTACTGAGAAGGACACACCGAAATGTAATTCCTCTACTGCTGACGTGAGTACTAAATGGTACTTTTTTGGGATGATGGAAATAATCTTTCTCTTGATTGTAATTACAAAACCAAGTTCAGACATATACATGAAAAGTTCTGATACTACTATACACAAATACCACAACAAACCTAACTTTTTAAAAATTCTCATATATTTTCTTAAGTATTTTCTCTAAAACATTTAAATCATTTCAGTTCTCCATTCAGAAACTCCTTTCATCGTGTCCTTGTAGATGGCTTTCTGATGAGGAGTCGCATATAAGCAGCTTCATCAAACATCAACTCTACAAGACAAGGTGAGCTGTCCATATTTCTAGACAGTATGTTTCTAATGCAAAGAAATGTACAATCTAATGACCTCCAAAAAGAGAATTAAAGCATTCTAGATCTGTAAAAGTATTCCAGCTGTTGCACAACTGCTTATAAATAAAGTCATCAAGGGGACTTCCCTGGTGGTCCAATGGTTAAGATGGTGCTTCCAATGCAGGGGGCCTGGGTTCAATCCCTGGTCAGGGAACTAAACCCCACATGCTGCAACTAAAGATCCCACAGCTGCAATAAAGATCAAAGATCCCCTGTGCTACAACTAAGATCCAGAGCAGCCAAATACATAATAAATATTTTTTAAAAGTCATCAAGAAGAATCATCAATATGAAACGATTCAAAAACAAAGGACATCTTACAAAGGGAAAGACATAGGTATCATATACATGGTAGCTTAAAAAAAAAAAAAGCATACCAATCTCTTTTACATGCTTCCCACTGAGGGAAATTAGATGGGTTCAAGAACAGAAACATGTCAAGAGAAAGTAAGTTACACCCTGAAACCCTCATCTCAAATAAGAAGCAACCGTCAAGCAACCAAAGCACAGACTTCCAAAGATAACATCAATAGTGGAAGAGGTGAAGAGAATAATAACACTTAAGTGTAGACACTGTAACTATAAAGCTTCTAGAATATGATCTGAGAAAACTATAGTGATAATGTTTGGCAAAGATTTCTTAAATCACATAAAGAATATAAAAGAAAAAAGAAATTAAAACTTCATCAAAATTAGTAAATCTTCTCTTCAACACACTTTCAAAAGATATATCCACATCAAGAATAAAGAACTCCTCACAATTCAGTAAGTCAAGCAACCAAATTTTAAAACAAAGATACAAAAAATAAATTAAGAACTTAAAAAAAATACACAGATGACAACTAAACACATGAGAACATGCTCAACATCTCAACATCATTCATTATTAGGGAAACAAATTAAAACCACAGTGAGATACCATCAGAAGTCCTCTATCAGCCTCAGATTAAAAAGACTGACCACATCAAGGTCGGAAAGATGTAGAGCAACTAAAACTCTCAAACACTGTTTTGGAAATTTAAAATAATATAATTACTTTGAAAAAGATAGTTTGGAAGCTTATTAAAAAGTTAACCATACTCACTGATTTTACCCCTAGATATGTACTCAAGAGAAGTGAAAGCATACGTCTACACTCAAGACTTGGTCAGAAAATGTAAACTCAAATATCCATCAACAGGTGAAGGAATAACAAACAGCAGAATATGCACTCAATGGAGTATTACTCGGCAGTCAAAAGTAACAAACACGGCTAACTCTCAAAATAAGCAAGCTAATTCAAAGAAATCAGACCTAAACAAGTACATGGTGTATGATAACATTTAGATAAAGTTCAAGAAAATGCAAGCTAATCTACAGTGACACAAAGCAGATTAGCGGTTGCCTGGAGACAGAAAGGAGCAAAGGCAATTATGAAGGGGCAAGAGGAAATTTTTAGGAGTAACAGATGATCATTATCTTCTTTATGGTGGTTTCCCAGTTTATATTCTTAAACGTGGAGTTTTTTATATGCCAAATACACCTTAACAAAACTGAGAAAAAATAAACACAAATGACAAGATGTTGTGCTTTATTTCCTGACTGCAGTATACTTCTTCTTGGTTTCTCTTAAATAATACAAAGGATTATGTATAACACAGTTTACACAGAAATTATACATTAGTGTACAAAATTTACACAACTTTTACTGTTCATCATCTTTTAAATCAGGAGATAAAAATCTAACTGTTCAGTACTATTTGATGATACATTCTAGAAATGCTACAAATAGATCATCTTCTTGTAGAGCAGAGTTATTTTCTCACTAACTTCTTAAGTATTTTCAAAATACTCTATATTCATTCCTAGTAATTTTAACTGGCAATAGAGCCTGACATTTTAGCTGTAAATTTAGTATCAATATGATCATTACCATTTCATACACACACATGCAACACACCCTATAAATTATAACATGCATCTCTTCAGAAACAATCTGCACTGCCAGAGTTTCACCAAGGTATAGTGGTTTTCCTGATGACTGGAAGAGACCATCAATCAAGCTTGTTTACAACTTCATGTGATTTGGGGGTCACTATGCTATTTCTCATATTCCCTACATACAGAAATCCTACTCTTTTTCTGTGTTCACACCAGTATCTGGTCCAAACCGTTTTATGTCCAGCACAAGAAAAGATATGAAAGGAACAATACACAGCCAGGCTGAATTTACCTACAGGTCAGTTATCTAGATAGCTCTGAGTCTGGAAAACTCAGCGGTAAGCAAAGAAAAGTACTAATTTATCAATTTCTATTTGCCATAAGCCTTTTTGGTCTAATTCCAGGGCTTGGGTTTGTCTGGTGTTTTATTTGGGGGGTTTTCCTGGCAGGCAGGGGTGTGTGTGACAGCGGTAATAAAAAGGTTGAAACTAAAATGATTAAAATGAACTTGGGAGTTAGATGAGGAAATTCTAAATTATGTAAGACAACTGGAAACTGATGCATTCATCACTCCACATTCACCACTCTTATTTTGCTTCATCTCACAGGGCAGAAGTAGGGGAGGCCAACAATACTGGTTTCTTTGATTTTAAATACAGCCAATGGAATGAGTTACAAATGTCTTCATTCACAGGCAATCAAATGCATTCCAAAAATATTTGCTAAACTGAAGGTCAAATTATATACCCAAGAACAGGACTAGAGAAGAAGTCCGATTTATCTGCACACTACAAATATTCTGACTATAAAGAACAATTCATAAGTTCAAAAGCCTATTCTTTAAAGGAAAGAAAAAAATACAAAGGACACAAAAAAACCTACATACTGTATCCTACATTCTACAATCCAGGTAGGTTTACTCAATTACATAAAAGACTTTTAAAATGAAATTCATAGCAGCCACCACCATAAGTCAAGTTAGAAGTTAGCTCTGACCTATATTGAAAATCTCATCCATTAGCACCAGGGTTTGAAAAGTTTAAATGACACAAAAGTATTCATATGTAAGAGTTTGAAAGGTTTTCCACTTCACCATACTGCCTATAACTAAGAAGCTGCTGCTGCTGCTAAGTCGCTTCAGTTGTGTCCAACTCTGTGCGACCCCATAAGAGCAGCCCACCAGGCTCCCCCGTCCCTGGGATTCTCCAGGCAAGAACACTGGAGTGGGTTGCCACTTCCTTCTCCAATGCATGAAAGTGAAAAGTGAAAGTGAAGTCGCTCAGTCATGTCTGACTCTTTGCGACCCCATGGACTGCAGCCTACCAGGCTCCTCCGTCCATGGGATTTTCCAGGCAAGAGTATTGGAGTGTGGTGCCATCGCCTTCTCCAACTAAGAAGCTAAACTAATGTAAATTTGAATTTTACTTTATAGACATTTGAACAAGAGTTACCAACAAAAATTTCTGAAGTATTATTTCATATAAAACTATATAGACCCTAGATAAAGTAAAGGGAAATGGGAAAAGATAATCAAGACCTGTTTACTCGCAAAATCACTGAACTGGAAACAAACTTTGGTGACAGCAAAACAAAACTAAAAAGCACATTTTAGCATTCTATTAGTCACTGAGAAAAACAAAGCAATATCCTTATGCCAATTTTCTGTGAGCAGGTTACGAACAAAATTAATTCTGAAAAAACACCTTCAAAACCATGGAGGATCACAATGACTTGTCAAGTTAGCGTAAGTTGATTAAGTACTAGGATTAACTCTAATACTAAATTTAGCAAAAGTTTCTACTGATCAGCCCAGTTGCTGTATACTAAAATTATTCAATTTTTATAGGACATTTCCTGCTTGTAAATATCCTCTAAAACTAGGTATTAAGTTTCCATGTTAATATCTGTTTACAAACTTGAAGTCTCTATTTTCATTGAGAATTTAGTCTCAAAATTCATGCTCCAGTTATTAACTGTTCATTACTAGCTAAGAGGTTAATTTAAAATGTAAGAAATTCATTTTTATCGAAACGTAATAATGCATCAGGAAAAATATCTTCTCACATGAAATTCATTATTAAATCAAAGAGTTCTGAAAATACTAATTCAGAGGCTTACCAGCTGAAAAGGGAAAGATCTAGGACATCACTCCTGAAAAACTAACAGGTAAAATTCAAACATGTCTAAATTATTAAGCAAGTCAAAAAATTCTCTAGTCTACCTCTTGAAGATCCTTTTGCTAAGAGAAATACAATCATTCTGAGTCCCATACAGCTGCAAAATTTCTAGGAAAAATAAGACTTTGTTATCTTGTCAATTTTAATCCACCTTTTCCTCCTTCAGCCATACTTTTGAGTCTAGACCCTCTAGTCACTGTTTTACAAAACTTTCAAGATAACTGTTTTTAAAACCTTAAGCCAGCAAGCACAGAACAGAATGGAATTTAAGAGGGAAGCATTCTTTAGTTCTCCTGAGAAGGATCATCTTTTTAAAACAGACACCACTACAGAAGAATTCTATCTTGCAATCAATTGTTGTCTTAACTGTGAGCAGAAAAGCACGTATCAACTTGAAAGGGAAAAATCAAGAGACCTAACTTAACAGTTAACAACAGACTATGCAAAGAATAAATGTAAAATTAGAAACTATAGAGGGGGAAGTAAACTAGAGTTGGCAGTATTTCCTAGTCACTTACCATGGTTTGTTTTTTTTTTTAATGGAGATGCGCAGAGAGGGTAAACCAATACTCTACAATTATTTTAAAAAGGAAAGAGGATTTTTCAAAAAGCGATTAGGAGAATGGATTACACCCTAGAGGGTTCAATGAAGAACACAACAGCAACAGCATAGAAGAACCTGCCTCTGAAAATGTAACCATATGCGCCCTGTGCGTGCTCATGAAAGCGTCAAAAGAAAAACTGGGTAACAAACACAAACAAGAGGTTCTGGCAGAAAATGATGCTATGCTAGAGATGCATACAAAGTGCTTCAGTGATCACAAAAGCAAAGAATCAAGGAAGGTTTCCCTAAAGAGTTTCCAGGAGCTGGGTTTAGGCAGCTGTTAAGAGTCATTAGGCAGCACAATAGCACGAAAGAACATGAAGTTTGACTGGAAGGTGCAGGATAAGACGTGGTGTGGATGAGCAGGTGGGCAGGACAGAGCCAAGCCAAGGTGGGCTTGTTTGTCATGTTTAAGGAAACAAGTCAATACCTCCTTGGGCAACAAGGCAACAACCAAGAATTCTAAGCGGATAAGCTACATAAGCTACATGTTTTCTGGACATGTGACATAACTGGCAGACAAGTCTCAAGGCTAATGTAATGGTCCAGGTGCAGGTCTCAACCACAGGCTTGTGATTAATTAAGTTTATAATTAAATAAAACATGAAATAATCAGGAACTAAATTAAGGTAGTAACAACAGAAAGGAAAAATAAATCAACAGAATTCTGTATCTGACTGCTACAGGTGGGTGTCTAAATTCATACATTTGGATTGCATGGCAAAATAGATGGCAATGCCATTTTCAGACAAGACTAAATAGAAAACAAAAGGAAATCCTGTGAAGTTGAAGATCCAAGTCCAAGTGTAACTGCTATTTTAACTTCCATTAGGAATGTGAACTCTAAGATTCATTATCTGTAAAATGGAAGTATAACTATATACACACCATAGCCATGTAAAGATTAACTGAGACAATGATTGAAATGAACACTGTGCCTGCTGTATGTTAAATGCGCATTAAATGGTGGCCCTTACCAGCATTATTGGGTTGAGTGCAGAATTGATCAAGTCTTTGAGGAGCTATATCCCACTGTCCTTCCTGTTACCCCTGATGAAGCTCCTTCTGGATCCGTGTTACATTTACAGTTCCTAGCTCACTCAATAAAGTTGTCCAATAAACGCTAAGCATGAGAAAGTCCAAAAGTACACCTGTTCTATTAGAACCCAGCTTTGCCTTTGGGGTATGACGAAAGCATTAACTATTTTACTAATAATACAAACTTAAAAAAAAAAAAGCATCAGCAACATCTTATTTAGGTATAGCTGATTTACAATGTTGTGTTAATTTCTGTTGTACAGCAAAGTGATTCAATTATATATATGTGTGTGTATACACACATTCTTTTTCATTAGTTTATCACAGGGTATTAAACATAATTCCCTGAGCTATACAATAGGACTTTGTTGTTTATCTATTCTATAAACTTGTTCTTTTAATTAAATACTGTAACAAAAAGTAAGAATACCCCTAGGGCTGCAATACCCCTGTCTTTACTTACCAAAAAAAAAAATTATCTTCCACACTACGTGTTCTGTCAGGAAGCCCGTATCATCTTAAAGATCCTTAATAGGAGATTAACTGATTCTAGTGTTTTGGTCAGTCTGCAATGAGCTTAATCTATTTGGCAAAATCAGGGACAAGGATTTGTTAACTCATAAATGAAGAATTTCAAAATAAAAAGATTAACTATAACTTAAATAGGAAATTACATAGCCACATATAAACTCGACAATGCCAGAAAGCTTTCACAAACAAAGAACTCCTATTGAGAGACTGTGAAATGTGCATCCAGTGTTACAGCTTGTGAGTGGAGGGTTAAGACACTACAAATACATTATTTTCCATATATTTTAAGACAAGTATTTGGTATCCATGATATTTAACAGTCATTATTAGCTACCAAAACTGACATACATCACAGTATTTCAAAATTGGAGGAAACACAGACATCATTCAGTTCTGTGAATTTCAGGATTTCAAGTGTTAACTGCAATCCATAGTTTTACATTCCAACCTTGTACACAAATCTGTACACATGTTTTATTACAATATATTATTTTTTATTATATAACTGTAGCAGCAGACACTGTGTACAGTGAAACTTGTAAGAAATTCTAGACTGCCCCTGACAAAATAGTAAACATGTTTGAAACATGACTATATCAAATTTCATCCCCAAAGTCAATCAGAATAGCTACATCCCACAATTCTCACACCCCTCCAATAAAGGAAAACAAACACTGAAGCAGAATTTCATGTTGTTAAGTATTACCAAGATCAGAAATGATGACTCTTTTGTAGGAGTTCTGATGGGTTCTTTGTGAAAGATTTATAGCCCTCAAGCTACAGTAAAGATAATATAGACAGGAAGAGAGGTATTGTAAGGTAAATCATGCTAAGCCAAAGGAAAACTATCTGAGAAGGCAAAGAGAAAACTAAGGGGCAAAGAACATTTCACCTACCTCCCCCAGTTATCACTCGTGTCCTAAGCACCAAAACATAATTCCCCTTCTTATAAATATGCTTCAATGATGTACACCAAAGTAGAAGATGACTTGATAGCAACAAATTAGAGGTCCTGTGACTTCAATTTAATTAAAGAAGAAACCAGAAGTTCTACAATGCACAAAGTGAAAAGAGAATCTACATATTATAACACAGAAACTGAACACCTGATGATACATGTTCCACCTGACTCCACCCAGGAGACGACGGCCTTCTACTGCACCGCTGCCTCGAGAGAGTCAATCATTCACAAACTCATTGCCTCTTACCACTGACTTTTAATGGTGGCATGCAATGTTCTTTCAAAGAATTGTGTAATTTTCTGAGTAAGTCAAGCGATGAACAGCACTTCAGACAAACAGCACTTCAAAGAATATGATTTTAAGGCAGTCAGCATATATAGCATACTCTTAGCCCATTTTTTATGGGTATATTTAGCCAAGAGATAGACTGATAAACCCTCAACTTTATGAGAAACATCACAAAGAGCAAAATATATCACCTTGTCTATACAGGCTTATATTAACATTTTTACAACATAGGTGATCTGATTCAGCTAATAATAATGACTGGATAATTCTGAGAGGTAGCTATTCAACTCACATTCCATCACCACCCTCTCCTAATTTAAATGGCCCTAGACGAGGATGATGTGTTTCTCCCCTGAGGTGGAAAATGTGGAAGGGAAAGAATCAAAAGAATATAGTTAGAACACTTTGGTATCATATTTGCCTGTTAAATTACACTCATTTTTCTATTTCTTCTATTCTACTAACTTGGGTATGAAATAAGTAAGTTATTTCACTTTTCTGAGTCTCAGCTTCTTCAACAGTGAAAGCTGGAATAACAACTACCTCTCAGGATTGCTCTGAGTACTGCACTGGGAAAACAGACATAAAACTGGTAATGCAAAATGTAAAGTACTATGCAAATACACTGTATTTGAGGATATCATCTTAGAACTTACAATCCAAATGTTTGAGTGCCTCATGCAGTATTTTGCACATAAATGCTCAAATATTTGTCCATTCATTCAGCCATAATTTAAAAGTTAGTGCCCAAAACTTTAATTCTGGAATCAAAGATTATCTCATATACTTCTTACATATTTATTCACTAGTAATAATACTAAGAAATCAGCTGTGCCTTTAGAATGGTTAGTCGTTTAATTCAATACACAATCTATTAACACACCCAAGGTCTCAATATTGCATATGACAGACCTGATGTTATTCAAACTTAGGTCTGACGCCAAAGCCCTGACTTTCAACTCCTACTGTTACTACTCTCCAATATAAGAGCCATGAGGGACTTGTGGCTATTGAGCACTTGCAACGCAGCTAGTCTGAATTGACTTGTGCTGTAAAACACACAACAGATTTTGAACACCTAGTATGAAAAAAGAATGTAAAGTATCTCACTGCAATTTTATATTGATTACAAGCTGAAATCACGATTTCGACACAATGGATTAAATAAAATATATTCTAAAACTAATTTCACCTGATTTTATTTATTGTTGCTACTAGAAAGTTTAAAATTACTTGTGGCTTATAATGCATATACCGGACTACACTGATTTAGAATATCATACAGGATTTTGTGAATCAAAAGAGCACAGTTTTTTAAATGTTTTAATTTTTAAATTAATTTTTATTGGAATATAGTTGCTTTACAATATTGTGTTATTTACAACTGTGCAGCAAAGAAGATCAGCTAACATATACAAACTGGGTTGGCAGAAGAGGTCATTTAAGTTTTTCTGTACCATGCTAGGGAAAAATCTAAACAATCTTTTTGGCCAATCCAATGTATTCCCCCATGTATTCTCCCCACCCCATTTTTGGATTTCCTTCCCAATTAGGCCAACACAGAGCACTGAGTGGAGTTCCCCGTGCTATTCAGTAGGTTCTCATTAGCTATCTATTTTATACACAGCAGTGTGTAGGCAGCAGTCCCAATCTCCCAGTTCATCGTGCATCTCCTGCCCACCTTGGTATCCCGTCTGTTCTGTGTCTCTATTTCTCCTTTGCAAGTAAGTTCATCTGTACTATTTTTCTAGATTCCACATATAAGCAATGTTATACAACAAGAGCACAAGACAACTTTAAATTTATAAACACAGTATGTTTTACAGTGTACAAGTATTTTGCCATCCTAACAGCTGTTTTAATACTAAGTTAGTTTAACCAGGGCTTCCCTGAAAGCTCAGTAGTAAAGAATCCACCTGTCAATGCAGGACACACTGGTTTGATCTCTGATCCAACAAGCTCCCACATGCGGCGGGGCAATTAAGCCCATGTGCCAGAACTACTGACCCTGTACTCCAGAGTCCTGTGACTGCAACTCCTGAGTCCATGTGCTGCAAATACGAAAGCCTGCATGCCCGAGAGCCTGTGCTCCACAACGGGAGAAGCACCTGCAGTGAGAAGCTTGTGGATCGCAACTAGAGAGTAACCCATGCTTGCACAGCTACAGAAAGCCTGTGCAGCAACAAGGACCCAGCACAGACAAAAATCAGTAAACAAAAATAAACATTAAAAAAAACTAAGTTAGTGTAATCAAGATAAACAGAACTTTAAATTTCCTTAACCTAAAACGTGATTTTGCTTATTTAAATTTCAATTTCTAGAATTAGATAATTATTTTTTAAATTTTCTATCATGAACATTGGTTTTTCCAACTACAAAACTGATACTGGCTCATTAACACTACAGAAACTACAGGAAAGCACACATAGAAAAAAATCCTATCACGCCACCAAACAGAATTAGTATTTGATCAGTCACTACTTCTAGGTATGTATAGCAGATGAAATCACAGGAAATAATATTTAACGTGGGATTACACTGTTTATCTTTTATAATTTGCTTTCTCTAATAAATTAAGAGCATTTTCTTTTACTACATATTATTTCTAATTTTTTTTTCTTAAATTTTTGTGGTTGTTCAGTCACTAAGTCATGTACAACTCTTTATGATCCCATGGACTGCAGCATGCTAGGCTCCTCTGTCCTTCACTATCTCCTGGAGTTTGCTCAAATTCATGTCCATTGAGTTGATTTTGGAGCCCAGGAAAATAAAATCTGTCACTGCTGCCACTTTTCCCCTTCTATTTGCCATGAAGTGATGGGACTGGATGCCATGATCTTAGTTTTTTTAATGCTGAGTTAAATTTTTATTTGGAAATAATTACATATTCATAGGAAGTGGGAAAAATAGTACAAGGTCCTATATAAACCTTACTTAATTTCCTCAAAACTGCATCTTCTTGATTATAGTACAGTATCAAAACCAGGAAATTTACATTGGTATAATACATGTAAACAGTTCTGTGCCATCTCATCACACATATGGATTCATGAAGCCATCACTACCATCAAGATTCAGATCTATTTCATCACAAATATCTCCCTCTTGCTATCCCCTTTACAGTCACATCAATCTCCCTCCTTTCTCCATCATCCCTAATGCCTGACAACCATTAATTCTGTATTTCAAGAATGCTACTAGCATCCTACAATAGGTGACCTTTGGAGACTGGCTTTTTTCTCTCAGCACAAGGGCCCTTTGATATCCATGCCAGTTGTATGCATCAATAGTTTGCTCCTTTTTAAGAACTGAGTAATAGTCCATGGTACGGATGCACCATTCTGAAAGACACTTTTCTTTCCAGTTTCAGCCTATTACAAGTAAAGCTGCCATGGACACTTATGAACAGATTTTGTGTGAATACAGTTTTAATTTCCCTGGGATAAATGTCCAGGAGTCAAATTCCTAGTTTTGTTAAAAAAACTGCCCATTTTCAGAGTAGTTGTACCATTCTACATTCCCACCACCAGTGTATGAGAGATCTCAAAACATTTAAGAGATGCAAAATATTTATAGCTATTTGACGGCTTCTAACAATTCCATGCCGATTCCTACGTAGGTAATTTCATTTTTGTTAAAATGCTGCCGTTAGTGTACATACACAAAAATTTTTGCATACAGATCACATAAATTCCTATATGATAAATTATTGGCTAACGAGATACAAATGCCATAATGACCTTCAAAAAACTTAAATCAACATACACACCACCCACCAATGGTCTGTGAGAATGTTCACTTCCTAGTCTCACTAAAATATCTTTTTCCATCTTTAATTTTTTACTTGCAAAAAACATTATCTTGTTTGGTATATATTTGAATAATGGGAAAGTTGTATACATTTCCCACATTTCCTGACTTAATTTGTAGTAGTTTCATAAATTATCTGTTCATATTCTTTGCCAACATTTTACTGGAATGTTGGTGTATCGATTTTAAGACCTGGTTCTGTCTCTCTGACTTATGGTGCAAAGAAAGAGGTGTTTAAATAAATATATGTAAAATTCAACCCAAGTGTTAGTAATGCAAGATAATCACTGATTTTAGGATACAAAAAATAAACGTTTACTTGATATGGTCCCCCAACTTATCAGTAATCCTATATACCACACAATGTGGAGGAATCGACACTAATGCCAGCTCTGGATTAAAAATATGCTTCTTAGAATGTTATCACTTACTTAAGTTCACTTTAAATGCCAAGACATAATTTTTCCGTAACAAACATCAAAAACAATCTTCATCTTCATGAGGACTGGCTGGCTTCTCTTTAAAGGAGAATGACTGCAGCCATGAAATTAAAAAACACTTACTCCTTGGAAGGAAAGTTATGACCAGTCTAGATAGCATATTAAAAAGCAGAGACATTACTTTGCCAACAAAGGTCCGTCTAGTCAAGGCTATGGTTTTTCCAGTAGTCATGTATGGATGTGAGAGTTGGGCTGTGAGGAAGGCTGAGCGCCAAAGAATTGATGGTTTTGAACTGTGGTGTTGAAGAAGACTCTTGAGAGTGCCTTGGACTGCAAGGAGAGCCAACCAGTCCATTCTAAAGGAGATCAGTCCTGGGTGTTCTTTGGAAGGACTGAGGCTAAAGCTGAAACTCCAGGACTTTGGCCACCTCATGCGAAGAGTTGACTCATTGGAGAAGACTCTGATGCTGGGAGGGATTGGGGGCAGGAGGAGAAGGGGATGACAGAGGATGAGATGGCTGGATGGCATCACCGACTCGATGGACATGAGTTTGAGTGAACTCCGGAGGTTGGTGATGGACAGGGAGGCCTGGCGTGCTGCCATTCATGGGGTCGCAAAGAGTCGGACACGACTGGGCGACTGAACTGAAGTGAACTGAAACCAGTTTTCAAGGTATGCTCCCTAGACCAGCACCATCAACATCACCTTGGAACTTGTAAGAAATGCAATGCTATCCCAGATCTACTTAATCAAAAACTGAGAGCCTACATTAGAAAGCACCAGGTTTGTTTTCTCCAACTAACCACCACACATTTGATATTTTAAGACCCAATAAGTTGATGAAACTTGCATCCTACATCACCCTTAATTTCTTGTCCCTTCCAAAGGCTTTTGAAGTTTTCTCTTCAATTGTATTGCTAATGATCTCAAATTATAGAGAAAATGGTATGAATAAGTTTTAAGATGCTTCTTTTCCATCCCCCCTTCCTAGCTTCTTATCCCAACCAAAGGATAACCTATACAGATTTTCTAAATTGACTGAGGGAGCAAAGGAGAAGAGCAATAAGGATCTAATTATATTTAAAAATAAAAATTTCAGCTGTTTACCCTGTGGTTTCAACTACAGACGGTCAACTTAATGATGGCTCACAACTTAGGATTTTTCAACTTTACGATGGGGCAAAGTGGTACACAAGCAGTAGAAACCACACTTCAAGTTCTGATCTTTCCTTGGGCTAGAGGCATGGGGTCCAGTACTCTCTGGTGATGCTGGGCAGAGGGCAGGCCCCGCAGCTCCCTGACAGCCACACAATCGGCAAGACAAACAACCGATGCACTTACAACCATTCTGTGCCCAGACAACCATTCTGTTGTTCACTTTCAGTACAGTATTCAAACAGTACATGAGACATTCAACAGTTCACTGAAGAACTGGCTTTGTGTTAGGTGATTTTGCGCAACTGTAGGCCATCATAAGCGTTTTGAGGTGTTTAAGGTAGTCTAAGCCAAGCTGCGATAGTCGACAAGTTAGGCGTTTTAAATGCATTTTCACCTTTCAGTATTTTCAACTTATGATGGTTCTGGACATAATCCCATTTTAAGTCAAAAAAGGTCTGTACTTCTGATTTCTGAGTTACACAGAGGTTTATTTGCAATGCCTTTACTGAGAATTCATCTTTGGCATCCATCTGTGTCAATCACTGCACAGAAGTGAAACTATAGCTAAATAAATGAAGGAGTCAAGACTTCAACTTAACAGCAGTAATTAATTCAAACAACAGTCATGTATACCATGTGCAAGGTGCAACTATCAAGTTATGGGTATGTTAACACAGTGGACAGCATAGCGTAACATTTTCAACAACACTTAAGATGCTCTGTAGCCATTTTTAAACTGCCTTTA
Organism: Bubalus bubalis; assembly: GCF_019923935.1. Classification (NCBI taxonomy): domain Eukaryota; kingdom Metazoa; phylum Chordata; class Mammalia; order Artiodactyla; family Bovidae; genus Bubalus; species Bubalus bubalis. The sequence goes on along the minus strand of NC_059177.1, from coordinate 29,157,266 downwards.
GGACCAAGCTCACAAGCACACTCACTCAGTTCCTCGTTTAGTGGCTAAGTGGTATCTGACTCCTGCAATCCCCTGGACTGCTACCCAGTTCCTTAACACACCTCAAAATCGGTTTACACAACATGATTGATCCTCTGCTTTATTTGCAGACTTTTCCATATGACTTTTGGCAGCTTAAATCACCAAATGCGCAACAAAAAGAGAAGGAGAATGGTCACAGTTATTGTTTAGGTAAGTGTGCTAAAACTCTGAAGCCCAAAACCACTCCAGGAAGTGCTTTAAATGCATAGGCCAGGGTCTCCAAGATTACAGTCTGTGTGTAATTTCTAGAACATGTTTAGGAAACAAAACCAGAAAATGAGAATACTACTTAAGGACATACTTTATAAAGACAAATTTCCCCTAATTCAGTAACTTTACAGACAAAACACAAGCCCTAATGTGCAAGAGTATGTATCAGAACTCTTTAACTGGAACAGTTTTAAAGGTACCTCTGATTCAAACTTCCAGTCTTCATCTATTCTACATACATTTACTGAACCCCTACTGAGCGCCTGGCTCTGTAACACAAAGAAAGATCATGCCCTCAAAAAGGTGAAAACGTAACAGAGGCATCAAACAAAAATACAGTTCAAAGGTTATGAAGAGGCATACATGACTGTAGGGCACTGGAAAGAGACTTCCCCAGATGCCCAGAAGGACAAACGGAGCCAGCCAGGCTAAGGAAGGAGGCACATCTGAGAAGAAATCCAGAGGAAAAGAATGTGTGGAGGTATGGAAATGAGACAGTATGGTCCATACAAGGAAATTCCAGGCAGTTTGGTATGAAAACACACAAGTGCTGTGTGTACGGGGCAGATGGTGTGGGGGCAGGCTGCATCCAGCAACTCTACAGAAACAGCAAAGGATCAAATCAGAAACCCTTTGTGATGGTTAAGGATTTGGACTTTACCCTAAGAACAATGAGAACCAGGAGATAATGTAAGCTGTCCAAGTGGCAAGGCCCAAGAACCAGTTGGAGCTGTTTGTCACGTGTATTCATGCATGGGGGTGGTGACAGGTGGTTAATCAATAGTATCTGGGAATTATCAAGCTGTAAAGACAAGTGGGAAGGTACGGGTGACAGCTGAGTGTGAACAGTTAAAAAGGAGAAGGCACAGAACTAACTTGCATCACATTGTATAACAAACCCCATATCAAGAACCAAAAAGGCGTAGTTTAAATCTCAGGTTCAGTGCGGAGGTCTTCCCCCAATACCCCTCAACACAGGGTCCCCACCTCCTGTGAAAAATCACTTGCATTCACAACCACTGGTCATCTTTTTACAGTCTTATCTTTTCAACAAGTTTGTTAGATTCCTTCAGAGCAGGAATTTTGTGTTTATTTAACCAAAGCCTTGAAATATAAATGAGTAATGAACAATATTACTCATGACAGGCAAAAGTTTACTCTATTTATATACTCTAGAAAGCTCCACATACCAGGTTTTCCTCCTTTCACCTAATGATATGTGGATTTATGCTGCTGCTGGAAGGAGATGGCCAAGTTCAAGTATGTAGGTAATGAACAGAAGTCGCAGAGAGATTCTATCTCTAGAACGTGTTAGAGGTCTGCATGCAGAGTTAAACACTTAAGATATTCTTATGATAAAACAGCACTGGTAAAATAAGCAAGAACCACACACAACATGAATATTCACAAATATAAGAATGAGTGTAAGAAGCCAGACCCAGAAGTGTACATACTCTAAGTTAAAAGCAAGCAAAACTCATCTCCAGTGTCAGAAGTAAGGACAGGGCTGGGACGGGGGAAGTGACTGGAAGGGGGCCCAAAGGGCTTTGGGGGTCCTGTTAATATTCTGTTTCCTAATCTGGCTGCTAGTTACACAGGTGTGCTCACTTTGTGAAAGTTATCAGGTCTTACAATCATGGTTTGTGCACATCTCTGTATGTATGCTACCGTTCACAAAGTTCACTTAAAAATAAACAAGCCAACAAGCCAAAAAAAAAAAAACAACAACAACAACAACCAGGAGAGCAAATGATAGTAAGTATAGAAGATGTCACAGAGAAAAGGCCCTGGCGATGGAGCAAGAGGGCAATTGAGAACCGCAGTGACTGCAAAATGTTTTAGTTCAAGTTGTAAAGAGGACATCTGGAGAGCCCTGATTTCCTCAAGGACTAAGGAACTGTGTTAGGAGAAGGCAATGGCACCCCAATCCAGTACTCGCGCCTGGAAAATCCCATGGATGGAGGAGCCTGGTAGGCTGCAGTCCATGGGGTCGCTAGGAGTCGGACACAACTGAGCAACTTCACTTTCACGGAACTGCGTTAGTGCTGATAACTATTTTGCTAAACTACATACAATTAGTTGGAATTTCTTCAGCATCTATAAAAGTACACAATAAATATATGATGCATAAAAAAAAACACATAACTGAATCCATTTAACATCTCCTATTCGAGGAACAGTTAACCCTTAAACAACATGGGTTTGAACTACACAGGTCCACTTATACACAGATTTTTTTCAATAAACACATACTACAGTACTGCACATTCCATGGTTGGTTGAATTCACAGCTACAAAACTGAAGATAGCCTGCAATCCAGGAGACCTGGGTTCAATTCCTGGGTCAGGATGATCCCCTGGAGAAGGAAATGGCAACCCACTCCAGTACTCTTGCCTGGGAAATCCCATGGGCAGAGGAGCCTGGCAGGATACAGTCCATGGGGTCACAAGAGTCGGACACGACTTAGCAACTAAACCATCACCACCAAGGCAGGTCCTAGAACTAATGCCCTTTGGATACCAAGGGACAACTGTTACGTTAATGTCCAGCTACACACAGAGGCATGGGAATCAGCACCCTTCATCTCCCAGTTGTTCAAGGGTCAACTGCAACAGTATATACTGGGCATGGCAGCTGGCCAGACTTTCATCTACAAGTTTAACTAAAAGTTTAGCCTGGGCATAAAGGCTCAAACTCTATAAACTGTCCCCAACCAAATGAGCAAACTGGTGCAGGTAAACCTCCAAAAAAAAAAAAAGTTATCCCCTTGTTCCAGAAGAAAGCAGCATGTGTTTCCTAAAAAGGCCAGTGTGCATCTCAATACTGTCTGTAAAGCTGTTGCTCCGCCCAGTTCTCACCACTCTAGTTCCCTATCCTGCTCCAATTTCCTTGGAGCACTGTTCTCCAGCTGAAACGCTTTTTCTTCTGTTCACGTGTTTATTTTCTTTTCCTCTCCATAGTACTTTAAGCTTCATGAAAACAAAGATCTCATCTGTCTGTACACCATGTACACAGAGCACAGATGACTGTGTATTCAATAAAAGCTTGTCAATCACAACTACCCAGGTAATTTATTGATACTTTAAGGTCACCAAGTATACATAAGATCAAGTCAGTAACAATAAATCAGTTAAGTCCAGTGTAACAGCAAACACAAAATAAATTATCACTTCGTTTCTGGGTTAAGAATAATCTCTAACCTGTATCCGCTTTTGCACCAACTATGAGGCTGAAATGTTTAACAAGGTTTGATAATTTGGAAGATGGATAATTTTCTATGTACTTTATGGAGAAATTTTATGAAAAGGCAAACACTAAAACAAAACCAGTGCAGGGAGTTCCTGGTGGTTCAGTAGTTGAGCATCCATCCACCTGCCGACACAGGGGACATGGGTCCAATCCCTGGTCTGGGAAGACGCCACATGCCGCAGAGCAACTAAACCCATCCTGCAACTTCCGAAGCCAACGCACCCTAGAGCCTGTGCTCTACAACAAGACAATCTACCGCAATGAAGAGTCGTCCCCCACTCCCCGCAACTAGAGAAAGTTCAAGCATAGCAACAAAGGACCCAGGGCGGCCAAACATTAATAAAAATTGTAAAACTAAAAAAACAAAACAAAAAAAACCCAATGTGGCCTAAGAAGAACCGCGGTGGCAGATGACTCAGAAGTCCCGCTCCACTCTAGGTGAGGGCAGAGTGGAGACTCTCCAGCTTTCTGGGAGTCTTCCTATCTGAAAAGTATCACAGGATGATGCACTTCTGAAGCTTTCAGCAAAGACGAAAACTTTTCATGTTTCACTAAATATGTGCATTTTCCCCCTAAGACTTCTAAAGAACTTCATGACAAGTCAAGAGACTCTGAGTTGTCAGGGAATCTCAATTTACGGGGAGAAAACGTCCAAAGTTACAACTGCAAAGAATCAGGGAGCTCCTGGACAAGGGAATTATTTTACACACAGACAACTGAGTACTACCAATTCCCATTCAATAGCCTGAGTACCAGGCTTTTTTTCCTTTTCTTTAAGGCCACACTATTTTATTACACACCTAACCTCACTTTTACTTGTCTGTAAAAGCTCTAAATAAAGTACATTTTTCAGGGGGATAGTATTCAGTGCAGCACTATTATCAAAGCACCACTAATCAAGAAAAGCTGCACCAGTATCTTAGTAATTTTTATTTTACAATATTTATTTATAGATAATTGCATTCAGAGAATTAACAAGACCAAAAGTAAAATACATTTATCAAGATGTCTAGGAAGTTATTACTCTGTCCTATACTCAAGAACTTCAACTTAGAAGAACAACAGGTAAATTTGTGAGTTTGTGGTTTTGTTGGGCTTTTTCTCCCTTTTAAAAGCTGATATCCTCTTTCATGAGATTTGCAAAGTGGGCTGGGAAATACTACTTAGGCTATCACCTACGGAAGGGATAGTGTTTCTTCCCACTCACCACCACCTTCCATACACATCCCTTTATGTTCTTCTTGAAAAGCTCAGGGTACATCAGCATGGTGGGAAAACGAACATTTCAGCTGCAGGTGCCTCAACCACTGAAGCCCACAAGCCCTAGAGACCATGCTCCACAAGAGAAGCCAGCACAATGAGAAGCCCAAGCCCCCCAACTAGAGAGTACCCCCACTTGCTACAACTAGAAGACCAGCACAGCCAAAAATAAATCACTCACTAAATAAATAATTTTTTAAAAGTGTATCACAGAACAGGCATAAGGAAGCCATTCACAGCGACAGAAATGTTCTAAAACTGGTTTGTGGTGATGGCTGTATAGTCAATTTTTAAAATTAGCAAAAATCACTGAATTAAAAACTTATACAACTGATGAATCTTATAGTATGTCTTAATAAAGCTGTTTAAAAAAAATAAAGAGTGGAATGCAATAGTTGGGAAAGGGAGTGTATTTAAGAACTAAAGAGATGCAAAACAAATCCAAAATAAAGATTTCCACTGCCCTCTGAACCTCCAAGTAGCCAACAAAGTATTTCTTCTTTCTTCCCTTAACAGATTCCTTTGGAGCTTCTGACCTTTCATTCTGCTCTATGCTACTAGAGCAGAATGAAAAGAAAAGACCTTCTGAATCACTTTCATGACTCTACCTGTAGAATTAAATTTATCTGGTACACATGGCAATAATAGTGAAAGATGGCAGGCAATTCTGTAGAAATCAATTCTCCTCCAGAAGAACTGAAGGGAGAGGAATTCTTCTAATTGATGCCCAAGCCAGACTGCTCAGACCTCCTGTAGCATTTTAAGCATACCTCTCTTAGAGCCTTTATAACTTAGATTATGGTCATTCCTATACATGTCTTACCAACATTCTAAAAAACCCCCTTCCTGTCTTCAATGTCTTGAGCAGGAATCTTTCACATCCTAGTAATTTAATAAATGTTCTTTGCATGAGTAACAGTATTTTCCAAATCAAACTGAAGAATATCAATTCTACTCTCAAAGAATACAGTCTGGATCCTACTGGACTACCATTAATTCAAAGTTGACTTCCTTACTTGATTGTCAGACAGATGATGGCAACAACAATGACATGAATGATGAACAAACTCCAGAATTACCACTAGCTACCCAACTATCAAGGCTGTTATAAAGTATCAGCTCAGAGCAATAAAACCAAATTACTACACCAGTCAGCAGATTAGAAGTCCTTTCATTACTTAAAAACTATACTAAATACCAAAAAAATTTAGCTTATTACCCAGTATCTAAAACCCAACAAGTTTTCTACTGCCGTTAACACCACGTCTGATTAAAACTATACAAGGCATGGGACTTCCCGAGTGATCCAGTGGCTAAGACTTAACATTTCCACTCTAGGGGGTGCAGGTTCGACTCCTGGTCAGGAACTAAGATCCCACATGCTGTATGGCAAATTTTTTTTTTTTAATAAATAAAACTATAAAAGGCAGCAAATGTCAAATCTTTGCTGTATCAATTAAATTACAAATAAAAAAGGCCCGGGGAAAGACAAAGCAGCAGTAACTAGTATCACAGAGATATTAGCCAACAGTTAACACACTGGATAGCACAGGACGAAAACCTGTGGAATTCACCCTTCTACATGAAACCCATTCACAGCATAGGAAGGCCAAAATGTTATTTGCCTTCTTATTAATGACTTTTAGAACAGTCTTTTATAAAGACTTTTAGTTCTAACACACCAAAATACTGACAACAACCAATATGAAATTAAGTTATGTAAAAGTATCATGAGTTGGATAAGAATCTAAATCCTCAGATCTCTTAAATCTGTGTTCAAATCCTACACAACCACAGACCTCAAAAAATCATAGACTCTTAAAGACAATACATGAGTATCATGTTCCTCTATTTTCATTATTAAGAATTTAATATATTTGTTTAAAAAACTTAATTCTAATGTTGTCATCTATGGGTCTGAAGAAATTTTAAACATCTACATTGTTTTTAAAATCAACACCTTCCACGTGCTTGCAAAAGTTGATGAGTCAGATTTTTTTTTTTTTTAATACATGTAGAAACTGAAATGCACTTTGTTATGAGATAATTATTCCCAGCAATACACTGGATGTAAACTTCTGAATTTGTTTCTCTTCACCAGTAAAGTTCTCAAGTTCTTAGGAGTTTCCTAGTCATTACTTTAACATCATCTACGGTAACACTCAAAGCAAAACCACAATAAAGGGGTTTGGCCTCTGAGGGATTCTACACGTAAAAAAACATTACTCAAATAAAATACAATCACTATTGCTTTAAATAACAAATACATTTCTAAACTTTCATGTCATTTGATGGAATTCCCTGTTTTAAGTAGCAAAACAAGATCTACTGAGCTCCCAATGGGTGTTTTTAACTAAATCTGCTCTATAATAATACCAAATATTGATATGAATTTACTTTAAAAAGTACCTATGGGGAAATACTTTTAGCCCTGGAGTATTTTTACTTAAAGGTCTCATTACTTACAGTCAGTGAAATTCACAGAAGTGTTCCACCAGTAATTGGACCAATTCATCCCAGTTACATTCTTTAGGTTGCTCAATATGCTGTTTAGTCCCAGGTATAAACAAAGCAACCAAACCCTAACAGGACACATTCACTTAGTCAAAGAACAACATCCAGTTAGAACCGTGCAGTACTACTACACGGTCATGTTGGAAGATTACCAATTCAAAAACAAACACCTGATGAAATGAGACTTTCAGCCATCAACTTTAAAGATGCACAGGAAAATCACTCATTCCATCTTCCTTTCAAACACACACTCCCCCAATGTCTGCCCATTAAATGACATAAAGAATAGTTTAACTTCAAACTAAAATCACCGAAACAAATACAAGATAAAAGTTAAAAGATGACTGAAAGACTTAAAAAATCAGCTTTGAGATTTCCCTCAAGTATATTTAAATGTTAAATCTGAAGTAGTTCAACTCGTTTTGATACCATACACTTTACTACCTTCACTAGAATGAAAAGGAATTCCTTCAACATTCTTTTCATTATAATAAAGCTCTAAACACAAACTTCAGTATAATCACACTATTCATTACACATTTTCCAAAAACCCGTCCTCCATCACCATCCCTCATAAGCTAATCAGAAAAAAACACAGACACACACAAACTGGCAGTTCGGTCTTTCAAAAAATGCACTTTATCAAACCCCACCATTTATTGTCAAGTGCAAGGGCGGGGAGGGGGGGGGGGAGACAGCTGCAGTTCAAGACAGGAAAAGCACAACAACCCCGTTACTGTACAACCACCACCAAATTTCTCAGGAAAGAGAAAAATAAATCAGGATAAGCCAATTAAAAACATTCTGCACATGGCAAAAATAAAAGGTCCAATGTCCTACAATCCATAGCAAAAGTACTGCTTCCTGTCTTTTGGAGCCAATACCAATAAGCCAATGGATACAAGTGTCAAATAAATCCAGCGTCTGTTTGAAATAAGACGAAACCTGGAAAAATTCTCTCCCATAAATCATTCAGTGAACACGAGGCTTTGCACCCAACATGAAATTACACACAATCAAAACCACACATCAATCCCCCCCACCAACCCGCAAATGCAGAAAAAAGCCGTAATCAACAAGTTGGAAAGAGGGTAGAAAGTAGACCTCACAACCCTCTCCCCAACCTTGATTTAAAAAAAAAAAAAAAAAAGTCCTTTAACAAAAGGTAATAGAGATCTTCAAGTACCTGGTGGAGGTGCCTTTCCTCACATCGCAGATACTGCATTTAAAGGCTTCGGCGCTGTTTCTGAAGGTGCAGACGCTACAATCCCAAAAGCCTTCGTCTGCGGCAGGTTTTGCTTGTCTTTTTGGCCTTCAGAGGAGTGAGGAGTGGGGGAAAGGGGAGGGAAGAGTCAGGGAGCAGGAAAAAGGGGGAGCGAGAGCAAAAACACAGGCGCTGGTGAGCCGTCGTAATTTCCCAGGAATCCGGCGCTGGAAACTTCGCTAAGACGACCACCCACCCACCCTTTTCAGGGCCGAGAGGAGGGACCGGGGGAGGGGACGGGGCGCCCCCACCGGCACCCTGCAGCCTCCGGGCCCGGGCTGTGCTGCCTCGCACAGTAGGCGGCGGCGGCGCCCCGGGAAGGGCCGCGGCGGGCGCAGGAAGCGGGCGGACTTGTGGACTTGAGCGTGGGGCTGGGGGGGGCCGGGAGGGGAGCCGCGGGCCGGATCTGGAGGGGGCGCGCAGGGGCAGCCCGAGGCCGGCGGCGGGGAGTGGGCTGGCTCCTTCCCTCTCCCCTCCCATGCTCGCGCCCTCCCTCCCTCCCCACCTGGTTAAATCTCCCTTTGTCTGGGAGGAGTGGCGGCGGCGGCGGCGGCGGCGGAGGGCGGCTGAGGAGGAGCCGCCATGGCTGCGGCGCGCACGGCCGCCGGCCCCGAGCGGGAGCGACACCGCCTCCCGCCGCCGCCGCCACCGCCCGCCGCCGCCGCCTCCCCCCGCCCCCGGATCTCCATCTTAGCAGCGCCTCCCCCCGCCCCGGGTGGCTCCGGGGCCTAGTCGTCGCCGGCCCCCGCCCGCCCCCAGCCCTCCCTCCCCTTCCGCCCCCTCGGCTCGGAGCAGGTACCTGGTCGGGCTCTTCTTGTCGCCCATGGTCATGGATGGGCTGTACCCCCGCCCCCCCCAAATCCGACACCCGCGCTGCTCGGAGGAGAAACGCCGTCCGGGGAGTCGTCGCGGACCGGCCCCCCTCCCTCCCCCGCGCCCGCCCGCCCGCCCTCAGCCGCTGGGGCTCGAGCTCCAGCCGCCGCCGACGCCGCCGCTGCCAGTCTCCGGACGAGACTAGTCCCCGCCAGCGCCGCCTCCGCCGAGTGACTGACGAGGGGCGGGGCCCGGCGCCGCGCGTCACTCGCCGGGCGGCCAATGGGAAGGCGGCGGCCGGCGCCGCGAGGGCGGGGGCGGGGCGCGGGGGAGGGCGGGGCGTGGTGGACGTGGGCCGGGCCGTCGGTGTGCGTGCCCCGGAGTGTGTGCGCGCTGGGGGCGCGCGTGCCTGCTGGTGGCCCCGCGGCCCGGCGTGGCGGAGCGTGCGAGCCCGGCAGGGCGCACGTGGCCGCGCCCGGGTACCCACTCTGGGCTTTGGCCCCCGCGCGGCCGCCCCGTAGGGCTGTCGCAGGGCCCCGGGCCCCGAAGCCGCCCCGGGGAAGTAGTTGGGCGCAGTTTGCGCGAGCCGGTGGGGCTTTCAACCGCCGCGACGCTCGCAACGCCTCGAGGCTTGCAGTGCCCCCGGAGCTGGCAGGGCCTCTTTTGGCCCGGGTTCCCCCGCTCCCTTCTGCTCCTCTGCCACGCGGAGCTTTGTACCTGCCTCTCGTAAATTTCCTGCCTCGAGTCGATAGACCGACCCGAAGCCCCTTTCCAAGCCCTTGATGCAGGAGGGAATTGTGCAGAAGAGGTGTGGCACAACTACATGTCCCCCAAGGCCCGACACTCTGCTTCTGCTTGAACCCCCCAGAGCCTAAATGGGGCGTTTCCCTAGGGAAGTTACTGTTCAAATGCCAGCAGCCACATGCCAGCAGTTTAAACCTTGTGCCTCAGTGCCATTCTCCTCCTTAGGTTGTTTGGCAAATTCAGGGACTTAATGTACGAAAAGCAAGCAGGTCAGTACCTGGCACTTAGAATGGACCAATAGAAAGTAGTGGTTGAGAACTATTATAACTGGGCCTGGGTTGTGCACCATTTCCCCTACTTGGAGGCCAGGAACAAGTAGTACCCTTTACTTTTTAGCCTGTTCCAAGAACGCTTGCCAAATTGACTTGAACGTGACCCGGGCCCCTCTGCCCTCAGGCAATGGGGAATCATGGTTGAGGTAGGACCCAGATGATAAGATAAAAGGCTTGGCTGGGTGAAAGCCCTGGGTGGGGGTAGGGACAGGGTCAGAGGATGAGGCTAGAAATTGAGGGGTGGGGATAGGGGTGTGGAGGGAAAATAAGAGGGGCTCTCAGCTTCCACTGAGATAGCTCCCCTCCCCCCAGTTTATATGCAAACGCAGAATGGGCTACTATCAAGGCTGCCCTATAAAACGGAAGCGGTCCAGGGCAGGACACCAGAGAAGCTCACTTCCCTGAGACAGAGTACCCACGGAGCAAGAAGTCCTGGGATCAGTCCAGGGATCAGAAGAGAGAATAAAAGAGGGAGGGAATGTGTCAATGATAACCTTGATCAGCACACGGTGTCCTTTCTAGGGAGGCACGCCCTGGAGGGCCAGGAGGGACAACAGTGTTCAGCCAGGGTCAGCAACCTCCTAGGCCAACCTTCAGGGAGAAAAGGAGGAAGAGGAGGAGGGAGGCATGGGGCTGAGGGCCAAAGAGGCCAGAGAAAGACAAGGGGCATGTACACAAGCCATGGCCAGGTGCCCACAGCCTTGGCCTCTGGTGTCTGCCTGGCATGCTCCCAGGACTCTGCCCCTAGCGTGAAGGTACAGCGAGAAAAAGGGAATTAAGAAATCCCAGCTGGAGGAGTAGCCTCTGGGGAGGGTAGCTGGGAGCCACAGGTAGTGGGAAGGACACTGACTTTATTATTGTTTACCTAGAGTAAAATGCACGGATTGTTTTTGATAGCTCCATGAATTTTTACATGTATCCACTACACCTTTGCATGCAACATCCAGATCAAGATATAGAATCTTTCCACCTTTCCTCCCTGCAGACTAGCTTTGCCTGAAGATCATACGGTATGTACTGAAGTGTCTGGCTGGCAGCTTTTGCTCAACCAAATATGTGTGGTATTAATCCATACTGTTGCCTGTCCTAGTAGTTCATTTTCATTTGCTTAAGTGTGTAGAATTCCACTGCAAATACACGGTCATTTAGCTATCCGCAGGAGACCAACCTTTTAGTGTGTTTGTGTGTGTGTGTATTTGACCTGTTTTATCTCTTTTAAAAAAAAGAAAAAGTTTAAAACCTGATTTGAAGAAAAAAGAAATTCCGGAATAGAGAACTAGTTTCTGGGAACATATCAGACGCACACATCACACCATGTAACTATAGAAGCTCTAAGTTCATTCACATGTTGGAGGTAAATATCTACTGTGAGTCTCCTTGCGGTTACAGGAGCCAGAGAACTCTACTTCATGCTGGAGAACAGCAGGGTTCTAGACAGAGCATCAGACTGTGATTCTAGAGCAGTGCACTCAACCTGAGCTGGGTGGGGAGCAAATCTTCTTCCACCGTGTTGCTTTGAACTAGTGTGAGGTGAAGGGATGGGTGGCAGTAGACAGAGAGCCACCCTCTTGTTTCCTATCTTGAACTTCCATTTCATATTTCACTGGAAGGAGAGGTTCTACTGCTTTAAAACTATTAGAAACCCATGATTTTAGAGTAGACACGGTCAGAGGCACTCTCCAAGAAATGTCTGGTGTAAATGATTCCATGGATACACAGGGCAGATTAAAAGACTACATTTGGACACTTTGCTTCCTTCCTCCTTATTCACCACTTCCGTTACACTGACTGTTCCAGGAATGTCATGTTCCCACCGCAGGGCCTTTGCACTTGCTATTCCCTATGCTTGGAATGCTCTTCCTCCACATCCCACCCCGATAACCACATTTACAGATGCCTTACCTCCTTCATGTCTTTGCTCAAAAGCCACGTTCTCAGTAAGTTTTCCTCAAGTCATCTAATCTAAAAATATCGTCCACCAGCCCTCTACGTATTCTTTAACTGCCTTACTTTTTTTTGTCCTTTGCACTTATCACCGCTTACCATACCATGCCGTTTACTTATCTTGTTTAGCAGATCTTTGCCCAGTAGGATAGAAGCTCTATAGCAGCAAGGATTTTTTTTTCTCTTTTTCTCCCCCACACCACCATCCCCACTCCAGCACACACACACTGTTATATATAAATGCCTAGAACAGTGCCTGGTAAACATGCATTGAAGAGGATTTCTTTCATTTAACAGTAATTTATTGCACAGCAACTTGGTGGCTTGCCCCATGCCAGGGACAAGAAGATCAGATAAACAAAATAGACTTGATTTCTGTTCTTTTGGAGTTTGCATTCTCCTTGAGAAGGCCAACTTTATCTGAGTAATTCATCATGATTGTGACAAGTACTGCCAAGTACAGGATGCGAGGCGAGATTGCCTAGAAGGAGAGAAAGGAAGAACGTTCAGGGATGTGGAGCTTTGAAGAAGTCTGAGGCAAGCAGCTGTACCAGGAGCCCTACAACAGAGAAGACCTGAGACGGAAGATGTAGCCCTTGGCTACGTCCTGTTTGGTGGGGTGGGCTAAGGTGAAAGTACAGTCTTTATCCTAAGTGCTGTTGAAGCCACGGATGAGTTTAACAAGACTCTCTGCTGGGGACTGTCTGTGGTCTGCTTTCATGAATGAGGGCCTGGGAGAGGCTGATCCCCTTGGAGCAGGGACACAGGGGGAGAATTATATCTCCTTGGGAGTTGAACAGGAAGGCAGTTCATAAAGAACTTCCCTCCTTTCTTATGCCCAAGAAAGATGCAAAACGACTGGTGGCTGTCAAAGGAAAGGTCTGAAATGTCATCAGCTCAGCTTTCTCCTGTATTTACTCCCAGAAAGAAAATCTAAATACTAAGACTGGAACTTTAAGTGAGAGAAAAAAAAGCCTTTCTCCAATACCTTAGGGCTTGCTCTCTCCATGATACACCTTCCTTTAGTCTGAGTGCAAACTATAGTTTGGGGTGAGATTGTCCCCAATCTGCAGTGAAATGAGAAAGCTAAAGGGGTAAATGGAGAAGGCAATGGCACCCCACTCCAGTCCTCTTGCCTGGAAAAATCCCATGGACGGAGGAGCCTGGTAGGCTGCAGTCCATGGGGTCGCTAAGAGTCAGACACGACTGAAGCGACTTCACTTTCACTTTCCACTTTCATGCATTGGAGAAGGAACTGGCAACCCACTCCAGCGTTCTTGCCTGGAGAATCCCATGGACGGGGAAGCCTGGTAGGCTGCAGTCCATGGGGTCGCACAGAGTCGGACACGACTGAAGCGACTTAGCAGGAAAGGGGTAAATGTATGAATACTATACTAGGTCCAAATAAATTACCAATTAGTTGGTTCTCAGCAAACACTATTTTTTATTCTGATATTATGTCCTTCCAATTTTTTTCATTTCTTGGAGGTTTGGGTAATTTAAATGCTCCTTTTTTTAATGAGTGTTGGCAATAGTAGACGGTATTTGCCTGCTTAAAATGTCCTCAGTTGACCAAATCACAAGTGGACAATCCTCTGTTGGCTTCCTAACGCTCTCTCCTCATTAATTTTATCTTTGATATTTTAAGTGTACCAAGATCTGAATAACTTGAACGAAACATTCCAAGACAGTGTTATTGAGTGAAACAGGAAAGAAAAACCAGTATCACTTAGTGAATGAAAAAGTTACCCAAGAAGGACAGAAGCTAGGAAGATTAAGATTTTTCGATCATAATTGCTAAGATTTAATGTCCTACTTTGCACTGAATATTCCTTCAGTGGTTTAAGAGAAAACATTGTTTCTTGAAGCATCTAACTACCTACAGTATCTTAGAAACTGGAGAAAACCTAGCTCATTTCACTGAAAAGCTCAGCCTGTGCTGGTACCACTGCAGACATCTGTAGAGAGTTACTGAAGATAGGATTAACTTCTAAAGACTCAACCTTGGAGTCAGAAAGAGGTGGAGCTTCCCAGAACATCTGTGTTTGAAACTTAACCAGATTTTTCCACGAGCTACACTGTCACCTATGCACACGCTCATCAGAGACAGCAAGTTTTATTGATCTGCTTATTGCACAGTAGGACATATGTCACATTTACAAAAATTAATTCAAAATAGGTGAGACCTAAGTGCAAAACCTAAAACTATAAAACTTTCAAAAGAAAATAAAGAAGAAAACCTTTGTGGCCTTGGATAGACCTAGATTTCTTAGATACAAAAAACAAACAAACAAAACCACATGCTCTATAAAAGAAAAAGTTGGTAGCTTGGACTTCATCAAAATTAAAAACTTCTGCTCTTTGAGAGACACTGTTTAGAAAATGAAAAGTCAAAGACTGGGAGAAAATATCTGCAAAACACATAGTTGATAAAGGAATTACATCCAAGATATATGAAGAATTTTTACAATACAATTGAAAAACAAGTAATCTGATGAAACATGAGGAAAAGATTTGAATGGACATTTTGTCAAAAAAAAGTATGAATGGTTAATAAGCATGTGAAGAGACACTCTACACCATTATTCATTAGAGAAATGCAAATTAAGCCACAGTGAGATACCACTGTACCTTAGAAAGGCTTAAATAAAAAATCCTGACATTCCCAAGGGCCGGGGAAGACATGGAGCCACCCTCAAACAACACCAGTGGGAGTGCAATATGGTATGATTCCTCTGAAACAACAGTTTGACAGTTTCTTACAAAGTTAAACATACACTTACTATGTGAGCCAGCAATCCCACTTCTAGAAATTTACAAAGAGAAGTAAAGACATATGTTCACATAAAAACCTGTACTCAGATATTGATGCCTCATCACCAAAATTTGGAAACAACCCAAATGCCCTTCAGCTGGTGAATGAGAAACAATGAGCAGTAGGTACCTCCACACCATGGAATACTACACAGCAAGGCAAAGGAATAAACTCGGGACATATCTGTGCAGCACAGGTGAATCTCAAATGCATTATCCTAAGTGAAAGAAGCCAGTCTCCAAAGGTCACATAGGGTGTGATTCTATTCAGGTGACATGGTGGAAAAACCAAAACTATGGATGAACAGATCAATGGTTGCCAGGGGTGGAGGGAGGATTTGACTACACGAGGAGGAACAGCAAAAGGGAATTGGGGAAGCAATGGAAGTAACTTACATCTTGATTGTGGAGGTGGCTAAGACAAAATACATGTCTATAAAACTCAGATCTAGTCACCCAAAAAAGTAGCTATCACTGTATATAAATTGTACTAAATCACTTCAGTCATGTCCGACTCTTTGTGACCTTATGGATGGTAGCCCACCAGGCTCCTCTGTCCATGAAATTGCCTAGGCGAGAAAACTGGAGTGGGTTTCCATGCCCTCCTCCAGGGGATCTTCCCGACCCAGGGATCAAACCCATGTCTCTTACATCTCCTGCATTGGCAGGAGGGTTCTTTACCACTAGCACCACCTGGGAAGCCCATATAAATTATGCCTCAATAAATCTGACTTTTGATCATTTGGAATTGAAAAGGCCCCCAAGCCTCCACATTCCACATTGTCTGCCCTCTTTATAGTAATAACTTCAAAGCTACAATTTTGTAGTTCTGCTGTGTGCCTAGCACTGCGGGTAAGCCCTGTGCTTTCCTAGGTGTTCTTTCCAGTAATTCACCCAGTTACTCGGGCCATAATTCTTGGAGGCATCCATGACTCATCTCTTTGCCTTATACCCTATCTCCCGTCCTTCAGCAAATCCGCATCCTGAATCTGACCACTCCTCTTCATCCCCATTGCTATCACTCCAGGTTAAGCTGGGATCACTTTCCAGCCTTCTAAATGGCTCCCTACTTCCCCTCTTGCTCCTGGAATCTGTTAGGATAGATTCAGTTAGGTTATGGTTACAGTTCCCAAATCTTCATGATTTATCCTGATGAAGGTTGATTTCTCACTTAAACGATGTACCCACTGCAGGCCAGCTGCAGCTCTGTCCACCTACAAACCCAGGCTTCACCTCCAATGTTGTTGACTGCTCACACAGAAGGAAAACAAGCCCTGGAGGGTCTCGTACTGGCTGCTGCTGCTGCTAAGTCGCTTCAGTCGTGTCCAACTCTGTGCGACCCCATAGACGGCAGCCCACCAGGCTTCCCCGTCCCTGGGATTCTCCAGGCAAGAACACTGGAATGGGTTGCCATTTCCTTCTCCAATGCATGAAAGTGAAAAGTGAAAATGAAGTCACTCAGTCGTGTCCAACTCTTCATGACGCCATGGACTGCAGCCTACCAGGCTCCTCTGTCCATGGGATTTTCCAGACAGGAGTACTGGAGTGGGGTGCCATTGCCTTCTCCGACTGGCAATTGACTGCTTTCCCTGGAAGTGACACTTTTGACTTCTGCCCCCCCAACTCATTGGTCAGAGTATTATAGCCCCACTTGGCAATATGAAATGCAACCCACCTTGTACCTGGGAGGTGCAAGAAATACTTGGCAGTCAGCTTAGTGATTACCACGATTCTTTAAAGTCTCTTCTCCAACAGTAGTCAGAGGATCCTTCTAAGATGTGGATGACAGAGTCACTCCCCTTGCTCAGAATCCTCTAATGACTTCTCATGACACTTTGGTTAAAATTCAGAACCTTTTTTTTTTCCCCTAACATTTTCTTTCTGTCTTTACATTTAATAGTCTTCATTTTATCAGTATAAACTGTATCAAGGATGTTGATCTTTCCTTCTTAATCAACTTTGAGATGACAAAGTAAACATTCTGTTTTTATTCCAACCTCACAGTATATAAAAAATTAATAAATCATACATTTTCTTGAGTGATTCATGAGCTAAATGGAATTAATAACTAAAAATTACATATAGTGCTTTAAAACGGTATGAAACCCAGAATTTTGACCCTGGTCTTCGAGGCCTGCTGACTTCATCCACTCCCAACTCGGCACCTCTTGCAGTTTCCTGCGAAGTGCAGCCATCCCTTAGGGTGTTTCTGCATGTTCTTTCCCCAGATATTCCAATGGCTCCGTCTCTCTCATGGTCCAGGTATCTGCTAAACACCCCCTCTTCAAAAAGAACCTCTCTGACTAAGCCATCTTACCTGGTATCACCCCCCTACCACCACCACCCCTGTCTCCTCATTATGCTTTACATGTCCTGGCATAGCATGATGTATTATTTGTTTCTGCCTGATGCATCCACTAGAATTTAATTTCTCTCAGGATGATGGCTTTGCTTTCATTCTGTATCCCTAGTGCCTAAAAGAGGGTAGGAAATGTTTCTCCACACAGTTGTTGTTGCCGTTTAGTTGCTAAGTCGTGCGTGACTACTCAAAAATTACTGGTGGAATGAATGAAGCACTTTTACATCTGCTACCCCATGGAAACCCCAAACACCCCAGTGAGCCAAGAACTGTTATGACTGTTTGACGGATGAAGAAACTGAGTCAGTGAAGTGCCCAGAGTCAGGGACAAGGTTTGAATTCAAACTAAACATTGATTCCCCAGCTCCACCCCTTCATCTCTGCTTCTAGAGCACAACTTTAATTGAAAAATAACCAGTCGGTTTTGGAGGGAGCCTGAGGAAGGTGGCAGAGATGGAACTTCAGGTGGTCTTTTTTGACAGCATTGTGGGGTCCTCTTAAAGACAAGGAGGTTCTCTGCCCCAGCACATCTAGTTTATGATCCCACGTTACGGTGAGTTCTTGCCAAAGCAGACAAGCCACATGTGCTAGGACCGTGGGACTGAATGATACACATGGGCACTGCTGCAGTTGGGGCTTCGGAATATGCAAAGCAAGGGGTCCCTGTGACGGGTGTGATTTCCTGCATTGATTCAAGGAAATCTGATGCCTTGAGCCCAGAAACTGATTCCCCAGCAGCTTGTTCTTGATGCTTGCATTTCGGCCCTTAGAATCACAGTCATAGAATTTTGAGGATGGAAAGGAGAGTCAAGACAATCCATCTAGTTTTGCTTTTTAGGGCAGAGGCAAAAACCTGTGGGTGCAGAGGTTATGGAGGGTTTCACCCCTATGGTGCCCTTGGTCCTCACAGCTATCCCCATGTGAGTTACCATCCTCTTCCTCAGAAAAAAGATGCTCCATGAAGATCAGGCAAATCACAGACCCCTGAGCAGGTTTTAAACAGGGGCTTCAAAACCTGCTTCTCTGAGAGCAGGTTCTCAGTACTAAACCACAGAAGAAATCCCCTACAGCCAAACACCCTGGACTTCATTATCAAGAATTAGATTAAGAGGTTCCCCTGCAGAACATGTAATGGTGGGATTTATTTACATGTTGTCATGGACTGAACTGTGTCCCCCACATAAATTCATGTGTTAAACCCTAACCCCAGTCACCCCAAAATGTGACTGTATTTGGAGAGGCCTTTAAAGCAGCATTAAAGCTAAAATGAGCCCATTAGTGTGGGCCCTAATCCAATCTGACCAATGTCCTTGTAAGAAGAGGAAGAGACCCTAGAGATGTATATGCACAGGGGAAAGGTCAAGTGAGGACACAGCCAGGAGGTAGCCATCTGCACGCCAAGAAAAGAGGCTTCAGGAGAAACCAAACCTGCCAACATCTTGATCTTGGACTTCCAGCCTCCAGCACTGTGAGACAGTACATTTCTGTTGTCTAAGCCATGCCCTGACCCATATCTGTGGTATTTTGTTACAGAAGCCCAAGCAGACTAATATAGTGTCATGAGTTTGTGGGCAGTAAAGAGAGGCCACGGCAGGATCATAATAACCAACATACACAGAGTACTTACAGTTGAGATGGTAAACAATTTAAGATTCTTTGTTTGGCTTTCATTTTCTGGGTTTTTCTTTTTGGGGTGGGGGGTGGTGGCGTCTGAACCACTAGACCACCAGGGAATTCCCAACAATTTAGGTTTTTTAACTCAGTGAATGCTAACAAAAACCCTGTGAAGGGTCTGTGATGGAGCCTCTTTTATACACAAGGAAACTAAGACAAAAGTCAGTTGTCCTGAGCTGCACATTTGAAAGTGGCAGGGGCTTCCCACTTGGAGCTAGTGGTAAAGAATCCACCTGCCAATGCAGGAGACGCGGGTTCAATCCTTACTGGAGAAGATTCCCTGGAGTAGGAAATGGGAACCTGCTCCAGTCTTCTTGCCTGAAAAATTCCATGGTCAGCAGAGCCTAGCAGGCTACAGTCCCTGGGGCCACAAAGAGTCGGACACAACTGAGTGACTGACCATGCACACTCACATAGGGATGTGAACCCAGGAGGCCTGGGTTAAGTTAGTTATCATCATTCCCATCTTCCAGATGAGAAAACTGAGACTCAGAAACTTGTCCAATTTCCCACAGCCAGGGCGTGGCAGAACCAGAAATCCAAGTTCTTTACCCTTCATCACAAACTAAATGCCTGGAACTCAAGCATCCTGGAAGTCACTCATTGGAAGGAGTGGAGGGACCCACCTGGAGGGGTCAGGACAAAAAGCTATGGTCTCACTAAATGCATCTGCAGAGGAGAGGCATCTGATATGGAAGTGTGGGCCACATGAAGGTTGAGGGGAGATGATAATGTCCAGCCAGAATCCGGGCAGGCTAGGAGGAGGGGCACTGTCTTTGAGGAGCACTGTTTCTCATCTCCTCTTCACACCCTTGGCTCCCTGTGGCTGCTGCTCATGGACAGAGATGCAGTAACTGGCTCCAGGTCACTCAAAAAGGAAGGCAGCTGGCAGGACTCATTCGGCTCTCCCTGACTCCAAAGATCACTCTTACTTTTAGCTTTAGATTTTAGCCTATTTACAAGGCACCCACCGTGTGCCAGCTTTCAGGTGCTGACAACCCTGGGAGAGAGGCCATGGCAGGCCTCAGCTGCTGGAATGCATGGGCTGAGAGAAATAGGCCTTGAGCAGAAAATGACAGGGGTGGGGGAAGGCGGCAGTGGCCAGGTGATTGTAATTGTCCTTGTGTTCTTTTGTCTCCTGGCATTTCCCCCTTTTCCAAGCAGTTAATTCCCTATCTGAAAGGAAGCAATGTGACACAGTAGAAGCAAAAAAGGCCTGTCAGTCTCTGTCTCTTGTGTTCCCTAATTATAAACTCTCCATGTTCCCAGAGAAGCTTAGGGGAAGTATGGAATAAGCAAATCTTCAGAAGAAGAAAGCAGACAGAAGTGTTATTTTATTTTTGGGGGCCACACCATGCAGCATGTGGAATTTTAGTGCCACGACCTGTGTCCTCTGCATTCAAAGCATAGCCTCAACCACTGGGCTGCCAGGGAAGTCTTTGGAAGTGTTTTTATGAGACGAGAAAACTTCCCAGGTGCCACAGGAGAGACAGAAGGCAAAGAGGTAACGAGATGGAGAGGGCAAGGGCCGAACAGCAGGGGTGTCTGTCTGCAGACCCCCAGGAAGGTGGCAAGATCTCAGAGCAGGTATGGGGCTATCTATGCAGATACAGCAAAAGCCACCTTGTAGAGATTCCAGGGACCCAGCATGGAGCGGGCATTGCCAAGATAACACCTAGACTGGAAGCGGCCATGAAGAGAAAACCAGGGATGTCTCTATGGCAACCTGTGATGAACAGATGCCCTGAGACCAGGGAGTCACGTTCCTCAGCACCCTCACACCAGGCAGCCTAGAACTTGGATAAAATACTGGAGAAAGGGGAAGCACCAAATGGACCGAGATTGAGTTGGGATGGGGGCTCAGGTTAAAATCAAGGAGATAGAAATAAAAATAAGGAAAGGTATTGTTCTCACACGACTGAAATGCACACCTGCTATGTTCTCTTAGTGGCAAAGTAAGGTGCATGAGAACATCCAGCCAGCCAGGATTGTCTAGGGAAACAAGTCAGGGAGGACATCTGAGGTCGAGGGAACCAAACATGCAGTGATACTTGGCTAGTGGACCACAGGTATGAGTGAGCTAGAACTCAGAGCATGTGTGGAGCGGTTGAAGTGAGAGTCCAGAGAAGTAAGCCCCATCTTGAAGCATCTAAGAAACCATGTGGATTGGAAGGATTTCATCTTGAAGACAAGGGTAGACTATTGACACATTTTAATCAAGGAAGTTGCAGAATCAGTATGGAGTTTTTAAATTCTCTTTGAGAGTAGTATAGATGGTGGTGACTTGAGTCAGACTGAGAAAGGGGGCAATTAACCAGTAAAATGACAAAGAAAAGAACAGGAGAGGGTTAATGGGAAGGAAAAAATGAGAGATTTTCAACAGTAGAATCTCTTGGACTTAATTCATGATTGCACTTTGTGGGTGAAGCAGAGGGAGGAATCAAGGATGATGTCCAGTTTTCTGACTTGGGTGAATGAGTCAATTATAGTGATATTAACAGCGATAGAGTGTTATGAGAGGAGGCTGTTTGGAGGAAGAGATAATGAGTTGAGTTGTGATATGATGAATTTGATGTTTTACTTAGGATGCTTTTGGCTACAAGTAGCAACAACAAAAACAACGAAAAGCCCATACAAACAAGGAGAAAATGTATTATTTAATTTAGTTGGAAGCCCCTGTCCTAGTTAAGATGCCATCAACTGGTTATTAAGAACCCAGGTTCCATCTTTCCCTTATGGTTGCTGATGGTTGTCACTACTCCAGTATTACAAGGGAACACAACATCTAGAAGAAGAAAAGGAACCATTTTTAATGTATCTCTTTAAGAGGGAAAAAAAAATGTCCTAGACATTCCCAGAACTCTCTCCTGGCAGAATCAGGTCATGCACCCACTCCTTAAACAACCCATAGGCTTTGACTAAATATCTGGAATGGAGTGGCCTTCAGTGAGTTCAGCATCACCACCTCTACAAGGTGACTGCGGCACGTGCAAAGAGAGAGATCTTGGAAAGGTGGATCAGAGGACAGATTTTGGCTGAAGATACCACAGAGGGGCTGTGAGAGGAAGGCTGCAGGGATGGGGCAGAGAGAAGAAACAGGGGCCAAACAGAGGTCTGGGAACAGCAGTATTTAGGGGGCTGCCTGGGGAAGAGAAATGACTGTGTGGTAGTTTAGAATTTGAGTCTGGATTCAAAGAACCCTAGATGGGAATTCCAGTCCTGCTACTTATCAGCTACATGATCTGGGGTGAAGATTACTTCATTGCTCAGAGCCTTACTTTCCTTGTCTGTAAAGTGGAACCTTAAGTCCGAGCTCCCAGACTGAAACATTGATAAGAAAAGACTCAAGAGAGCTCTGTGTGATGTCAGCGCACAGCAGCTGCTGGTAGCCACTGGTGGAAAAGAGAAGGGCCTAGAGAGGGCCTGAGAGGGAGTTGACGGGCAAAGCTGAAGTATAACCAGGATGGGGTGATGCTGTTGAAGGCACAGGGTGAGAGGATTTCAAGGAGGAAAGAGTGGGCAATTATGTCATCTGCTGAAGAGAGGTCGGGTCAGAAGTGGACTGAAAAATGCCCTTTGGATTTAGCAATTAGAAGGTCACTGGTACCCTTGACAAGAGCACTTTGAATGGAGTGCTGGGGTTGGAAGCCAGGAAATACGGGGTCAGCAGTCAAGACCGGAATTCAAGTTGCTTGGCTGCCAACATCAGCATCCTTTCTGCTATGCCAGGAGCTCCTTCATTCTGAAAATTCCTGTTTTTTAAAGTCTTGCCTCAAAAATACTCATTCAGAGAGCAGTAAACAGTAGGACTCCACAATCTGTGAATGAAACAGTCCCTCTTCATCATTTTTTTATTTTTGTGTGAATCAAGCGAAGGTGGTTGTTTCCTTTCATTAGAAATATGTTGCATCCTTTTGGAGGGTTTGTGTTTACATTACCATTTTATTGCTATATGGTTCTTTTTTCTATAACATATTTTGCAACTGCAAAAACAAACAAACAAACAAAACCCAAACAACATATGTGCTTTGCATTAAATTCAAAAAGTTCAAACCCCTCTCACTCTGTGCACATTTTTGAGGCAAAGTGTGGGATTTGGAAAACCCTAGAAGAACCATGCAATTTGGCAAATCCTCCTTTAATAAATGATAGCAGTTGCTTTTGAGACTGATTTGGTCATACGGATCATGTTTGTCAGGGCTCTCATTAAAAGCCTAACATTTTTCCTGTTGCAGAATGTCTCCAAGTAATCCAAACGTGGGCAGTGGTTAAGCACGGTCAATTTCATGACCTCCTTCCTGCTACCCACCTCCCGCTCCTGGCTATCTCAACTCCCCAGTGGATGATCCCTCATCCTTAGCAACAACTGCAGCTGCTACTGTTTCTTGACTCTGGCGAGGAAAGTGGGCTCAGGGCCAAGTCTACTGTCCAGGGCTCCCTGTGGAAGATACTAGAAGAACACTGCACACCCTCTCACTGTCCGTGACCCAAGTCCATCACCTCTGCCGAACATCTGGATTGCAACACACTGAGTTCAAAGGTCCAGCATGTGGGTCTGCACCTGGCCTGACTGTTTAAACGGAGCTGACCTCAAACCAAACACCGGGCCCCGTGCTGTTATTTATGTGGAGGGTTGGATGCCAAATATAAATATTAACTTCAGCATCTTCTCCCTATAGGTCTTTGTGAATTTTAAAAAATGCATATTAACCATCTACTGTGCAGGAAAAACCACCCAGCTCTTCTCTGAGTCCTACTCTCTTTGCCCAAGCAGGCTGCTCTCCCTTTTGATCCCTGTTTTGAATGTTTGGTTATTTTTTTTTTTAGTTTTTAAAAAATTTTGAAGTAGGATGACACATTTTCAGGAGATTTGTAAAATACAGAACAAGGTTACATGTAGTTCCAGTATATATTACAATTATTTTTTTAAGTCGATAAATTAAAATTTTTAGTTGGAGTTCCAATATCAAGCTCTCAAAAATTAATAGAATAGAGAGAAGTGGAAGGATATAATAGACCTGAAAAGCACTGTGAACCAGTCTGAATGTCGGTTTACTTGAATAATATCACAGCTCCTTTCCAGAGGCGCCCACTGTAGCCTCTTGTATTTCAAGTCATCAGGTGGTGGGCCTGCTGCAGGGGTGGTGTTTCCCATCCCCAGGAGAGGCTATGAGCGAGCACCATATGTTATTAAGACCTCTCAGAATTCACTGCCAGATCTGGGAGCACAATCAGAGAAGAGCAGGGCAAGACGGGGCCTTGAAGTAGAAGTCGGTTCTTAATTCTCAGCAACTCTGAGACTGTCCTTCTCTTTGAAGTCAGCTAAGGAAGATGGATGAGCGTGTGTGGAGGGTGCGGCTGAGAGCTGCCAGGGGCAGAACAGGGGTAGCAGTTTAAGGAAAAGGGAGATCATGCATTTCTTGGGCATAGGAATGGACCTAGTTTTCCTGTTTCTGGAAAGAGGCCTGAAGAGAGAGGGCACGGTTTAATTTCTACTAACATTTATTAACAAGTTGGCTGTAATTATTATCCAATGGAATAAGCGCTGGGGCACATACACAATATTATAGGGTAAAGAGAAGAAAAAAATTCTAACATTCACTCAAATATTTGACAAAAGTTTCACCAAGGAAAGAGTGTTTGAATGGGATCGTTCAGTCATCCCTTCACTCAGCGGGTATCTGTGAGCCTTCCTGTGTGCCAGCAGCACACGGGGCACTGGGGTGAGGGCAGGCAAGGTGGCTCCCGTCAGAAGCCGCCTCCTTCATGGAGCTGCACGGCATGCCTCTTTGGGGACAGGCCCTGTGAGATGCCCTCTTGGAGATAAAAGTCTGTTGAAACAAATGAGACAGTCAGAGAGGTCATTCTAAAAATGTGCCATAGGTGTGTTACAATGGGGAAAGAACAGGGAGCTATGGGGTGATAAGAAGGAAACCTGATCTAGTTCAATGGCTCTCAATGGTACAGAGGGTTGCATTTTTTCCTCTAAAGAATATTTTACAGTCTCTAAACACGTTTTTCTTGTCTCAACTGTGGGGAGAAGGGAGCTGTAGGCATCTCGTGGGTAGAGGCCAGGGAAGCTACTAAACATCCTATAATGCCCAGGGCAGCCCCTACAACAAGAGCTATCCAACCCTAAATGTTAACAGTGCTGAAGATGAGAAACTCTGGTTTAGTCCCAGGCTCAGGGAATGTTTTGGGGAAGAAATGCAGTTGGATTTAAGAATTGGAGGATGGTTCAGAACACTGGGAAATGGGGTCTGGCATGAAATCAGAGGACACAGTAAAAGCAAAGAGAAGTCAAGCTGAGGATGCAGGGAAGGTAGAAGGGAGATGGTAGGAGATGAAACACAAATCCCAGGCTGTTCCCAGAGAGACTAAAGGGTCTTCTATGCTACATAATATACAGTGTGGACTTTATTTGGAGGGCATGATGGACTGATACAATCTCCCACCCACACCCCCTTACACACACATCTATCCACTTGGAATATTTCAAATCCAGCAATATGATTCCATTTGCTTTGAGAAAATCTACTCTAACAATGATGCAGATGATTGGAGAGGGGAGAGCTTGGAGGCGCATGAGCGGCTTTCATGATACAGAGATGACAAATGGAGACGGAGGCCATGAACATAAAGAAGCTGCCACAGACTCCTAAGAGTAGAGACATTCTTATACTCTGTGATTAACTGGATGTTGAGAGGGAAGGAGTGCTGAGGATGACTTTGAGATTTCCCGCTGAGGGCTGGTGTGAGTAGTGAGGTGTGTCATGGAGGAGAAGTAATTTGTAGGGGACGTAGTTCACTTTAGCAATATGGTGTTTATTTATCCTGGGAGA
Source organism: Bubalus bubalis (assembly GCF_019923935.1). NCBI lineage: Eukaryota > Metazoa > Chordata > Mammalia > Artiodactyla > Bovidae > Bubalus > Bubalus bubalis. Next base: position 29,131,165 of record NC_059177.1, on the reverse strand, counting down.
CATCTAATTGAGCACATTTTTTGCACAGAGAGAAAGGTGGATTAGATGCCGAGGAAAGACCTGCACCTGGAGACTATGGTGGTGGCTTGGGTCTGTGGAGGCTTAGAACTGGAGAAAGCATTCAGGGAAAATGCCTAGAGAAAGACGAGAAGGAAAAGGCAAAGGGCAGGATGTCAGGGTTCATCCACAGTTGAAGGGCAGGAAGAGAAGGGAAAATAGAGAAGGGACCAGAGAAGTAAAGCAGTGACATCTGCCAAGGAAGAGACTCACTTAAAGAATAAGAAAGTGGTCAGGCTGTCCAGTGGATCAGGGGTTCAGCAGGATGTAAAATCAGATGAAGCTGTTAGACATGTCAATCAAGAGGTCATTGGTGACCTTTTCAAAAACAGTTTCACTATAATGGTGAGTGTGGAATTTATTTAACGACACTTGATTATCCAAATGTAGAAAAGAAAATGGAAACTGAATGTCTTTATATGTAGGCAAAATTTGTATAGCAGTCATTTTCCAGACTTGGCAAACAGAAAAGGAGGGTATCAATTAAGTAGCAGAAAATCAGATTCACAATAGGCCAAATCATAAGAACAGTTATTGTGTACGAAAATAGAAATTTGAAAGCAAGCATCCCCAGAGTCAGTCTAGCAGTTTAGCGATGTCATTAGGAAGCTGGCCTCTTTTTTTTTTTTTCCTGCTCTGTCACCCTCACGCTTATAACCACATGGTCACAAAATGGCAACTGCAGCTCCAAGCATCACTTCCTCAGCTGACAGGGGCCAAAATGAGGCTCACCCCACGCTACTCTCTCCTTTTCTTGGGAGATTTCCCCTTATATTTCATTGGAAACTCAATCACATGCCTTCTTCTAGACCAGTTAAGAAAAAGGTAAATGGGACAGCCATAAATGGCTTACCCAAATCATGATTCCTCCCTCAGGGTTAGGCACATGAAACATGGCTGCCTGAGTAGAACTGGTGTTTTGTTTACAAGAAAAAAGGGCAATTGACAGTTGGGTTGGCAACCAGCAGTGTTTGCTGTAGGAAAGCATCCTTTCACAGGGTGAGGATGGACCATGGGGGAGCAAACCAGAGACTTTACAGAATGGGACAAGCCCTCAGTTTAAAAAGAACAATTAAGTTTTACAGTTGATATTCACAACAGAGATATGACATCCACCATTTATTTACCAACTTTTGACAGAAGGCTGATTGCTTTGCAGATCATACACTGGGCATCACCAAGATGTAGGCATAATTATAATGATGCTGGCCATAAAGTACTCTTACTGAGTGCTTACTATATGCCACACACTTTACATTGATTCTCTCAATTCATCCTCAAAACATAAGTGAGATAGATAGATGTTATTAATATTCCCATGTTATCAAAGAGAAAATCGGGGTGTATAGCAGTTCAGTAACTTGCCTGAGGTCCCTAGTAACAGCCAACTCAGGGCTGCCTCTTCCCAAAGTCAGTGCATTCACTGACTGCCTCCTTAGATTAAAAAGAAGCCACTGGGAAGTTTTACTATAACCCAGAGGTAGAAGCGATCATATCTAAGAATGGAAAATTTGCTGTCATGAGCTTTCTCTTTCCACCAGTGCTTTGAGTTTTCAGTATTTCATTTTTCCACACAACTTTGCATCCTAAGGACATCCAATGGACAGCCCATTCCTTCCAGCTTTGCACTCTTGTTTACAAGCCCACTGGCCTGACACTGCACTTCTGGGCCTGGAGACTAAGAGGGGGAGGCATGCTCACGGCTAAGTGCACATCAAGGTAGCCAGAACTTCTTCCTGGTAGGAGAAGCTATGCAGACAAGGTTTGGGGGACTAGGATTGAATTCTGAAAGCATTCACATGGAGTACAGGGGCCCTCCAACAAATGGTGACAAAAACTGTCTCAGGTGTTCAACAAGTTCTCAACCAGAATTTAGTTTCCCATCTTGAGATGTGAGAGGAACTGTCATTTACGGATGCAAATGTTCTTGGCTCTGTCCTCACTGTTTTACATGTGTTATCTCACTGAACCTCCCAATGAGGTATGGAGAAGAAACTTATTATCTCTGTTTTTCAGATGAGGAAAATGAGTCTTGGAGTATTTAAGCATGTTGCTTCAGGTTATAGAGCTGATAAGAGACAGGGATGAGATTTGAACCCACCCAGCTCTGTCCCTGCAGACTGTTTTATTAACCACTATACTACCAAGGTAATGCCGTGTTATAAATATCTCCAGGTATTGAATGAGACTGGGGTGAGGGGGCAGGTGGGAGGGGATCTTGAAACTCAAAATTCTCTTTCTTTAAAATCCTATCTCTGTTCCAAATATACTCCAGTGTGTGTATTTCAGGATGAGCACACATGCCTAATTTAAATCATGGCCTCCTGTTGGAAAGGCATCTTAAGGTTATCTAGAAACAAAGAAAAGAGGCCATAAATACTATGTAACCCTTTAGTTGTGCCCATAGCATCCTGGGGGTTGGGCAGAAGTACTTTCAGTGTCCTCAGAAAGAAAGAGCTCTAAGGCAAGCCAGCCTTTCACTAGGTTAACACTGGCCTGCTCTAAGGCCAGGGTGAGTCGTTTTGCTAACCGAGTTTTCAATTTCTTTCCCCACTATTGCCAAGACTGCTAAGATTGCCTTGTGGCTTGGATTAGAGCTGTGGGTGGAGAGACCAGCTGGGAAGTGGCAAGGAGATGACCCTGCCTTCTCACCAATATGTGGAAACTCAGTTCAAGGCACCAAGGTCAACACCTCTTTCGCTTGAGAACGTAACAGAATTTGAATTCCTCTTACCAATACAGAGATTAGAGGTATTATCCAGAAATGGCATCATCACAGATCATAATCCAAACCTAAAGCAGGAGGATCTGAAACAATGTTAAATCCATCCAAGGCTGCTTCTGGACCACAGCGCACCCACATGGTACCCTAGCTTGGAATTAGAATAGGGCACCTCTCCCTCCAAGCAATACAGCCAGCCTAGTATCAGGATTCATGACTTGATGAGTGGAGGGCAACCTGGATTTTAGCTCTCACTGTGCAAAGTACAATAAAAAAATGACAGCCCTGACCCAGGTCTTGTCTTGGAATCCTTGGAACGTTTTCCAGCGGCTAAAAGCACAAAAATGAGTGACACCTTCTCACCCAGCTTAAAAGGGAAGGAAGGGAATTCTGAGGACTCATTTCTTATTGAATTACTTAAGTCCTGCAGCTCAACCTAGAAAGACTCAATCAAGAGGAGCTGTAGGAAAACCTCAGAACCATGAAAGGCCCAAGGCCATGTTCAAAAAGCTTTCAAAACCTGTTAGCATGGAACAACTTTGTTTAGTTCACAAAATTGGCATTGACTCAGCCGATATCTTTCCTCTTAGCTTCATCTCTCAGCCTCATTCTTAACTCCTCCTGGCCCAGGAGGAAGGCATAGACAGTGCTTAAGAGAACAGGGCTATAGATTTAGGTTTAGAATTGGCCATAGTTCTTTGGAGTTGTGTGAACTTGGGCAAGTTATTTAACTTTTCTGAACTCCAGTTTCTTCATGGTATTATCACAGCAAATAAATGGGATAATGATGTATAAAGCACTTTACATTATGTTAGCTCTTTGGAAAATGGACAGTACATAATAGTCATTATTAACCGAAGCAGTGCTAGAAAAAAGAATGCAAGAGTGATCCTATCTAATCACTCCTAAGCCTATCTGATCCTACTTTTTTTTGCCTAAACACTCAGATAGGTTATGACCAGTATGGTAAGAACTTTGAGAAGTACATATGACTAGAAGTAGGCATGAGCAACTTTGTCTTTCTTTACTTATAGAACATCTATATATAAGGCACTGAGTTAAGTAGTGCTGAAGTGGTGGTGAAGACATAAGATGAAAAAAGCTCCTCTACCCTTGAAGAGTCTGCAGGCTGGTAAGAAAAGAAGTTGGCTTCTCAGATGGCACAGTAGTAAAGAATCTGCCTGCCAATGCAGGAGACACAAGAGACACAGGTTTGATCCCTGGGTCTCGAAGATCCTCTGGAGCAGGAAATGGCAACGTGCTCCAGTATTCTTGCCTGGAAAATTCCATGGACAGAGGAGCCTGTCAGGCTACAGTCCACAGGGTAGCAAAGAGTCAGACATGACTGAGCACACACACCCAAGAAGAGAAGTAGAAAACAGGCATCTGTTATTACCAGTTCAGAAAAAATTCTGGAAGCATCTATCATTTTCTACTTGCCCCATCCACCACCTGGTGGAACAAGCCTTTCATGTCTCATGACCTGACTCATCCTGGGTACAGTTGATTAGACCAGAACTAAACACTTGACCACATCAAGCCAATAAGTTTCTTCCCTGGGAATTTAAAATTGAGCACATCTGAATTCAGACTTGGGATGAAGTCTGTCATGATGGTGATGGGTACAGAACTCACAGTGATGTAAACTCAAGGCTGACAGAATTTTTAGCCTTGGGCGCATCAACCATTAAGCAGAGAATTTCAGAGTAAAGCAATGATGGGAGGCCAGGCAGCTCCAAAAACAGATGGAGGCAGTAGCCCTTTTGGATTCTTTATTTTCTTTGCATTTAAAAAAATTTATTTATTTTTTATTGAAGTATAATTGCTTTACAGAATTGCCCTTTTGGATTCTTAATGCTTTTCAGTTCCTGTGAGGCTCAGCTATCCTTCCTTCAGTGGGGTTTCATGAGTCTTCTCTTCTGATAACCCACTTTTCACCTGAGCAATCAACACCCCCTTGTTCTACAGAAGGGCTAAATGTGTGGGACCTACTGATTAGATATAAAAAGCTGCCAAAGGCCATTCAGATATGATTCCTTTAATCAAAATAACTGCCCTTTAAAGGCCTGATTAGATTAACCATTTGGTTTTAATCCAAACAACTGTTTGGCAATTGATCCCATTTGACCAGATCCAGGAACACTGGAGTATCCTCCCCTGTTACTCAGAGGACCTCAATGTTATATGATAGTAGACCATTAGGAAGACTTCCCTGAAAAACACATACTTCTGGGGAAATAAAGTGCCAAAAGTTATAGATAAAAGGAAAGTGCAGTTAAAGCTCTTTTAGGCTTTTTTAGGCCTGCCTTGTGATTTCTAGAGGGAGCCAATTGTTTGCTTTCAGGTCTTGGGCTTGTAGGTATGTACTTATTTTCACGGCTGACTTAAGAGACACTCTATGCCAGCACCGCCCAGCTGTGTAGAAGACAAGAACAGCTGGCCATCAATCCAAATGCAGCATCCATCCAAAACATCTTTTTAAAAGGCACAAACATAATTACTTTCATCCTATCACCCTTTCTAAATATCCTGGGCGTGCTGGTACATTAGCAACATTATTTTGCCATCACTAAAGCCTCTAAAATTTAATTCAGGGAAGTCTATGAAACGGGTATGGCATTTGAGGAATATGTATATTGCCTGTGCATCAATTGGCATCTTGGGACTGCTCTGGGGCACAGAGGTCAAAGCTTAGTGATGCATGGAGTTGTCGTCCTAATGGTAAGTATTGATTAGTAGCCTTAGAAACAACCAGTAGGCACTCAGTCTTTCTCTAGCCAGACGCCAGCCTCCCAAAGAAGGAGTGTCTTTCCCAGAGAGCCTTGAAAAACAATGCATGGAACGCTCAAGCCTGCCGTACAGAGAGGCACTGAGATAGTGAATGAGTGCTTCTGCGGCTTAAGTGGAAAATGATAAATTACATTGTGAAACATCTGCATAGCTATGATACCTGATAGGAAAGTACTCAAACCCAATAAATATCATTTTCATAGTGTAATATCATAATGTAAATACATTAATTTTCCACTGCTACCCAAATTACCCCAAACTTAGTAACTGAAAATAACACAAATGTATTTTTTCATACCTTTTAGATCCACAGTCCCAGTTGGCTGGACTGATTGCTCTACTCTGGGTTTCACAAGGCCAAAATGAAGGTGTCAGCAGGACTTCATTCCTCCTGGAGACATTCTGGATGAATTGCTTCCAAGCTCATTCAGGTTTTTGGCTGAATTCAGTCCCTGACAGATGCAGGGCCAATGTCCCAGTCCTTGCTGGCTATCTGCTGGGAGCTGGTGTTTGCCCCTAGAGGTTGCCCACATTCAATCTCATTCTGGACACATTCTCCCCAGCACAGCAGTGGCAGGGTTCCTCTCACACTTCAAATCTCTCCAACTTTGACTTCAGCCAAATCTCTCTTACCTCCAGCCAGAGAAAGTTCTCTGATTTTAAGGCTTCATGTGATTTGACTGGGCCCACTGGATCATCCAGAATAATCTATTTTAAAGTTTGTAACCTTAATTACATCTGCAATTTCCCTTTTACCATGTGATCTAACATATTCATAGGTTCCATGGATTAGGATGTGGACATTTTGGGGTTTCTACTATTTGACCTACCATGATATACATACACTTTTCTATACTGAAAAGCAGAGTTACAGGTGGACCAACATGGTGGGGTCTGCACTGCAGGTCTAACTGAGGAAAATGCATTGGATGGTGTGTTAGTCACCTACTGCTGCATAACAAATTGCCCCAAATTTACCAGCTTAAAACATGTCTTCATTATCCCATGGCTTTCATGTGTCAGAAAACACATGCAGCTTACCTGAGTGCCCTTTGATCTCTAGGGAGGTTGCAGTCAAGCTGTTTTCCAGGGCTGAAGTTTAATAGGAAAACCCCACTTGGGTGTCAAAGATCCACTTTCAAATTTATTCACATGTTGGCAGTTCTCAGAAGATTCACCTCCAAGTTCATACAGATAGTTGTTGGCAGGCCTCTACTCCCCACCATGTGGATCTCTCCATAGGATGTCTGAGGGTCTTCCCAACATGGCAGCTGATGACCTGAATGAGAACCAGAGCCAGAGAGTAAGCATACCAAGAGGGAGTGAGAGAGGCTGAGATGGAAGCCACAATCTTTTTTTTAAGCCATCTTAACCATTTTGAAGGGTGTAATTCAGTAGTATCAAGTATACTCACATTGTTGTATATCATATCTCCAAAACGTTTTCTTCTTGCAAAACCAACATTCTGTATTCGTTGAACAACTCATTTCCCACTACTCTCAGCTCCTGGCAACCACCATTCTACTTTCAGTCTCTTTGAATTTGACTACTCTAGGTATTCATATAAGTGGAACCACACAGTATTGGGGTTTTGTAATTAGATTATTTCACTTAGGACAAGGTCTTTAAGTTCATGTTGTAGTATGTGGTAGGATTTCCTTCTTAAGGCTGAATAATATTCCATTTTATGTGTATATCATATTTTCTTTATCCATTCATCCATCAGTAGGCATTTGGGTTCCTCCTACCCCTTGACTATTCTGAATAGCCTAGCTGTGAACATGAGTGTGCAAATATATCTTTAAGATCCTGCTTCCAGTTCTTTTGGCGATATACCCCAATGTGGGATTGCTGGATCAGATAGTATTTCTATTTGTCATTTTTTGAGGACCCTCCATCCGGTTTTTCACAGCAGCTACATCATTGAATATTCCCACCAAATGTGCATATAAATCCCAATTTCTCCACATCCCCACCATCACATGTTTTCCCTGTGTGTGTGTGTGTGTGTGTGTGTGTGTTTACAGTGACCCATCTTCTTTGGATGGAAGATACATTTTTTTTGTAGAAATCTAAAATCATAAATAATATCTCATCAATTCTGTTGTATTCTGTTTATTAGAAAGGAGTCAATAAACCCAGTCCACAGTCAAGGGGAGCAGAATGCCAGAGGCAGGGACCACAGGGGTCATGTTAGAGGCTGCTTGCCACAGATGGAGTATCCAAGTCCATAAAGAAGGGCAGTTCAGGCCGGCTGGGAACCAAGGATCTCTTCCTAAACGTTGGCTTTGATAAGAATCATTTGAGGAGCTTATTTAAAAAGCAGATTCCTAGGTTCCTGCCCTGGAGGTGCTAAATCAGTGGATCTTGGGTAGGACCCAGGAATCTGCTTTTTAAAAAAATCTCCTAGGGACTTTTTTTTTAAGATAGAATTCTCATGCCATAAAATTCGCCCTTTAAAAGTATACAATTAGCAGTTTTTAATATATTCACAAATGTGTGCAGCCATCGCTAAGAACAGTTCCATTACCCCATAAAGAACCCCTACTCATTGGCATTGCCTCTGTATTCCTCTCTCTCTCCAAACCCCTGTCTCTATGCATTTGCCTATTCAGGATATTTCACATAAATGAATTACACAGTATGTTGCCTTTTATGTCTGACTTTTCATTTTGCATAACGTTATTAATATTTATCCATGTTGCAGCAGGTACCCATATGTCATTCATTTTTAAGGGTGAATAATATTCTATTATTCATTGCAGCTGTGACGGCGCACGAGCGCGGGAGAGAGGAGCTACCCCACGTCCGAGGTCAGGGGCAGAAGCCAGGAGGACCCCGTGCCCGAGGGGCAGCGGCCAAGAGGAGCTACCCCGCGTCCGAGGTCAGGGGCTGCCGCCGAAAGTGCCAGGCTGCAACGGCGCATGAGCGGCCGGCTCCCTGCCCGAGGCCAAGGGCGGCGGCAGGGAGGAATTACCCACACCCGAGGCCTGAGGCGGCTGCCGGAAGGAGCTACCCCAGGGCCAAGGAGCCGTGGCTGCGGGGCGCAGGAGGGCCGAGAGGAGCTACTCTGTGTTCAAGGTTAGGAGGGGCGGCTGTGAGGAGATACCCCACGACCAAGGTAAGAGAAACCCAATTAAGACAGTAGGTGTTGCAAGAGGGCATCAGAGGGCAGATACATTTAAACCATAATCACAGAAAACTAGTCATTCTAATCACACTAGGACCATGGCCTTGTCTAACTTAGTGAAACTAAGCCATGCCCTGTGGGGCCACCTAAGATGGGCAGGTCATCGTGGAGAGGTCTGACAGAATGTGGTCCACTGGAGAAGGGAATGGCAAATCACTTCAGTATTCTTGCCTTGAGAACCCCATGAACAGTATGAAAAGGCAAAATGATAGGATACTGAAAGAGGAACTCCCCAAGTCAGTAGGGGCCCAATATGCTACTGGAGATCAGTGGAGAAATAACTCCAGAAAGAGTGAAGGGATGGAGCCAAAGCAAAAACAATACCCAGCTGTGGATGTGACTGGTGATAGAAGCAAGGTCCGATGCTGTAAAGAGCAATATTGTATAGGAACCTGGAATGTCAGGTTCATGAATCAAGGCAAATTGGAAGGGGTCAAACAGGAGATGGCAAGAGTGAATGTCGACATTCTAGGAATCAGTAAACTAAAATGGACTGGAATGGGTGAATTTAAATCAGATGACCATTATATCTACTACTGTGGGCAGGAATCCCTTAGAAGAAATGGAGTAGTGATCATGGTCAACAAAAAGAGTCCGAAATGCAGTACTTGGATGCAATCTCAAAAACGACAGAACGATCTCTGTTCGTTTCCAAGGCAAACCATTCAATATCACAGTAATCCAAGTCTGTGCCCGAACCAGTAACACTGAAGAAGCTGAAGTTGAACGGTTCTATGAAGACCTACAAGACCTTTTAGAACTAACACCCAAAAAAGATGTCCTTTTCATTATAGGGGACTGGAATGCAAAAGGAGGAAGTCAAGAAACACCTGGAGTAACAGGCAGATTTGGCCTTGGAGTACGGAATGAAGCAGAGCAAAGGCTAATAGAGTTTTGCCAAGAAAATGCACTGGTCGTAGCAAACACCCTCTTCCAACAACACAAGAGAAGACTCTACACAGGGGCATCACCAGATGGTCAACACCAAAATCAGACTGATTATATTCTTTGCAACCAAAGATGGAGAAGCTCTATACAGTCAGCAAAAACAAGACCAGGAGCTGACTGTGGCTCAGATCATGAGCTCCTTATTGCCAAATTCAGACTAAAATTGAAGAAAGTAGGGAAAACCACTAGACCATTCAGGTTTGACCTAAATCAAATCCCTTATGATTATACAGTGGAAGTGAGAAATAGATTTAAGGGACTAGATCTGATAGATAGAGTGCCTGATGAACTATGGACTGAAGTTTGTGACATTGTACAGGAGCCAGGGATCAAGACCATCCCCGTGGAAAAGAAATGGAAAAAAGCAAAATGGCTGTCTGGTGAGGCCTTAAAAATAGCTGAGAAAAGAAGAGAAGCAAAAAACAAAGCAGAAAAGGAAAGATATAAGCATCTGAATGCAGAGTTCCAAAGAATAGCAAGAAGAGATAAGAAAACCTTCCTCAGCAATCAATGCAAAGAAATAGAGAACAACAACAGAATGAGAAAGACTAGAGATCTCTTCAAGAAAATTAGAGATACCAAGGGAACATTTCATGCAAAGATGGGCTTGATAAAGGACAGAAATGGTATGGACCTAACAGAAGCAGAAGATATTAAGAAGAGGTGGCAAGAATACACAGAAGAACTGTACAAAAAAGATCTTCACGACCCAGATAATCACGATGGTGTGATCACTGACCTAGAGCCAGACATCCTGGAATGTGAAGTCAAGTGGGCCTTAGAAGCATCACTACTAACAAAGCTAGTGGAGGTGATGGAATTCCAGTTGAGCTATTTCAAATCCTGAAAGATGATGCTGTGAAAGTGCTGCACTCAATATGCCAGCAAATTTGGAAAACTCAGCAGTGGCCACAGGACTGGAAAAAGTCCATTTTCATTCCAATCCCAAAGAAGGCAATGCCAAAGAATGCTCAAACTACCCCGCAGTTGTACTCATCCCAGTTCAGTTCAGTTCAGTTCAGTCACTCAGTCGTGTCCGACTCTTCATGACCCCATGAATCGCAGGACGCCAGGCCTCCCTGTCCATCACCAACTCCCGGAGTTCACCCAATCTCATGTCCATTGAGTCAGTGATGCCATCCAGCCATCTCATCCTCTGTCGTCCCCTTCTCCTCCTGTCCCCAATCCCTCCCAGCATCAGAGTCTTTTCCATTGGGTCAACTCTTCGCATAAGGTGGCCAAAGTACTGGAGTTTCAGCTTCAGCATCATTCCCTCCAAAGAAATCCCAGGGCTGATCTCCTTCAGAATAGACTGGTTGGATCTCCTTGCTGTCCAAGGGACTCTCAAGAGTCTTCTCCAACACCACAGTTCAAAAGCATCAATTCTTCGGTGCTCAGCCTTCTTCACAGTCCAACTGTCACATCCATACATAACCTCTGGAAAAACCATAGCCTTGACTAGACAGACCTTAGTTGGCAAAGTAATGTCTCTGCTTTTCAATATGCTATCTAGGTTGGTCATAACTTTCCTTCCAAGGAGTAAGCATCTTTTAATTTCATGGCCGTGGTCGCCATCTGCAGTGATTTTGGAGCCCAAAAAAATAAAGTTTGACACTTTCCACTGTTTCCCCATCTATTTGCCATGAAGTGATGGGACCAGATGCCATGATCTTCGTTTTCTGAATGTTGAGCTTTAAGCCAACTTTTTCCCTCTCCACTTTCACTTTCATCAAGAGGCTTTTTAGTTCCTCTTCACTTTCTGCCATAAGGGTGGTGTCATCTGCATATGTGAGGTTATTGATATTTCTCCCTGCAATCTTGATTCCAGCTTGAGTTTCTTCCAGCCCAGCGTTTCTCATGATGTACTCTGCATATAAGTTAAATAAGCAGGGTGACAATATACAGCCTTGACATACTCCTTTTCCTATTTGGAACCAGTCTGCTGTTCCATGTCCAGTTCTAACTGTTGCTTCCTGACCTGCATACAGGTTTCTCAAGAGGCAGATCAGGTGGTCTGGTATTCCCATCTCTTTCAGAATTTTCCACAGTTTATTGTGATCCACACAGTCAAAGGCTTTGGCATAGTCAATAAAGCAGAAATAGATGTTTTTCTGGAACTCTCTTGCTTTTTCCATGATCCAGCGGATGTTGGCAATTTGATCTCTGGTTCCTCTGCCTTTTCTAAAACCAGCTTGAACATCTGAAAGTTCACGGTTCACGTATTGCTGAAGCCTGGCTTGGAGAACTTTGAGCATTACTTTACTAGCATGTGAGATGAGTGCAATTGTGCGGTAGTTTGAGCATTCTTTGGCATTGCCTTTCTTTGGGATTGGAATGAAAACTGACCTTTTCCAGTCCTGTGGCCACTGCTGAGTTTTCCAAATTTGCTGGCATACTGAGTGCAGCACTTTCACAACATCATCTTTTAGGATTTGAAATAGCTCAACTGGAATCCCATCACCTCCACTAGCTTTGTTCGTAGTGATGCTTTCTAAGGCCCACTTGACTTCACATTCCAGGATGTCTGGCTCTAGGTCAGTGACCACACCATCGTGTACTCATCTCACACGCTAGTAAAATAATGCTCAAAATTCTCTAAGCCAGGCTTCAGCAATACGTGAACCGTAAACTTCCAGATGTTCAAGCTGGTTTTAGAAAAGGCAGAGGAACCAGAGATCAAATTGCCAACATCCGCTGGATCATGGAAAAAGCAAGAGAGTTCCAGAAAAACATCTATTTCTGCTTTATTGACTATACCAAAGCCTTTGACTGTGTGGATCACAATAAACTGTGGAAAATTCTGAAAGAGATGGGAATACCAGACCACCTGATCTGCCTCTTGAGAAACCTATATGCAGGTCAGGAAGCAACAGTTAGAACTGGACATGGAACAGCAGACTGGTTCCAAATAGGAAAAGGAGTATGTCAAGGCTGTATATTGTCACCCTGCTTATTTAACTTATATGCAGAGTACATCATGAGAAACGCTGGGCTGGAAGAAACTCAAGCTGGAATCAAGATTGCAGGGAGAAATATCAATAACCTCACATATGCAGATGACACCACCCTTATGGCAGAAAGTGAAGAGGAACTAAAAAGCCTCTTGATGAAAGTGAAAGTGGAGAGGGAAAAAGTTGGCTTAAAGCTCAACATTCAGAAAACGAAGATCATGGCATCTGGTCCCATCACTTCATGGCAAATAGATGGGGAAACAGTGGAAACAGTGTCAGACTTTATCTTTTTGAACTCCAGAATCACTGCAGATGGCGACTACGGCCATGAAATTAAAAGACGCTTACTCCTTGGAAGGAAAGTTATGACCAATCTAGATAGCATATTGAAAAGCAGAGACATTACTTTGCCAACAAAGGTCCGTTTATTCAAGGCTATGGTTTTTCCAGTAGACATGTATGGATGTGAGAGTTGGACTGTGAAGAAGGCTGAGTGCCGAAGAATAGATGCTTTTGAACTGTGGTGTTGGAGAAGACTCTTGAGAGTGCCTTGGACTGCAAGGAGAGTCAACCAGTCCATTCTAAAGGAGATCAGTCCTGGGTGTTCTTTGGAAGGACTGAGGCTAAAGCTGAAACTCCAGGACTTGGCCACCTCATGCGAAGAGTTGACTCACTGGAGAAGAGTCTGATGCTGGGAGGGATTGGGGACAGGAGGAGAAGGGGACGACAGAGGATGAGATGGCTGGATGGCATCACTGACTCGATGGACGTGAGTTTGAGTGAACTCTGGGAGATGGTGATGGACAGGGAGGCCTGGCATGCTGCGATTTATGGGGTCGCAAAGAGTCGGACATGACTGAGCAACTGAACTGAACTGAACTGAATATTCTATTGTATTGATGCTGGGAGGGATTGGGGACAGGAGGAGAAGGGGACGACAGAGGATGAGATGGCTGGATGGCATCACTGACTCGATGGACGTGAGTTTGAGTGAACTCTGGGAGATGGTGATGGACAGGGAGGCCTGCATGCTGCGATTCATGGGGTCGCAAAGAGTCGGACACAACTGAGCAACTGAACTGAATATTCTATTGTATGGATTTACTACATTTTATTTATCCATTCATTGGCTGAAGGACCTAAGAGGTGCTTACCAGAAGGGCACTTTGAGAAAGGCTGCAAACTAAGTTTTATAGGGAGATCAAAAGCAGTTTGGATGTCTCAGGTGCTCATAAAAATGTAGATTTCGAGACCCAACCCAAATCTCCTGAGTTAGAATCAGAGGAGGGCCCAGAGATCTGTATTTTTTTTTTTAATTTTATTTTAATTTTAGACTTTACATAACTGTATTAGTTTTGCCAAATATCAAAATGAATCCGCCACAGGTATACATGTGTTCCCCATCCTGAACCCTCCCCCCTCCTCCCTCCCCATTCCATCCCTCTGGGTCGTCCCAGTGCACCAGCCCCAAGCATCCAGTATCGTGCATCGAACCTGGACTGGCAACTCATTTCATACATGATATTTTACATGTTTCAATGCCATTCTCCCAAATCTTCCCACCGTCTCCCTCTCCCACAGAGTCCATAAGACTGTTCTATACATCAGTGTCTCTTTTGCTGTCTCGTACACAGGGTTATTGTTACCATCTTTCTAAATTCCATATATATGCATTAGTATACTGTATTGGTGTTTTTCTTTCTGGCTTACTTCACTCTGTATAATAGGCTCCAGTTTCATCCACCTCATTAGAACTGATTCAAATGTATTCTTTTTAATGGCTGAGTAATACTCCATTGTGTATATGTACCACTGCTTTCTTATCCATTCATCTGCTGATGGACATCTAGGTTGCTTCCATGTCCTGGCTATTATAAACAGTGCTGCAATGAACATTGGGGTACTCGTGTCTCTTTCCCTTCTGGTTTCCTCAGTGTGTATGCCCAGCAGTGGGATTGCTGGATCATAAGGCAGGTCTATTTCCAGTTTTTTAAGGAATCTCCACACTGTTCTCCATAGTGGCTGTACTAGTTTGCATTCCCACCAACAGTGTAAGAGGGTTCCCTTTTCTCCACACCCTCTCCAGCATTTATTACTTGTAGACTTTAGGATCGCAGCCATTCTGACTGGTGTGAAATGGTACCTCATAGTGGTTTTGATTTGCATTTCTCTGATAATGAGTGATGTTGAGCATCTTTTCATGTGTTTGTTAGCCATCTGTATGTCTTCTTTGGAGAAATGTCTATTTAGTTCTTTGGCCCATTTTTTGATTGGGTCATTTATTTTTCTGGAGTTGAGCTGTAGGAGTTGCTTGTATATTCTCGAGATTAGTTGTTTGTCAGTTGCTTCATTTGCTATTATCTTCTCCCATTCTGAAGGCTGTCTTTTCACCTTGCTAATAGTTTCCTTTGATGTGCAGAAGCTTTTAAGGTTAATTAGGTCCCATTTGTTTATTTTTGCTTTTATTTCCAATATTCTGGGAGGTGGGTCATAGAGGATCCTGCTGTGATGTATGTCAGAGAGTGTTTTGCCTATGTAAAATACAGAGATCTGTATTTTAAACAAACTTTTCAAGGAGATTCTTTTGCACAATGAAACTCAGACTTAGAGTGCAAGTGAGATGAGGTGGATAGCAGGGAAAGCGATTATTCCCTATAAAATTGTTGTTCCCAAGTGGCACCTTTTTCAAAAGTTTTTAAAGACAATGTGAAGAGATGAAACCTCATCATTGAGCAATATGACTATGATGAGAAGACTTGAACAGAAGCTCCACAAACACAAATCTTGAGACACATAGAGGAGGCAGTCAAAGATGATGCCTCTTACTATTTTTCCTACTTTGTGTTTTATTTCTCTGTAGACCCTACCCTCTGGTCAGGCCTCAACCCCAAATCAGTTTCTTCTGACATAAGAATTGAACTAAATAGGTGTAATGTCATAGATTCTGAGAGCTGGGAACTTAGGAGCTTATCTTGTTCAGATGCTCCAAACGTGTGATCGTCCAATGAGTTTTCAGGGTTCTTTTAAAAACCCTTCTTTACAACAGCCCTCTCCCCAGCTCCAGCTGTCTAGATTTGATAGCTCTGGGATCTTGACGTCTATGGCTTTATGAAGCTATTCAGGTGAATCTGAGTGTCAGCCAGATATCTATAACCACTGGTCCAACACCCTCATTTTTCAGAGCAGGAAATTGACTCAACAGAAACCTGTAGGAAAGAACATTCCCTAGAATTTAGGTCCCTAAATTCTCATCGATATTCTTGCAAACCTGTGTTGTCAAAATGTCTAATCATAAGAGTAAAAACTACATGGAATTTGAGAATTTGGTTGCTGACACTGGAGTACAAGTCTATACACAAACAATCAGGATTTAACTCAGTCCTCAATGTTGTTATGTTAACTGGCCGATGACATGAAATTGTGAAAGAATGAACAATGAATGAAATGGTCATTATCAAGTTAATACCCTTAGGAATCAGCAGCCATTAGTATTTCAATTCTAGCGATATCTCCTGGTGGTTTGATTATCATTAAGATGTAGAAATTAGAAAACTTGGACATCAGCCATATCATAAATATGGATAAAATGCTCACTCGCACTTATTTACCGTAAACCTGGAAATAACAACTTTCCGGCTCAACAGTTCTCGAATTTCACTGTGTATTAGAATCACCTGGGAGAGTTTAAAAATAGACCCTTGCCCAGTCCCATCCTCAAGACATGAAAATCTAGGTCCAGAGCCCAGGCTCATGTATTTTTACATGAAAACTCCCCAAAATATTCCAATGCATGGCCAGGGTTGATAATCACTAGTGTAGCTCTTTGGATGCCTAATAAAATAAAAAATAATTAGAAAAGTTTAAAATTTCTCATCATATTCCTGAAAAATATTTTCACCCTGAATGGGCTCACGAAGGATCTCATTCTGTGCTCCTACAGCCTAGGAATTATAATCAGTAACATTTGTGCCCTGCTTTGTAATTTACTAAGTGCTTTCACATACATGTCACCACGCAGTTATGATTATTTATGAAGTGTCTATCATACCTTTTCTGCTAGAAGTTTAAGGTGGTAGAATCTCCTGTCCATTCTAAAAAGGACTCCATTAATGAGGCTTTTCTTTTTAGAATTTTAAATAAGTCAAAGGAAAAAAATGTCAGAAAACAGGACAGAACTCTTTTCACTGGAAAACTGTGCTGTAAGTAATGACACTGGGATACCTTGCATATTGTGTGTTGAGACTGAGCTAAATTCAGCCTCGGAGGTTCACAGACTGTTGGAGTTGAAGTAATGATGAGAAAGGAATCAGGGGGAAAAAGTGAGTTCTGGACCAGGGCTTTTCAAAGTCTAAATGCATATGAATCAACTGGGGATCTTGTTAAAATGCAGATTCTGTTTCGGTAGGGCTCAGGTTGGAGTTGGGATTCTGAATTTTTAAAAGGCTCCCAGGTGACACCAGTGCTGCCGGTCTACAGATCAGTGTGAGTGGGATGATTGTAGAATTAGGGACAGGCATTGGAAAAGGGTCAGAAGATCTGTGCCCCAACCTCTACCCCCAGGTTCTGGTACCAAGAGGCTTTGGAGAAAGAAGTCACTTTATCCCTCAAATTCTTAGATTTCTCATCCACAAATTGGGGTTGGGATACTGGTCTTGATCAAAGATGACAAATACTTAACCCTTGTGACTGCTCTGTCAGATGCTGTGGAAAGATGCTGGATCAGTCAGATGCTGGAGACAGGATGGACATGATTTCCAGTCCTCCCATCCAAAGAATATAGGTGGGATCTTCAGGAAGGCCTTAGTTAAGTTGTCACATGTATAAACTGTGACCCATTAACTCTTTAACATGGATCTGATTATCAAAACAATTAGGTGTAGTGAGTCAGACTTGGTATGGATAAGTTGTAATGGGAAGAGAAGCCACAGTGAGGAGCCTGAAGCTCCCAGAGGCCCTTCAACAGGAAAGATGCTCAAAGAGAGGGAAGGAGTCCAGAGGCAGGGGAGCCACAGGGCATATACTTAACTCACTTCCTAACATCCTGGTCCTGGGGATTACCATCTCAAACCTTGGTCTTCAGCTTCAGCCCTCAAACCTGGACTTCTACTACAGAAGGGACTTCTCCAACCCAACCAAAGCAGAAGATAAGACATCCCTAGAGGCAGAGCCTGCTCACTTTCTCCCTCAGGACCCAGGTATCCTTTCCAGCTCTGGCTGGTCCTGACTGGTGCTGAGAGTGGGCTTCCAGGACTTCCAAGGGTGGGGTGGAGATGGCACTCAACCTCATTTTCTGGAGTTGTGCTCCAGCATCTCTTAATTTTACAAGGAGATGGTTCTATGTCCATGAATAGAAATGCAGTTCAGTGGGAGCTGTCTAGGGATAAAACTGATCAATGCAGTTCTCAGGCAAAATCTTCAGGGGTTGTGTGACTGGCACTGTTCTCAGATTTTCAAGGTTAAAAGAGATACTCCCAGAGGGAAAAGTACATATACTCAGATATAGACAGTATGCCAAGGCACTGTGCTAGCAACTCTCACTTTTACCTCATTGAAGCAGCACAACACTACAAATTTTGTGTTATTGTTCCCATTTCACAGGTGAAGAAACCGAGGCTCAGAGAGGTCACCAAACTCGTGCAACTTGCACAGCTGAAATGTAGATGACATGGCATTTGATTACCAAGTCATCTGACTCCAAGTCTGCTGTTCATGATGCTGCATCTCATTGCCTCCAAGGTGCTGTACTCGGAGGGAGGAGTCTCCATAAGCTAAAACTAAGCAAGACTGATGAAATGGAGTCAATTTTATTCTACCTCTCTAGCTGAGGATAGAACAGGTACCTAATTCGATAGAATACTTCTTACAATTCTTCAAAAAAAAACAAGAAAAAAATGTAGGCCTGGCTTTTCTGTCTCCAGGTGGTAACCACAGGATTTGGGGGAGTTACAAATAGATGACATCAAGAAGGTGCTAGGATGCTGAGTGCCTGCTTGAGTGGGGTCCAGCTCCTTCTAGATACAAACTGTGGATGCTCTTAGCAACTCTCATATGTATACCCTCAAACCCTGCAGTCAATTCAGACATGATTTGAAATGTGACAACCTGCCAAACAGAGTGGCAGGTGCTGCAAGGTAGATGCAGGTGAACTATGCAGATGAAGCCCCCTCCTCAGGGCTGACCTTCTGGTTGGGAGACAGGCAAGGGAGCTGGTCACAAGTAAGACATTTTATGTGTAAGGAAGATGATGAAAGGGGGCCCTGCAGTGCTCTAGGAGCACACAGGGCGCCAACCTCTCAGTGGGCAGCGTAGAAACCAAATGGATGAAATTAAACTGAAACAACCTTCCCCTGCCTGGAGGAACTTGAGCCAGACCAGAGGGTGAGCCACTTTGCCGCCTGGAACCGTGGCCGCCCTGCCTCTCACTGGCAGAAACACTCTTTGCTAAGGTTGTAATAAATCCTCCACCAACTTGGCTAAGTGCTGATGTTAAAGTACCAGGTGTGTACACACGTGTGCACACACACCGCATAAACACACACGCACAGCCCACTGCACTCACAAGGTCATATTTCACATCCTTTCTCCGCTCAGGTGAAGCCAAGTGGATGGGGTTTCCTTCACAGTCTGCCCTGGAGATGCTGTTAATGTACTTCAAAATCATTTCCTTTGTTCTTTGGGGAATACACTAAGACATTAACAGTGCTAGACCTGGGTGGTATAATTATGGGAGAATCTTTTCTTCCATTTTTTAAAAAATCGTTTTTATTCTGTAGCTTTTCCAAATGAGCATGGATCACTTGTGTTATAAAAAAAATTAAAAATAAAAATGAGATTTCCTTTGCTCCACTACAACTGCTCTCCATTTCACATTTGCCCTGGAAGACAAGGACACAGGTGGTGTCCTGGAAGCCAGTGGCAGCCGTGGTATGATGACAAGATCATTGGATTAGGAACTACAACACACAAGTTCAGTTCCCAGGCTTCCAGAACTTTCTAATTTTGGGATACTGGGCAAGTCCCTTTACTTCTGTGAGCCTTCATTTTCTCATCTGTAGCATGGAGCAGTAATAGCTCTCAAAAGATGAAATTTTTGCATAAAGGTCAAGTGGGATTATCATTATAACTATTTACATAACTGGATATTGCCTATTTCATGTTTGTGTAGAAAGAAGAAACAAACAGTGGTTCTGTGAATAGTGGCTTAGTCAGTTTCAGCTGGTATCTGGAAGTGGTAGATGGCCTCTAGTGATTCTCACTTCCTGGCATTTATGCCCTTGGATATTCCTCCACTGAGCTGTGCTGACCTGTGTACCCAATAGGATATTGCAGAAATGACAGAGTGTGACTTCTGAAGCTAGGTCATAAAAGAAGACATTGTTACTCTGCCTTCCTCTTTTGCATCACTCACTCTGGGGGAAGCCAGCTGCTATGTCATGAGGACACTCAAGTGTCCTTATGCAGAGGTCCTTGGAGTGAGGAACTGAGGTCAACTGGCAGCACCAACTGGCCACCCATGTAAGAGAGCCACCTTGGAAGCAGAACCACCTGTCTCAAACCTTCAGATGACTCCAGCCCAGGGTAACATCTCAACTGCAAACTCTTGAGCAACCCCAAGCCACAACCACCCAGCTAAGCCACTCCCTATTTCCTGACCCACAAAAACTGTGAGAGAACAAGGGTGTATCATTACTCTAAGCAACTCAGTTGTGGGGTGATCAGTTATGCAGCAAGAGATGACCCTTCAGCTGGCAGCAATCTAGGAAGGTTAAGGACCCACATGGCTTTGGGAAGGGAAATTCATTCCAAGCCGATTTCTTTTCCTTTTGTGATAAGGTCACCTGGTATATGAACAGGGAAGGGATGGGGGAGAGCAGTAAGCATATCTTTCGGACCTCAGGAGGGCTTTTAATTTGATACCACATGCCATGCTCATCAACATGCCTGGAGGCAGGATCTTAGCATGGTTCATTGATTTGGCCCCAAGAGAATAGATGCAGGAGCTAATTGAGGATTTGAGGGAACCAAAGGAATAATGATACTGATGCCAGTACCAATACTAAGAGTAATACTCTTCACTTCTACTCATATTAGCTCTGCTAACACTCATCACATGGACGCCTCCCCTTTGGAGAGCCCCAAGTTCTCTGGAATTCAGTAATCACCCTTTCCTTTAATAAACTAAGGAAATGGTTTCAACCTCCATGGTAGTGCTTTGACAAGTCTCCTTCAAAACCTCCACAGACTTCCAGAAAGATCTACCTCCTCTGGTCATGAGGGCTGTAGCCTTGGTCACTACTGTTTCCTAGTCCTTAACCATCATTCATTGCTCTTGAGGCTGCCATCCTGTGTCCCCCTCTGTGTTACTCCTGGACCACCTCACTTTCTCCACGTCCCAAAGCACCATGAACACATGGCTAGTTCCCAAAAGCTCGTGGGTAATGGGAGGGGAGTAACAGTCCTGCACAGCTGATGGGTTAAAGGGAATCTCCACCAGCCTGGTCCTCGAGTTCTTCAGCTGTCAGGGTTTCTCTTGCTCTGTAGATGCCCTTGCTGATCACTACTCCCCTGAGCTGCTTTATTTTTCCCTGAACCCTCTCCTCTCAGTCTCTTCCTTCCTTCCATCTCTAGTACTAGCCCCCAACTGCCTTTTCATTGGCTCGCGGTCCCCAACTCCAAATTTCCGTCACCTTTTTTTGCAGACAGGCTACCTTTACTGTGAGTCACTTTCCCCACCAGGGTAACATAGACATAATAAAACATGGGCTCTGAGGCCAGAAGAGAACTGCCCACCCTCCCCTCCCCCATGCCCACCCCTTGAACTCCCAGCTCTGCTTTACCTCCTCGAATCCTTCCTATCCCTATCATACAGCTGACATCACTGACTTCTAGGGGGACAAGGTTTTGTGCAAGGAAGGACCCAGGGTGAGCAGGAAGGCTCTGGGCCAACTCCCAGGCTTTCCCAGGCAGGAGAACTGGGTTGGAGATTGCTGGTTGGGGGCACCTGTAAGGGCTAAATTGAGCCTGCCTGAGGCTTAGGAGGAAGGGAATATACGTATAGTTCCTAGAGGACCATTGCTCATCTGTCCTGAAAAGTTACAGGGCCAGCTTTCCTGAGGTGAGGGGAGGGGGCGGGTCATATGTCCTGAGGTCATTTCTAGCTTGATGATTCACACGACAAAATCCCAGCGTGGGTTC